>NC_135303.1:35920657-36245047 GCF_051311805.1 Agelaius phoeniceus | reverse complement strand
CCGGAGCGCTGCGCCTGACCGGGAATACCCACCCAACTTGACGGAGCCATCCCGGCCCAGAAGGATGTTGTCACTTTTGATGTCTCTGTGGATCACCTGGTTGGCATGAAGGAAAGCCAAGCCTTGCAGGCACTGTGAGAGAAAAAAGAAACAGGAAGCCAAAAGTCAGCCTGATCTGATTGCATCACACGCAAATGGAGGCTGCTCCTGAAGGTTCACAGATCCCAAAGGAGCAGAGAGTGCTGGCAAGAGGAAGAGCTTGCTGCTGCAACACTAGGAGAGCAGGATCTTTCCAAAGGAGGCATATTAGCTTTTGAGGGGAAACATCAGTCGTTGCTGGAGACTGTCCCCTGCAAGGGCAGTCAGAATGACCGCTGCTGCAGCGGATGCGCTCTCCCCATCTGGAGGACAAACAAGGGTTTGCCAAAAGAGAAAAAGTCCCTGCCTTGGGTACCAAGGGGATCACTGTCGGGCGGGAGGCTGCAGGACAAGGGTTATATGTCTGCCTCGACAGAACCTGGAAGTAGCTCATTGGTCAGTTTTCAGCGGCAAGCACCATGCTGGGTGCTATGCCATCCTTTGAAGTGGAGACCTGTGACAGGTGAGTCTCTCTTTGGCTTTGCCGCTGGTTGAAAACTCACACACCAGCACCTTTGCACTTACAGGCAAAGAAGGCAACGCAGAAAGGTACTGGGCAAAGGCTTGGAGAGGCACGGGCAGAACAGAAAATAAAAATGAAAAAGAGACAGGGAGTTCAACAACAGTAGCTAAGAGTAAAGAACAGACTACAGTAAGGACAGGGACACTGGCAGGCAGTTCAGTGCAGATGCCCCTTCTTCTCTGAAGCATGAGAGCAACACAGAAAGAAAGCTCTGAACATGGAATCACTCACTGAGCCCATCCAAGCCATCCCAAGCACAAACAGGACCCCTTACCTCCCGACACACTGTTGCTATGTGTCCTACAGCCATGCTTCCCAGGCTGACCACATCAGCTAAGGAGCCTCCATCCATATATTCCAACACCAGCAGGACAGCGTCATGGACAAGGTAGCTGCAAGATGAAAGCAACAGCGTGGAGCTGAATGTGCACAGCTAAATTGCCGTATGGAAGAAAAGACTGCAGCTGAGTTTTGTTTCCAGGTCACTGGGAAATGAAGACAGAATCAAATGAAGACACACTCCACCCAGGCTATCCAGGGCCTGCCTGCTCTGCTGCCTCAATGAGGAAGGCACACCCGTGGAAAACGAGATGGCTTACGTGGCAAGAAGGGGAAAAAGGCAGTTTGGTGAGGGCAAAGATCAATCTGGAAGCGGACACATCCCAGCAGCTGCTTCATCATCTTCATACACAAACTGCACCATTAACTCCAGCAGCAAGGAGACACAGTTTTCACAGCTTTTACACAGGGCACATGGGTGTGCAGCACTGCCAACACCCTTTGGAAAACTTTGCAGAAAGGACAGTCACCAACAGGAAAAGCAATTTCAAACCTGGCAAATTATGTGCCTCCTTGCCTTGTCTTTTGGCATGCAAGGCAATGGAAAATAGTGGGAACAGTGCAAGGAAAATCATCTCTGGGATGCTTTCTCAGCACTTCTCCTCCAACACTTGGAAAAAATCACGCCCCAAAACAGCAAAACAATGTGCAGCCTGTGAACATACAGGCTGCTGGCTTAGTAAGAGAGCCAGGTTTCTGAGATCAATCTTCAAGCTGTTTATGCCAGGAACCACTGATGGGGACAAAATGCAATCTCCTCCCATGCCTCATACAGGAGTGGATTGATGTTAATTGAAAGATCCGTTTTCTGCCAGAACCACTTACCTTTCAATGTAGGTGACAATGTTGGGGTTTCTATTTTCCCGCATGACCAGGATTTCCTTCAACACTTTCTTACAACTCTGGTGCTGGAGACTAAGTTGCTTTATGGCCACCTACGATGACATCGAAAGCCATAAGGGACAGACATCAACAGAGCCTCTTTCTCCGTGCACTCACAGGCCTGGATGCCTTGACACCTCGGTCAAAAGGGACTCTGAACCATCAACCACAAAGCGCTAACAGCACTCTCTGCACCCACAGACTTCTCTAAGAGACTTTGTTTAGCACTACTATCATCGCTTACACATGTTTTGCAAGCCAAAAATAATTTTGCTCCTTTGAAGACAAATTGAAACCACTGGAAATACGGTAGCATTTCTAGGGGCTTTGACCAGCCTTTCAGAGACGGCTGCCATTTCCATTGTTTGCCAAAGTAAACACACACATACATGACAGGGAAAGTGCTGTCCAAAGAAGAACTCCAAAGCAACTCAAAGTAAGTTACAATCCTAGAACATCCGAACTTCTTCAGTTTGGGTTTTGCAACTCTGAAGAACAATCCTGAACAAGGTTAAGACTTGAAATTATTTAATGGGTTTAAAAATGAATAACCCTTTCTGTGGTACACTGTGGATGCGCCCCAGGTTATAAGCACAGGGCTTTGGTCTTTTGGATGCCTCCTAGACCTCCCTCCAAGTGCAGTTCCTGCGCCCAGTGCTGCAGGTGGATAAGGAACTACCTTATCTAATTCCTTACCATTAAGAAAGATGAAATGTATGTGCTGAGAGCCAAAAACCAGAATTCAGAACTCGGAACTTTTAGCCCCAAAGAGCCGCAGGATGCTCCAAGACACTGCCATGTCTGTGCGGTACAGACAGCATCTCTCTAGTGGAATGTCACCCACACAGGATCAACACGAGGTTGTACTATTTAAGGCTCTGCATCAACTTCTTCTCATTGATCTATGCGTGTGTGTGCGTGTGTGTGTGTGCGTGTGCGTATGTGAGTGAGTAAGTGAACTAGGTTCCCTAGGACTGAAAGGCAAGACTGTGCTCCGCACAAGATCTCTCCTTCTTTAGGTCTTGCATGATATTTTCCAACTGAACCATATGATAAAAAACAAAATATCTGTGTGTCGGAACTGATATTTTGTTTGAATTTGGCCAGAATGCTCGTTCCTTCTATCAGCTAATCTATGCATATTTATCCAGTAGGTCCAAGCTAGGGTGTCCTTCTCTGAAAGACACCACTGCCATCCTTGCATTCATTCAGGTAGGTGGGAAGGACAAAGTCTGTCCAAAATGCATTTTGCAGCCTGCCTCTAGACAGGCTGCTTCTGCGGGACAGCCTTTGCAGCAAAGACAGGCGGCCCAAAGCTCTGGCCACAGATCACATCCCAAGGGAAAGCACTCAAGAGCTGCAAAATCCGCATGGGCACTTACCGCTTGTCCTGTGGCAGCATTGAAGGCCTTATAAACAGTTCCAAAACCCCTAGAAACAGAGCAGTGGCAAGAACAAAGAAGATGTTCAGTGCTCAGAAGCAAAAGGCAGCCCAGGGCAGGAGCTCTCTGCTGCCTGCAGTGCCTCTAAAACACTGGGCTTTGTCTGCTCTTCAGCCAATGGCCCAGCAGCCCAGCAGCCCTCTGCCATGCAGAGTGTCCCAGAGAAAAGCTGAGTCCAACAGGAAGAAAAAGGGCTGCTACTAATCTCAAATGTACACACTAGATTATGCATGCAGGGGTGTTCTTTGCCTTTTCCTTCTCGTGTCTGTGCCTGTGGCGTGCCTGTCCAGCCAATGAAACACACAGGCCTGCTGGGCCTTCTCGCCACTCTCTTTTGATCCTACCTGCCAAACTCAGGCAACACCACACAGCCTCTGTTATTTTCCCAACCACTGAATATTTTAATCAGCAAAATACTACTAAGAAATGCTACTGAGAGCTGTTATCTGACAGCTAACAGGTGCGAAACTGCTCTCTCAGGTTTTCCTCCTTCATGAATGTGGCCATATTACTTGGAATCATATAAAACCATGTCTCCCGGAAAAACAGGCAAACTGGTGGCACATCTTGGAAGACAGGAGGGCTTCCAGGTCCTGCTCCTTGAGGCAGCCAAGACATTGTCATCATCCAATTATCTTTGATGATGCCTTGTACTGCCTCAGCACTGAGACAGGGACAAGCTAAAGCTAGAGTCTGAAGATGCTTGCAGCTTGCCTGACTTCCCATGTGATCTTGCACCACCAAACTTCCTGGCCCATGGTTCTGTAGAAGTAAGCCTGGCTGCACTCACCCACTGCCAATAGGTCTCCATCCCGTGTACTTCTTTTCCGGACCTCCCACACTCACAACACGCCCTGAAAGAAACAAATTGCAAGAAGCAAACTTCAAAACAGAGATCCTGACTTCCAGGACAGCTGAAACCCAGCTCCACTCTCTGGGGCTCTGAGCAATTTCTGGTCGCTTGGCTAACAGTAACATCAACAAGAACAACAACAACAACAGCAGCAGCCCCAGCAAGACAGGCAGCTCTGGCCTGCACAGAGTCTGATTCTCCCACACTCCTTTGGAGGGTTGCCTTGAAGGGAAACTAAGCCCATGGAAAAACCATCAGAACAGACAGAGACCAGAAAAGAATGGACACCAAGGCAAGTGGTTGTCATCTACAAACGGGAAGGAGGGCTGAAAACTCTGGACCCTTCATTTTCTTGGGAAGAAACACTCTCTTGTGAGTTCTGAAGACTACTTTGCCCGTTCCCCATGTAGTGAAGAACTACAAGGCCTTGTCTTCAGCCTGGGCAGCAGCAGTCACTAGCACTGCACTCGGCCCCTTGGACACCACCCACGGGTCCCATCTTCCCACAGGGCACAGCCCAGATGGGCCGCAAGGACAGCGCCGCTCCTCAGGCGCTGCTGTGACACAGACACCTGCACAAATGAGATGCTGATCCTCTCACGAGTCCAGTGAAGGCAGCTGAAACCTCACAGCTAAGGAAGGCTGCAGCCTCTGCAGTCACACCACTGTCAGTGGCAGGGCAGGTATGACAAAAAGCTGGGCAAAGCCCACCAATGGCCACTGACAGCCACTGTGAAGAAGCCAGAGCCAGAGCCAGCTGTGTTACAAGCTGTTGACTGTGGAATCCTCTGATTCCTTGTCCCTCAGGGAAATCCCCAGAGCCCTCCCATGAAGGGAGGAATACTTACAATGGAGTTCCACCCCACCTGGGCAGACAGAAAAGTCTTCATGGACTTCCATGAGTCTTCCTCATGGACGCTTGCATAACACCGATACATCCCACTTCCTTTCCCCATAGGTCCCAACTTTCCCTGGTTTCTTCTTTCCTTGTTTCCTCATTGGTTGTGATATCCCTGGTGGATGGCCCCTTCTTCCCTGACAGCCAATTCCCTTTGCCCTTCCCCTTGGTACCGCCCTCATGCCCGCCCCTACTGGAACCTTGTGCAGAGGACATGGCTCATCTTTTGCCTCTGGTTCCCATTTGGCATGTTCAAAAAAGCCTGTCTGGAACTGACCTTATAAAAGGCCTCTCTGCCTCTGTGTGCTGAGCTTGCCGTGGTGAGTGTGGTGTGTGTGGACTTGACTGCCTGCCTGAATGCTTACCCAAGTGGCTTTTCCCCAGGAGATGCAGACACTTGAGTGAACTGGGCTCTGTTCTGTACCTGACCGGTTATTCTCTGACAGCGCTGCACTGGCAGCTCTTACTAGTTGTAAGAAGCAACTCAGTTTTACTGCAGAGTCACTAAGCCTTGGTGTGCTTTCCTAGACTGCGTGAATCTGTGCTGGGATTGAGGCCAATGCTCAATATTCCAAGAATATTTACCAGCTGGGCATTAGCAGTGACAAAGTGCCTGGTACAGGAAGAACATGCAACAGAGGGGCTGCAGGCTTCCTCCTGAGAATTGCTTGCAGGGCAGTTTTATCTGACCACGCCACATAGATGTGTCTCTTTGATGCGTCTTCCTAAGGACATAACTAAAATATCAAACAGGGGTTGTAACAAAATGTCCTGGTTTTCTTCTTTTGGGGCACTTCAAAACAACTCTTCCTCTCAGATACCTTGGGATTGTTCTAAGAATGGAACTTTTTAACTTGTAGTGCATACTGAAAAAGACCACTTCCACTCTTATTTATGCTGTCACCTGATGTTCTCTTCAAGGAGGTCAGGCTGACCAAAATGTAGAATTCTTATCAAACCAAACCATAGAAGGAATAGTAGAAGTACTGAAAGTCATAAAAATAACACCAGCATTAAATCAGCCGCACAGCCAATCAATTTCGCTGAAGTATTTAGTCTTCAATGATTGGTGACAAGTCAGGAGTCTAAAGGGAATCCAGGAAGCCAAGTGTTCTCATCAGTTTGGCAGGACTAGCACACACACCTTCACTGACTCAATGACCTTCACTGAGTCAATGACTTCTGCTGCTCGGGACACAATCCCAGCTCTTGTCTTTACTGCACAAGGAAGCTCAGGTAAAGCCCACCCACTCCCAGCTTTTGCCTTTAAGGCAAAAGGAACGCCTCACAGTGCTCTCTGGCTGCCTCCAAGCACAACACTGGCTTCTGTAGGGAGTCCAAAATGTCAGTCTGACACCAGAGTGAGGAGGAGCATGTGCTACAGCTCATGCTGAGGCACACACACTATAATACACTGCTGGATTGCACAAGAAATCCCCAGGACGTACTCAGCAGCTTCAGGAAGTGCTTCTCTCTCTCCTGGCTCAAGTGGGGCGAACTGCTTACGCTCGGGTTTTCAGGCTGCGGAGAGGAGGCTTCTTCAGAGGATGCTGCTGCTGCGGCAGCTTTGATGGCAGATCCTGCGTCCCTCTGGGACAAGAAATTTGTTTGTGTCAGAAGGGTGCCTGGCAGCGATGGCCCAGACACAGCATTTCAAAGGCAAGCCCTTAGGAACAACACTGGTGTTAGGCTGCAAGCTGAGCTGTCAACTCTTCCTCCTCAAGTCAAACCCAAAGAGCAGTCAGAGACTACAGCTTGTCACAGCCAGCCATAGGAGAGACTGTGACAGGGAAAGAACGACTGTACATTTCACCCCGTTCTGCGGACTGCATTCACCATGGACAGGGACAACTTGTTCAGAATCTGTGTGGCTCCCCATGCTCACCTGAACAAACCCCTCAAAAAACAAAGCAAGCTCTAAGAGGCCAGCAGAAATACATGCACAGGATTGCTGGCCCACTGGCCAAGGCACCAGCCCTGCTGCCCAGGGCAGCAGCTGAGATTCAGTGGCCCAGTAAGTGTCCTTCTGACCAGCTGCCATGGAGACCACAGAGTGTGGCACTCAGAGACATTTCCCCATCCACCTGCTGCTCTGCAGGGGAAAGGCAACAAGGGCAGAGACCACTTGTTGCATGAGTGCACTGCCTCCTGCTCTTTCACTCACCTGCTTTTGTTCAGCCAGACTGTACTGCAGCAGGACCTTGTGCATCCTTTGCAATTCTTCTTGGTGCCTCTTCTCCATTGCCTTCATCTTCCTCTGAGCTTCCTGCAGTTCTGCCTGCAGCTTGTCCTTGATATTCCATCAAGAGAAATCTTACTGGCACCTGCCATCACGCTCAGGTTTCCTCTTTGCCAGTCCCAAAAGCGCTTCTATTCAGCCACTTCCTTCTGCTTCTCTACCCAGCTCTAGCCCTTCCATCCTAGCTCTTCTTCCTGGTGCTCAGGGCTGGAGCCTGGAAGCACAGTGCCAGGCTCTGTGCACCCTTCAGGTGCGTATTGTTCCTTACCAGTTTTTGCACGAGCTTTTTTTCTTCCACTTTCTGAGCAGGTTGCCAGAGTCTCAGAGCCTTCCTGCACTGCTCCTCTGCCCAGCGGAGCTGTTGAGCCACGTCTTCACTTTGCTGCTGGTTGAGAGATCTTACAGCCAGCAGCTCACGAAGAAGGCCCCTCACATCCTCTGCAAACATGACACATGGCAAGAGTCAGAGACTCCACAAGCAGAGGAATGTGCTGAAGTGAAGCCCTTTCCGTTTCAGGCAAGGAGGGACCTGCCCTCAGCTCCTTCACTCCTCAGGAGCCTTGCGGACAGAGCTGGCTTGGGAGCAGCTGCACTAGGCAGGGCCATCAGCAGAAACAAAGCGCACGAGCCTCTCACCGAGTATGGCCTCCTGGGCCTGCGTGGCTGCGCGCACTTGGGCTTGCACACGGCTCCTGGCCATCTCCAGCTCCGATATGTGCTGCTGAGCCTCCAGCAGGCTGCTTTGCAGGCTCTCCTTCTCTGACCTACAAGGTGTGAAGATGAAGAGCAATTGTTCCTGGCACACAGGGACAGTTTCTCCAGTAACCTGTGCCTTAAGATCCTACACCTTAGTATGGAAAACGTCTTGCATGGCAACTCAGATACAGCAGGACTATTTTACCACTTCACATAGTAAAGCAGGCCTCTCCAGGTGACTGGGCAGCCTTTCCTCATGATCTAGACCAGCACAGAACGCCCCCCTGAGTTTGATCTCAGCAGCCAAAGCTCAAATTGCTGTTGCCTGACCTATCACACATGAGTGTGCCCACCAAGTATCTGCAAAGGAGCAAAAGCCCAGCCTCTGCTCACAGCCCTGAGCTCATCAGCACTTTCAAGTCACTCTGCAGGGGGACAGAACAGTGCTCTCCTGGCTGACTCATCAATGTTTCGTGCCATTCATAGTGTACGGACCGGTACTTTGTTTGCCAGGCACTCTCTGAGTAAAAGGGACTAAGGGAATTCACCAAACGATATAGTGAAGCCTCCGGCTTTCAGCAGCATGAGTAGGGAAGCCAAATTAGGTTTTTATCTGAAGAAGAACTATCTCAGGGTAGAAACCATTTCCTGCTATTTAAATGACTGCAATTTGACGAACAAGACCACTCGCTACCTTTATTTTTGGCTAACTAAGCCAGCAGTGCCCAAATATCTTGGCACTCTTTAAAAAGGAAGAAGCAGCAGCCAAAGGGACTTGGACAGGTTTCAGAGGTGGATGGACAAGTGGGCAAGAATCAGTGCTCAGCAAGAATCCCCAGACACTGTCAAGACGTCACAAGACCTTTCCCTTCTGCTGCTGCTGCTGTTTGTAAGCAGATCTAGGTCCCGCACTATACTTCACAGGAGCGAGCTCTGAAGGGTCTCAAGATTTTCAGCATGACCCTCCAGCTCCATCTGAGGCATCAGCACCCTACTCACAACATTCACATGGAAGAGCCTTGAATTCCAAAAATCCCATGTCAAACTACTTGGCAAGGAAAGATTGACGGTCAGATGCACCCAAGGAGAAAGCAAAACAGAGGGAAACTTCCAGTTTTAGCAAACATCTGCACGGTTTCCCTGGTACTCAATGCAGTGCCAAGTTGGCTTGCTTTGCACTTGTCACAGGAATGTGCAAGGGCTCCCAAGCAGGTACTCAAAAAGATCTGTGAGAGCTTGAGCTAGCAGAAAAATAACATTCAGATCACAGTATCCTTTTCTTTTTGCTTGTGTCTCTTTGATACTCTGTCCGAGAAACATCTGGAGAGCACACAGAAGGCTGTAAATCACAACATCATGCCCAGCATCTTTATAATTACAGACCTTCAATAATGTCCCACCCAGGGTCTCCTCCCTGCCCTTACCTGGCCTCTGCCAGCTGCTCTGAAAGGCCTCGTAGGTCCCGCTCCGTGGCTGCCAGTCGGACTTCCAGGGCAGCGTTCTCTTGCGCCAGCACCGCCTTCTCTCTGCACACCTGGCGAGAGAACTCCTGGAGCAGCTTCTCCAGACCCCTGCGGGCTGGCCGCTGTGGGCGGCAAACCTGGAAGTGGGGGGGCGCCATTTTTCAAGAGGAACAGCAACAACAACAGCACAGTCTCTGTCTCAGCTTGCTGCCAGAAGCAGCATTCGGGGGGGGTCTTGCTAGGACAAATCCCTCTCCCACAAGTGCTGCCTAGGAACAAAGGGAGCATACCTTTGGTACTGCCAGAGGAACGGCTTCCTTCAGCAGATCCCTTTGAGGCTGCCATTCATCCTGCTCCGTCTCTGCCACCACTTCAGACACCGTCTCTAGTGAGGAGTGGCGCTTTCTCTCAAATGCAGCCAACTGCTTCCATCTAGGACAAGCAGACAGACAAACAAGCCTTTAATTGCAACACGGTCTCCTTGCAAAACCAGGACTACATACCATGTCCCACGTAAGGCAGTCTCAGGGGCTTCCAACAGCCCCCTACTTCCACCTCAAGAGAATGCTGCAATTCCCTCCCTAGACCAGTATCTCTCTTTGTCCTTTGTGCAGGTGAAAGAGTTACCACTGAGGAAGTCAAACAAGCTTCCACAGAACATTTCCAGAAAGCTCAGGTACTCTCAGCGTAGCAGCTTCCTGCCTGCTGATTACAGAGCTTCCTGCCTGCTCCGTTCTGATTACAGTGGATACCAGACTTGCAAAAGCTTTTCTTTGGCTAAGACACACTTGGGAAGTTCAGATGAATACTCCCACAATTCCTATTGCTCTCACTAGTGAAATAAGGAAAGAGCCTGCAAGCTATAACTTGGGGAGGAGGTGGGTATGATTTTCCAATCCAATTATCAAAGGATGGTTTAGGCAGGCAGAGACCCCAGGAAGCATCTAGCCCAGTCTTCAGTTCCAAGCAATTGAGGTCAGCATCTGGACAGGCTGCTAAAGGCTCTGTCCATCTGAGACTTTTGAATTTCCAGGGGTGGAATGTGCACAAGCTCTCTGAGGCGCTTGTTCTGCTGCACGACTGCCTTTGCAGTTCAATGCTTTGCTGTCCTTAAGGGCAGCCTGAACCTCCCTTGCTTTTTACTCTGGTCTAGTTCAGAATGCTTTTTGTCAAGGTTTAAGAAGTGAGTCCCAGCAGGCAGCTCTGCTCTAGCTGGGTCAGCAGCCAGACCTGCCCTGGGCTGCCTTCCCCTGTCTGTGCTGAGCAAGTCAAAGGATGAGAAAGCCAAATTTGTTCTTTGACACTTGGCTTCCTAAAGCCCAGCAATGCCCACCCTTGCTGAGAGAAAGCGAGAAAGCTTAACACACACCTGAACTCCTGGATGCCGCGCACCGCATCCGTGCTCTCCTGCCGCTCCACCTTTCCTGCCTGGGCTGAGGAGTCCTGACTGGCAAGGACCTCTCCTAGTGGGGCCTGCAAGGAATGGGCGGGGAAAAAGCACAAACAAGCAATAAGGAGCAGGCAAGTTGGCTCCTGAGAGCTGGCAGTAGCAGCAAGCAGTGACACAGCTCACTGAAGGCAAAAGCTCATGTGTGGGGCTGTTCATGTGGTATTTATGTGGTGTTTATGTCCCAACTAACCCTTGAGTTGCTCTGGAAGTGTCTGAGTAGAAGCAGGGAACATTCCCCTGCTCTGCTCTGCTCAAGTGGCTTCCCCTCAGGATTTCAGGCCTTAGAGAGCAGCCAATAGGAACTGCATTCCAGCCCTTCACAGACAGACCTTGTCTCTGCCACACAGAGCTGCTCAGGAGTCTTCTCAACAAATTTGGGTCACGTCAAAGTCAAGGGTGCAGTCAAAGCAGGGCCTGTAGCTACCTAGATAGGGCGTGGAGAGGGGTAGGTCCCTGCAGGCAACAGTGGCTCCTCCACACCCCACAAGGCTGTGAACTGCGCCTTGGGACCTCTCTCTCTGCTGACAGCAGGGAGCCTGCACAGACTCTGGGCACAAAGGGGCTGCCTTTCACAGCAGTGGCCCTAAAGGACATCATGCTACCGCATATCTGACACCAAGGGAAGTTCACAGTCCCTGTGAGAATGCCAGGACAATGATGCCTGCATGTAAAAGTTCAGATGCCATTTCACGTGGGTGGTCCGTGGCTGGGCTGAAGAGCTAGGTCATGGCAGGACTCCAGCCCACAGCATCCTCAGCCACAAAGGGCAAGTGCTGCCTGCTCAGAAACTTGCAGCCCTGCACTGCACCAAAGCTTTGCACTGAACCAACCAAAGCTGCCACTGATTGCTGCAGTATGCTCAGGCCCTGGACTGACAACACCTTTGTTGTCTTTTGCCTCCTCTTTAGCCTCTGGAGGAAGAGAGCGAGCCAGAGCAGGTTCTGCTGCTGCGGTGCTGCTCTGCAGACAGGCAGCAGCATGAGGGACAGGGAGGAACCTGTCATTTGGAACCTGACTTCTCCTGAGCTCTATCCCCAGATGTCCTGAAGAGAAGTCATGAATTTGGATAAAAGTGGGATGCTCACTCATTAAAACGCAATTCAAGTGGGCTAATGAGACTAATGTTTAGACAGGATTGCACATGCTTCTGAAGGAGATACTTTAGCTAGGCTATAATTAGCATGCAGCCTCCTGTCTGCAAAGCTTGACTTTCATTAGTTCAAAGCTCTTCAGTGGAAAAGGAGGAAACTGATGGAATCCTTCTGGTCATGTTCATGCAGACTTTGATGTGGACTTTCCTTCGGCCTGCCAAGCCAAGCCCACAGCTTTCTCCAAATCCTCAGACAGCAGGAATGTCAAGGGTGCCCTTCCCACTCACCAAACCCTGGACTTCACTCCTTCCACGCCTGATGCAACCTGCCAGGGGCAAGGGAAAATGAACCAGGCACTGTTAGAAAACTGTTTTTGCTGAGGAATCCCACAGAACAAGTCCACCCAAGCAGAGAGCATTTTCCTTTCACAACATCCCTCCAGGAGCAACACTTCTTTAGCACAGCAAGCAGGACAGCAGGCCAATACCCTAGGCTGTGTCTACCTTTTGCTCGGCTTTGCCACTAAGGAACTAGGAACTTGGTGATGAAGATGTAAATTGTTCCTTAGCAGTCAGTGCCTGCATGGGAGCTCATTGTCCAGCCTACAGCTAAAGCAGCTTTTTTCTCCTCTCTTTCCTAGACTTGCTTTTTCTTTTTGTACATTGCATGCAGCATGTCCCTCATGGTTGCTGTAAACAATTCCCCACAAAAGCTTCCAGCAAACCCCTCTTAGCGCTTGCAGTTCTGCCTGGACACAGCACAGGCCCAGCTCCGGGCTTCAGGAGCACACACAAACTGCTTGGCACTTTGCCCTTCAGTGCAAAGCCAGTGGCTCTTGTAGCACACAGAGGGGCCCAGTTAGACAGGCACATCCTTTAAGGAGGGAATGCAGAAAAAAGATGCTTTTCCTCAGCTCTGCAGAGAAGCGCAGTTTTTAGAAGGACGCCTGCAAAGCTCTCCCAGTCTGCATTTTGGAAGTTCCTACACCCTGCTGGGCCAGAGACACCCTTTTTCAGCTGAAGCTGTTGACAGGAACTTTACCAAACCTATGGCATCTTGATGCCCTTGTTTTTCCAACACGCTGCCCCAAGGAAAAAATCTTCTATTTACCAGTCAAACGACGAAAGGCTTTCCGAGAAGCCGCCAATGAAAAGGCGCTGCTGAGTGCTCTACGGACTCGCTCCATCGCTTGAGCAGTGCTGCTCGAGTCCGTAGGCCGGGAAACAAAAATGGAAACAAAACCCCACTTGCACAGGTCTTAAGACCGTGCAAGGGAAAAAGGGAAAAACAGGACACTTGCACGAGTCCACGGACTGTGCAAGAAAATACAGAAGCAGAAGAACACCCGCTGTAAGCTGAGAACTGCTCAGTCGAGGTGATCCTCCTGCACCGAGCGTGCCAAGAGCTGCTCTGGACGCTGAGGCCTTGCAGGCAGCAGAACAACCTCCTGCTGACAAGGCCCTGATGTGGCAGCCCTCTGCTGACATCACAATAGCAGCTGCTGTGGGTTGGTCAGTGAATCCATGCATAGCAACCAAACCTTCTCTACAGCTAACGCAAAAGAAAAGCCCAGAAAGTTCTCTGCCCCAAAGAAGCACAAAACCCCCTTGCAGTCCGTAACCCACAGCTGAAAAGATCCAAGAGTAACACAAAACAGGCACCAAGCCCATACGCCTTGTGCACCAAGCTGGACTCTGAGAAAGAGCCAGGATGTGAGGAAACCAAAGGCCACGTGCCCTTCTGCCCAGCAGCACTTCTGACTAAAACCAAGAACAATTGCTTAAATTCTTTGGATGAAATTGTGCTTTGCTGGTATCCCGGAGACTTCCCTCCATTGGAATGCCTGTCATTCCTGCCCATTTGCTGCATGGCTAACATCAACCAGCAAATTGTAGGGCTCGCTGAAGGAAGAATGACACCTGAGTGGGGTGAAAAAGCCATGTAACCAACCTGCTGCACATGCAGCACACTGCTGCTGCACAATGACGGCACCTCAAAGAAGCCTTTGGGGCCTGTGCCTCACTTCTGGCAGCTTCCCTGCAGTAGGCATCTGGCAGTCACAGGGATATGACTCTAATGGACGCACAGGAAGAAGGAAAAGAACGTAAAATCCCAGTGTGGGACGACATAGAAGCTGGTGGGGGGAGGAAACCAGTGACCAGTGCACCAAAATGGGCAAGTCCCAGCTAAAAGGGAGTTATGAGGCAGAGACCAAATGGGTGGTCCAGCTGGTGGGCACACCTGAGGAAGGCAGGCTCAGGAAAACAGAGCCACCACAAGCTTTCCAAAGTTCGGAAGCTTCCTTCCCCCTCCTCTCCTCTGCCCTTGAAACCAGTTTTTGTCTCCCTCCTAAAAATAATTGCTTCAGCATTAGCAGCAAGTGCCTGGAAAACCACCAGTGATTTTCTTTCTCTGTTAAAAACTAAAAAGAATGGAGAAAGATCTGGGCTTTTGCTCTTTGCCTGCTTTTGCAGCCATGGTAGCATTTTGGAAGGGCTCTACACAAGTCCAGGTGTTTCCCAGCCCCAGGACCACCACTGGCATGAGCCCAGCAAGTGTAGCGGAGAGAGCAGCTGGTCAGGCACCACATGTGACGTGTGGGAGGCTGCATATTGTCCTGATGCAGATTCCCTCTGTGTGTCAGACTGAAAGTCAGGACAATTCTCAAGAAATCTCTGATTAGATGGGGAACCCCTTTGGATCTACAGACAGCACATTTGCGCCTTACTGGTGTCATAATCCCCAAGCTTTAAAATGTTGCTGGGTGACCTCAATTTCCTCTAGGCTAGAGATCAGGGAAGAGTTTCACGTATGCAGCACTCTTAAAACTGTCCCCAGTGCCATGCATACCGTTTTCTGCCCGCCATTGACAAAACACTGCCGTTTCCTCAAAGGAAAGCTACAGAAAGCTCTAGCAGCCTGCCCCCACCCCAAGAGTTTCCAACCAATTTTTTCCTCTACTTTCTACATCCTATATAGTCTTAGCAAAAGTGGTCTCTGTCAGCAAAGTGAAGTGGAGACAGATCATTTGTTCATGTGCAACAGCACGGATTGGTGCTCCAGCCTGAGAGCTGGAACTCAGGAACTTGGGCAACTGTGCTTTGAGATGCAACCGCAGCCAGAGAATGGGGGTGACAGCTTGGGGAGGAAGCTGGCCCAGTAACGGCATTGCACACAGGCTGTGCAGGAGGCACTATCAGCATGAAAGCCCTAATGATGCCACAGAAACCCCCATAGTTATACACATTTATTGGATGCTGGTTGTTCTGCATGTATGTCGACACTTCTGCCTCTATAACATTTTGGAAATGGTCAGGGCTCGCAGGATTCACCCAGCATCAGGAGCTGATGCAGCCTGGGAACGTGCTGATTTACAGAGGCTTCTGGCTTCCCAGGTGAAGCCAAGGCAAGCCCTGCTCCTGCTGCTGCTGCTGCTGCTGCTGCTGCCGCTGCTGCTGCTGCTGCTGTGCGAGACAGCCCCGGCTGAGCAGGGATGGCACCACTGTGCCTTGGGCTGTTTCTCCTTCCAGAGCTGGGCGGTGCTTTTGAGGCACTAATGACAGCTGGTGGGAGAAGGAAGGGGCCTTTTCCTGCGCCAGCACTTATGGATGCACTAGGGCCACCTTCAGGGGAGACTGTCGGCCCCCACCAAGTAAAGCAGAGGGACACAGCTGGAAAACGCTTCCTTTCGAGCCTTCTTCCGTCTTGGAAAAGAAAGGAGACACGTGACAGGAGGAGCAGCAGGGCCCGGTCCCTCCTCCTTGCCTGCAGTGAGGGGCGGCTGCCGCTGGGCGGCGCCATGGGAAGGGAGCGCCCCTGCGCGGGGCCGGCGGGGCGGGGCAGCCGCCAGGGGGCGCCCGGGGCGGGGCGGGGCCCCTCTGTGAGGGAGGAGAGCCTCGGGCAGCTGCGCAGCCACGCACGGGACTGTCTGTCCACAAGGCACAGCGCCAGGGCAAAGCACAGCTTCAGCGCACGCTGACCGGCAAGGGAACCTTCCCATGGAGTGCAGGATTTAGCTGTTTTCATTCCCAGTCCTGTGCTGAGCTAGCAGGCCACAAAGCCTCCTCAAGCACAGGTGCCTCCTCTCCAGGCTTCCTGCACTTCCTTTGCCGACAGGGTCCAATCAGGCACCCTGGGGACAGGCTCGGCTGATGTTACAAAGCAATGCTGTCCAAAAGAAAAAAAGGCAAAAGCCAAACCAGAAGGGAACTATTAGTTCCCAGGCTGAATTCCTCACAGGCGGAGGCAGGATTCCTTTGCTTCCCAGAAAGATGCAGAAACAGGACACGAGGACACTATGTGCCCCTTACCTTCATGTCTGGGACCTTGCTATTGCAGGCCAGCATAGCTCACAATCGTATTCACTCCTTTACCCAGGTGTCTTCAACTTGTTGGGGTTTTCCTCTGAGAGCAGCCTGAGAATGCTGCTTGCTGTCACAGGGCTTTGTTCCTGCCAGGAAACGCCACAGACTCACTTAGCTTCCTCCTTTCTAACACATGGCCCGGGTTAGCTGCCAGGAGGATGAGCAGTATAAGCTGTTCCTCAGCAAATGCCAATCCATGTAAGAAATGCTGATTCCAGTGGGAATTAGGCTCAAGTAGTGCTCTCAAGATCACTGCAGTTCAGGATTTCAGCAGGAAGACAAGAGCAGGCAGCTTGGCAGGCCTCCACCATCTCCAGCACTCACCTGCCTTCCAAATTCCTCTGCTTCCTGTAGCCATTGGCTGAACTGCTGCTCTTGACTTGCGGCCTTCTCCTGTTACCCGTGAGGCTGGCGCCTGAGGCATGTTCTGAGGAGGTCTAGAACGAAATGGTGGAGGAGAATTCCACAGAACCTGCACTTGGGATCGTCTGCCCCATTTGGTGCTTGCAGCTGTCCTCGGTAGATGTGGAGTTTGGGGTTCAGTGAGCTGTGCAGGCCAGAAAAGCAAAGACTAAGTTAGCTGAGGAAAACCAGGATCAACTGACTCAGCTCCTGCAGGCCAGAAATGAGAGTGCAGCAAATGAGTGAAAAATGCAGTACTGTGCAGCAGGTATCCAAAATGGGCATGACAGAGATTTCAAACCCACATCCACGGAGGAATCTGAACTTGCAGGTTTCCCACAAGCCAAAGGAAGTGGGTTTTTGCAAAGGCACCACGAGCTCAGTGTTGGATAGAGAACTTTTTCAAGAGAAGGGCTGACTTGGGAGCTGGTGGAAGTGGAGAGAACGGGCAAATGCGCCCATGGGTGCAGCCCCACTGTGAGGGCTGCTCCAAGGGCACCGATTGCCATGCACAGGACATGGGCACTGCCCCATGCAGAGGATGTGTCTCTGCCATATTGACAACACAAACGCTGCTCCAGTGTCCTGCAAACACATATGGGTAGTTTGTTGGTCAGCATTTTTTCCCCAGCAGAAAGTCGTTCTTCCTTCAGTGAGCCCTAGGATGTGCTGGTTGATGTTAGTCCATGCAGGAAATGGGCAGGAATGACAGGCATTCCAATTTAGGGAACTAGTTTTAGTCAGAAGCACTGGTGGCCAAAGTACAGGGGGTGTGGGCTTGGTGCCTGTTCTGTGTTACTCTTGGATCCTTTGAGCTATGGGTTATGCACTGCAAGCAGGTTTTGTGCTGCTTTGGGACAGTGTGCGCCCTGTCAAAGGAGTCCTTTGTGTCGCCTGCTGTTGTAAAATCTGTGGACAAATGCAGGCATCCTTTTTTCCATCCTCTGCGATTGTAGGGTTTTCAGATATGTGCAGGTGTCTTTTATTTTTGCCTTCTTCTTCTACAGTCGGCCGATTGCTGCGGGTGTCCCCTTTTTCCCCTTTTCCTTGCACAGTCTGGGGACTTGTGCAAGTGGGTTCTTGTTCCATTTTGTTTCCTGGCCTGCAGACTCGAGCAGCACTGATCAAATGATGGAGTGAACCCACAGAGCAGTTGGCAGGGCTTTCTTGTTGGTGTTATCGCACAAAGTTTTTAATGGTGCGACGGGTAAGTAGAAGTTTTCTGCTGGGGCAGCATATTGAAGCCAAAATGGCATAAAGATGCCAAATGTTTGGTAAAGCTCCTGCCAAAAGCTTCAGGTAAAAAGGGGGTGTCTCTTGCCCAGCAGGGTGTGTGTAGGCATCCTTTTTGTTCTCTGCGATTGTAGAGTCTGCAGACACATGCAGGTCTCCCTTTTTCTTCCTTTCTCTTGTACAGTCTGGGGATTTGTGCAGGTGTCCCTTTTTTTTCCCCCTGTTTTGCTGTACAGTCTGAGAACTAGTGTAAGTGTCCTTCCGTTCTCCTTTTTTTGCACAGCCTGCAAAGTCATGCAAGCGTCTTTATTTTTCCATTTGAGTTGCATCTAAGTCTGGGACTTGTGCAAGGGTCCATTTTTTTCCTCTTTTCACTGCACACTCTGGGCATTCTTGCAAGTGGGTGATTTTTCCCTTTTTGTTTCATGGTCTGCGGATTGGAGCAGCATTGCTCAAATGATGAAGTCCATAGAGGAGTCGGCAGCGCTTTGCCCGGACCGAGCTCCGCAGCTGGAGAGAGCAGCCGCCCGGCCCGAACGGCCGGTGCCCCGTTCAGATGGGGAAGCCCGGCCCGGGGCGCTTGGGGAGCCGTAGGGTGGTGCCGGGGACCGTTCCCAGCCCCGGCCCGAACGCCGACAGCCACATCTCACCCGCAGGGAAAGCGCAGGAGGCCCTGCAAGAGCGATTCTGCTGGGTTTGCTGCTGCTGCTGCTGCACAGTGGCTTCAGCAACGTCTGCTCGGGGACGTGGACAGCGGACGCTACCCCGGTGGGTGGAGGGGATGGTGGTGGGCGGCGGAGGTGGAGGACGGGGCTCGGCAGGGCGGGATCTGAACTCAGCCCGCTGCTCCTCTTGGCTCACAGGTGGCCATCAAAAGTGTGCTGCGGGATCGCATCCGTCATTAGGGCGAGCTGGTGAGTGACCGGGGCCAGCGGCAGAACCCGGCACAAGACAGGAAGGGTAAGCCCAGGCCCGGCAGAGTGGAAGCCGCCAGGACGCCTGGAGGGAGAGCGGCGTGAGCTCAGTGGAGGGCTCAGAGCATCCTGAGCTGGGTGAGGGCTTCTAGACCCCTGGCACGGCATCAGCCTCACTGACAGCTTTGTGGTCTTCTTGGAGCCCGACGGAACCCACGTACCCAGGGAGATGGAGCTGCTGGACAAAGTGTCCACTGGGTTCCATGGTGTTGTTCAGCTCATGGATTGATGTGAGCTCCCTAATAACTTCTCGTTGGTGATGGAGTGCCCTGAGCGGTCGCAGGACCTCTTTGATTTCCTTCTGGCATGGGGGCTCCGTGTTGGAGGAGGTGGTGCAGGGGCTGTTCCTCCAGGTGCTGAGGCTGTGCAAGACTGCAGCAGCTGTGGGGTCCTGCAGCGGGATATCAAACCGCAGAGCATCCTCTGTGACCTGGCCACCGGTGAGGCAAAACTGATGGATTTGCCTGTGGCACCTACCTCCAAGACACAGTCTGCCCACAATTTGCAGGTGAGCCCACCCAGGGCTGTGCTCCCGATGGGTCCCGGCATCTCATGGCCCCACCTGGCTGTGGCGCCGGGGATTCCCCCGTTTGCTGCCAGTCGGGGGCACACCTATGAGCCACAGAGATCTGCCTGTACGAGACAGAAGGAAAGATCAGAAGAATCATTCCACCTTCTCTCACTGCTAAACCAGTTCTTCTCTGCCTCATAAAGACAACATGCAGCTTTTCTGTGCATCAGAGGCAGCTTATCGCACCTGCAGAGCTGAGAGGCTTTTTCCCCTGCTGCTGTGCTACGGGCAGATTTACCAAACAAGCAGCATTACCAAACATGGAGATACACAGAGGGACCACAAGCAATTGACTTTGTCCCACTTAATCTCAAAGGTCACCACTCTCCACAGACACAGATGGAAGAGACTCGCACACTCCCGGTTTGCTCTGTTGACGCATGGGTCAGTGTGATGCCATTTCCTGTTTCACCTATCCCAACCCCCAGGTGTGCCAACCTCTGCTTTCCCCTCCCCCTGTCCCCAGGCTTAAAAGGAGACGGGACCATGCAGTCGGGATTCTGTTGGGAGCTGTTACAAGATTCAGAGGTCTATCATCCTGGAATAAAACTCTGGATGAAAACTCTTTGATAGAATCCTCTCCTTTTTCTCTTCACCGTCGCCTGAAACTTTTCCACCAGAGGTAAACTGAGTTTCTACAATACCTGGATTTGTTCCAAGTGTCTAGCTGAAGCATCCAGCCAGCCAAAGGTATCTCTGAGGTGAAACAGCACAGCTGCCACATTTGGCCCAGCAGCAAGGGTCAGATGAGGCCAGGCACGTCCCACCCGGAAATATTGGGAATAATATTCCACAGACGCCAATCTTGCCAGCAGGGCTTTCTCTGATGAAGAATAACAACAAGGGACAGCTCCCTCACAGCCGTGCAGCCCAGAGATCTGCAGGGCACCATCAGCACCTGGCTTCATAAGTGACCCGTTCTGTGGGGATGGAAACCAACTACCAAATCCTCGCTGATTTCAGCGGCAGCAGCAGCAGCAGTGCCTGCATCTGATCCCTAGGTCTGGGGCTGGGCTGGACAAAGGACACACACGGCACATTGTCCCTGAAGAATGTGACTTTAGGAACAACCGCTTACCACTGTCTCCTGTTGTTTGTGCTAGGGTCACACCAGCCTGAGGCACTGGGCAGCCCTTGGTGCCACCTGGGACTGCAGATGAAAGGCCCTGATCTCCAGGACCAAACAGGGGGGGAACTCACTCTCCAGACAGAGCTTGCAGAATGAAAAGGCTGCCGTGAGCAGCTATTGGGGTGCACAAGACAGAGAATACTTTGGACCTTATTAGCATATGAGAATAATAGATAAAATTCCTCAGCAAAAGCAAACAGAACTTTGAAAACTAGATCTAGATAGCAAGAAGGTTTAATTAGATAGGTTTACCAGAAAAAGAAGCTCTTATTAAACAATGCAAGCAAGAGATGTTATATGCATAAGTTTGTGGATGTGACTTCAACCCAATCATTGTAGTACACATTACTAGTCTCCCTAAAATAGTATATAAGTACTTGTATCCCACAATGAAATCGGATTCTGATCACCAAGTCAGTCTCCCCATATTTCCCCATTGCACATTCGGTGCCCCAAGTGAAGAAGAAAACCCGGCCTGACTGGTGGGCAGTCAGCGAGTCCCTGGAACTGATCGTGACGGTGAGAGAACAGCATTTGGGCCCGCAATCCCTTTCTGCTGCAACTTGACAGATGAGCCAGGGGATCTAAAGGAATGGGAAAGGAAATGTCCAAAGAGAGGGACGTCTATGAAACCATGCTTGCCCTTCTGGACAGGCGTGGCTCCCCCATCCCAAAGCATGACCTTAAGTCACTTCTACGATGGGTGTCACGCATGGTCCCCAACACTACCCCTTCTTCTGTATTTACTCCCCACTTCTGGGACAAGGTCGGTATAAAGCTCTATGACCTTGCTATGCTGCCTGTGCACGAGCCAGAGCTCCGAATGCTTCCTGCTTGGAAGGCGGTCATGGACGCAATTAAAAACTGGGAGGGTGCAGGGAAGACTGCGAGGCTACAGATTATGAGGCTACCCTGAGCCAGTCCCAGCAACTGCGCCGGATCAAAACCTGCCCAGATCCTGCTCCCCATCCCCTGTCCGCACGCCCTCCCTAGCGAGTGCCAGGGATAGAGCCCGGTCACCACCCCCAGTCCCACCGCCACACCGCCAGCCATCCCAGAGCCGCCGGGCTCTTATGGCTTATGCGACAGACACTGACTCTAGCAGTGAAGGGGAGCTGGACTCTTTCAACCCTGACCCTGAAAAAGATGCGAGCTTACTCCCTTCAGATACGCGTAACAATTGGTTCTGGATAAAAAGGAAAGCCCTTAAGGACAGAGACCTTGACACTGCTGCAGAAATCTTTCTGGCCCCTGAGCAATTCACCCGGAGGGGGGAAAATCCACAATAGGAGCCCCTAGATCATTCAGAAATTAAGGAACTGTGCCGTACATACCGCTGTGGAGTGGGCTGGGGTCCCCCTACTTCAGTAATTTGTTAAGAGCAACCTTTGCTATTCACCTCATGACTCCTCATGATGGTAAATTTTTTGCACATCTGTTGCTCACACTGACACAATGTGCTATATTTATGCCGCAATGGAAAAAAGCACTGGAAAATTTAATTGCAATGTATGCAGGGCATGCAAGCCAAGCCCTGGCTTCCTTAACTGTTGACCACCTTGCGGGGGAGGGGGCGCATACCAAGCCTAATGGCCGAGGCACCTTACCGAGAGAAGCCCTACAGGATATTAGGGCAGCTCGCCTGGCATTCCTTAAGGTTCCTGATGCCAAAACTCCACAACAGTTCCTTCATGAATATCAAACAAGGTCCGCAAGAGCCTTACTTGCAGTGTGTGGACAAATGGAAACAAATATTGGAGAGACAAATCGATAGCGAGCAAGCCAGGGAGATTATACTCCTCAAACTGGCCGTCGAGAACAGCAACCTGGACTGTAAGCAGCTTTTAAAATCTTTACCCCCCTGAACCTGAACCCACTTTACTCCAAATGATACAAGTGTGCCACCGCTTGGGGACATTACAACACACCACAGCAGTCACAAATCAAGCTGTGGGCAAGGCATAGTGGATGCTTTTGCCATCCTGAAATTAACCCCTGGGAAACAGGTGGCTTGTTTTGGCTGCGGGGAATGTGGACATATCCACAGAAACTGCCAAAGAACGCAGAAACCTAAAGCTCCGGATGTATGCCCTTGCTGCGGGAAAGGCCCTCCCCTTGCTAATAGATGTCGCTCCAAGTTCCACCCCAATGGCCAGCCTTTGCAGGGAAACTTCTCTCGCAGCGCGGGACGGCGACGTGCGAGGACACAAATTCCACAGCCGACGCAGCAGCTGGGAGCAACCGTGAACTTCCAATCGGCCCTGCCCTCGCCCGCCGAGCAATTGTCGCTGACTTACAACCAGCCACTCCAGGCAGCGCAGGAACGGACCTGGCAACCTCCGACACAGTAACATTGCTTGATTCATCTGTCCATTTGCTTCTCACAGGAGTTTTCAGACCGCCAGGACAGAATATGCACACTTTGATTATAGGCAGATCTTCCACCTCGATAACTGGGTTGTTTGTTCTTCCTGGGGCTATAGACTCTGATTCCCTTGGGGAAATAAAGATGATGGCTTGGACCCCCCCATCCGCCCTGTGTAGGAGCAATATAGCTCAACTTATACCCTTTCCTGCAGCACCCCTGCCTGCACCCCCGGTAGCTGAATAAAGGGAGGGGGGTTTTGGTTCTACAGGGGTCCCACAGATTTTAGGGACACAATGTATTACCTCTGAGCATTCCAACATGCCAATTCAAAGGGACTCTGAAAGGTAAAGACATAGTCGTGGCAGGACTTATTGATACCGGAGCCAATGTGATTGTTATCTCAAAAAGCCAATAGCCCGGTGAGTAGCCACTGATGGCTGTGCCTCAGATACTTTAGGGCATGGGTGAGAACCATGAAAGCGTGCAGAGGCAACACTTAGTGCAGATAGCAGGGCCTGATAAGCAGATAGCCAGAGTAAAACCTTTTGTGCTTTCTGTTCCTCTGGTTTTGTGGGGAAGGGATGTCTTAACACAGTGGGGGATTTTTATGCATTCAAATTTTCATATAGGAGTTATTGGGATGTGCGACACCCCCAAACTGACTTGGAAGACTTCTGATCCTGTGTGGGTGAACCAGTGGCTCCTGTCATTAGACAAACTGTGCATATTACAAGAACTTGTACAAATACAGCTGGAAAACGGACATATGGTCCCGTCTAATAGCACTTGGAATTTCCCCATGTTTGTGATTAGAAAGCAATCTGGGGGGTGGAGGCTGTTGCATGACTTGCGGAAAATAAATGAAGTAATAGAAGAAATGGGAGCCCTCCAGCCGGGGGTCCCTTCCCCTCCCGTGATCCCCAGAAACTGGCATTTGACAGTGATTGATTTAAAAAATTGTTTCTTTGATATTCCACTGCATCCAGACGATGTGCCAAAATTCATCTTTTCTCTGCCAACCATTAATATGCAGGAACCACTAATTCGATATCATTGGACAGTATTACTGCAAGGCGTGCGCAACAGCCCCACTATTTGCCAACGTTATGTTGCAAGGACCCTATGTCCGATCTGGGAACGTATGCCTGATGTTCTGTTGTATCATTACATGGATGATATTTTGATCTCTGCAGAAACTGTGATTGGAATTGAAGAAGGTGTGCTGGCTGTCAGCCAGGCTGTCCCATTGCCAGGTCTGACCATTGCTTCTGAAAAGGTTAAAAAGACCTGTTATAAATGATCAAATTGGTAGCCAAATTTATGAAAAATTTAACAAAGATTTATGAGATCAATAACAAAAATAGAAATTTTGAAAAAAAGGAAAAATTACCACAGCCAAGACAGCGTCAGTCCCGGGAACAGCGCTGGGTGACCTAGGGTTCCGGCTGACAGAGAGACAGCGTTTCCCCAGAGGTACACCCCGAGTGCTTCCAGTGGCCAGCTTATATACAGTTTATTCTGCCTGGGGCAGGGATGACCACATATTTCTTTGTGTTCCTTCTTATGTATAGTTGAATCCATACAGATGTAGAAACAGACAAAGGTGAGCTCAGAGATGCAGAGGAACGTCTGAGTGTCCAGGCAGAAGATGCATTCACATGTACTAGTTTCTGAGTACCGCCATGAAGTAATGTCCAGGTGTATGTCTTGTGAGCTCCTCCAGACATTCCATTCTGGGAAGGTCCTGATGCTATCTCCCGAAGTTGGAGCCAGAGGAAATCGCCCATAACAGCCAGGGACCATTCCATTCATACGCTAAAAGACCTGATATTATCTTACTGCTGTCCGGGAACTGGTTAAAATAAGAATAGAACTCTCTTCCTAGCCAGAGTGGTCAGAAACATAACTTTTGATCTTTCCAATATTTTATACACATATATATATATCTACTTCTATAGCATGAATTATCTCTACCATATACTACAGACCCGTATTTCCCCATGGAAATATCTGGGCTGGCGCATTGGAGCACACTCAATTTCGGCACAACCTTTGCAAATTTTAGCTGAAATCAAAACTCTGCACGATTGCACAAAAATTACTAGGGACTATAAACTGGGTTCATCCCTTGCTTGGAATTTCAAATGCAGAATTGGAGCCATTGTTTGCCCAGCTAAAGAGAGAGCCTGACCTCTCTTATCACCTAGACATTTGGACACAAAGGCACAAGCTGTGCTTCAAAAGGTAGCTGATGCTATCTCACAGAGACAGTCAGCTTGCTGGGCTCCAGAGTTACCACTTTGGCTAATATTCTAAACCCTGACAGGCAAGCATGTGCCTTGATATTTCAATGGGACTCAGAAAAACCAGACCATCTGTTAATTATTGAATGGGTCTTTTTTGCCTAACAATACGCCCAAGACTATTTCCATGCAAGATGAACTTATGGCCGTGTTAATTGTCAAAGCTCGTCAAAGACTAACCTCCTTGGCTGGAAGGGATTTTGACCGCATCTTTTTACCTCTTACAAAGTTCTGTTTGGACTGGTTGCTACAGAAATCTGAGAAATTGCAAATTGCTTTAGCAGATTACCCAGGGCAGATATCTATCCATCCACCTAGGCACAAGATGTTAAGCTGTTCTTTTAACTTGGTCCCAAAGCCACGGAGAAGTGAGACTCCTTTGCAAGCTGTGACAATATTCACGGATGGTTCTGAGAAAACCCATAAATCAGTGATTGTGTGGAGGGATTCTGATACCGGAACCTGGCAATCTGATATTGCTGTTTTTGAAGGGTCTCCACAAATTGTAGAATTAGCTGCTGTAGTCAGAGTGTTTCAGAAATTCAGCTCACCTTTTAACCTAATAACAAACTCTGCCTATGTAGCCGAAATTGTGCCTAGAGCAGAAGCCTCTGTCTTAAAACAAGTTAGAAATTATGTTCTTTTTTACTGGTTGAAACTACTAGTTTTTCTTTTGGATCAAAGGGCTGTTCCTTACTTTGTTATGCATATAAGGTCGCATTCCAATTTGTCTGGGTTTCTTACAGAAGGCAACACCCAGGCAGACTTGTTAACCTTATTGGTGCAACATGTTTTGCCAAACAAAATAGAGCACGCTCAGGTAAATCACTCATTTTTTCACCAGAACGCTGGGGCTTTAGTAAGGCTTTTTGAGCTTACTCCAGAACAAGCTTCTGGTATCATTGCTATGTGTCCTGATTGTCAGCATTGCTCTCTTCCTAATGCACAGGGGTCAACCTGAGAGGCTTACAGAGCCTACAAATTTGGCAAACAGACGTGACACACTTTCCTGAATTTGGTCGTTTGAAATTTGTGCATGCTTCCATTGATACCTTTTCAGGTGCTCTGTTTGCCTCAGCCCACACAGGAGAAACAGCAGAGAACACTTGTCATCATTTCACTGCTGCCTTTGCCACATTAGGAATTCTGCAACAGATTAAGACAGATAATGGCCCCTCATACATTTCCCATAAAGTTGCAAATTTTTTCTCTTTATGGGGAATTACCCGCAAGACAGGCATACCCCACTCACCCAGCAGGCAGTCCATTATAGAGCAAGCCCATGGCTCCCTCAAGCATCTCCTGGCCCAACAGAAGGCAGGAGCCAGAGATACACCTGCTGAAAGACTACAGAAAGCCCTATATGTTTTTAATTTTTTTAACTGTTCCATGATGGATTTAAATCCCCCTATGACTAGGCATTTTGCATCATCCACATCTCTTTCCTGCAAGGAAAAACCACTGGTACTGATCTGTGACCTAGAATCTGGCAAAATCCTTGGCCCTTACCCTTTGGTCACATGGCGGGGGGAGGGGGGGGAGGAGGGGGGGTTTGCTTGTATTTCCACAGAAAAGGGACCTCGTTGGATCCCTGCAAGAAATGTGAAACCATTCTGGGAACCTCTAACAGCACCTGACAGAGACCAGGCTGCTACCCAGCTCTCAGAAGAGGAGGGGGAGGAGGAACCACACAGAGACTGCAGCTCATGACCAACATCTTCTGTCCCACCTGCAAAGGAAACTGTGGACCCTGGGTTTTATGTCAATGTAAAAAGTGTGGAGATCGGTGGTATCACGGAGCCCTTTTGGCAAAAGCATGGTGTGCATCATGTTATGACGTGGAGTTACAAATAAAGTATAAAGCCATTGAATTTTTAACTGTAGTAGGCCACGAGGAAAGGGATAGCCCTCGCCTCCCTATTCTCAGGAGGGAAGTTTTGAGGAAGCTGAAAATAGCCATCTTTGCAAAGTAGAGTGCAAATAAAAAAATGTAGTGCCTTATATCTGGCCAGTCCCTGAACAAGCTTGGGAGAGGACAAAAAGGGAATGTGCTAAAAGATATGCTTGGAAATTAAAATCAAAAAAGGGGTTTTTTTGCTGCAACATAGAATGGAGTTAAAATGGATGCTCTGCTTATGCTTGTTAGCACTGCTTTGTTTTACTAACACAGCTTGGCCTGTTGACCAACCCAAAACAAATGTTTGGATAACTCTAGCCAATGCAACAAAACAAGATACCCTATGCTTGGCCACTGCATCCCCAGAAAATCCATTTTCAACCTGTCTAGTTGGCCTTGCCATTAGACAATTGGCCAATACCAAAAAATACTGAAAGTGTGGTGCAGAGTTCAAATCCTGTTGATGCATGAGATCAGTGGACCCCCTACCTTCCTGAAGCACCCTTGGATCCCCAAGAAGCTCCCCTTGGAGCTCCTGGGTTCTGTAAAAATGGATTTTTGTGTTGATTTTAAATACACAGGAAGAAATCAGTCTAAAGCTTGGGATGTTTCTCCCTATCACCCTGTGTATAAGAATCAAACCTTTTGGTGTAATTACAATTCTGGCAGCCCTTCTAAATCTAGCAATGCCCCCCTAAGGCTGCCATCAGGAATGTTTTTGGTCTGTGGAGATCAGGCCTGGGCTGCAATCCCTTCGCACGTACAAGGAGGTTCCTGTAGTCTGGGACAATTGACTGTGCTAACACCTAACACATCCATGATTTTACAGCACAAATATCCCCACAGAATAAGGTGCAGTTTACATGCATTTGATAAATACTGCAATGATGAAGTGTCTCTGTGGTCTGAGACCCAAATGAATTTGGCCTATTTACTTTTGCCAAAATTGGCTGCAAAAAAGGCCTTAATCCAATTAAATGAGATGGCTTGCTGGCTGGCAAAACAGACAAATGCCACTAGCTCTGCTTTGTCAAACCTATTAATGGATGTGTGTAGTATAAGGCATGCTACTTTGCAAAATAGAGCTGCAATAGATTTTTGTGCTCCAAGCACAAGGTCATGGCTGCGAAGATTTTGATAGAATGTGTTGCGTGAACCTTTCTGATCACTTGGAATCTATCCATAAAAGCAAACAACAGCTGAAGGATAGTGTGTTTAAACTATGAGTAGAATCTGGATTTTGGCTAGATAACCTGTTTAGTGGCTGGGGTCTAGCTCCCTGGCTAAAGGATTTCTTTAGGATAGGTATGCATGTGGTGATTTTGATAATAATTATATTAATCGTGATACCTTGCTTGTTTCAATGTGTGCAGAGATTAATTAATAAGACCATTAAAGGGGTGGTTTTGGTTGACACAGAAGGGGGAGATATTGGGGTGCACGAGACAGAGAGTACTTTGGACCTTATTGGCATAAGAGAATTGATAGATAAAATGCCTTGGCAAAAGCAAACGGAACTTTGAAAATTAGATCGAGATAGCAAGAAGATTTAATGAGACAGGTTTAGCAGAAAAAGAAAATCCTATAGAACAATGCAAGCAAGAGATGCTGTTATATGCATAAGTTTGTGTATGTGATTTCAACCTAATCATTGTAGTACACCTTACTAGTCTCCCTAAAATAGTCTATGAGTGCTTGTATCCCACAATAAAATCGGATTCTGATCACTGAGTCAGCTTCCCTGTCTTTCTCCATTGCTGACAGTGGGACAGATGTTTGCCCAAGCTCCATGCTCGCTGTAAGATTCCGTGCAGAAATTTGGATAGCCACATCCCAGTACAAATGAGATGCAGTCATTCCCTTCTCTGTCAAAATCTTGACGCAGACACAGGAGGCATCTTGAAAGTGGAACAAAATCCTGGTGGGAGGGGGAAAAAAGTGCACGCAACTCCTCTGCAAATCAACTCTGTTCACCCCATGAGCCTTGGCTTAGCTTGCTTTCCTGGTGACTCAGCGCAGACATGTCCTCTGATGGTGGACAGCACAGGGCCTTGAAAGGAGCTTTACCTGGGCTCTTCCCACTTTGAATGCTGAGGGTGGCATCTGAAAATCTATGCAATTGCTGAAGGGCCCAGAACTACCTTGAAATTCTCTTGCTGAAACACTGCACTTGTTACCCAGAAGAGTTCCCTCCATTTGAAAGTATCTCATTTTCCCCATTTCCAAGTCAGCTCACAGCAACCAGCCATGTGTAGGGCTTAGAGAAGGAAGCATGGCACCTTAGCATGGAAAGCCCAGTGTGGGCCCTCAGGGCAGAGCACTTTGGTGTCCCAAAGGTTTAATTAAGAGAGGCCACTGTTAGGAGGATGTCCCATTTCAGCCCTCCTTTACTCTTCTATACCAAGTGATTGCCAGCAAGGGGGGACAAGCAGGGCCTGGTCCCTCCTCCTGCCCTGCTCTGAACTGCAGCTGGCACTGTGGGACACCAGGGCACAGGGGAATAACATCTCTGCAAGGCAGGTAGGGCGGTGTGGGGCAGCTGTCAGGGGGTGCGTGGGGCGGGGCGGGGCAGGGCCCCTCTGCCAAGGGGGAGGGCCTTGGGCCACCTGGAAGCAGCGCAAAGCCAGGAATGGGACAGCCTGTCGGGAGCACACAGCTTCCAAGCACTGAGCAGCTTAGGCACGCCATGACACAGGAGGGAACATTCCAGGGCTCTGGAGGCTTTGGAGTTTGTATTGCCAGTCCTGCTAAAACCAAGGGCTCCATCAGAGCATCTTCTTGAGACATAAACTTCAAGGAATTTAGGGATTTTAGAAGCGGCTGAGGTTTTAGTTAGAGATAAGGTTTATTAGAGTTAATTAAAAAAAATGGGTCGGCCTTGATGAAGTTAAGAGTTAGTAGTTAACTAGTAATTGAGGACAGGGAATGGGAGTTCTACCAAGGGTTCATTTGTCATATTTGCATTGAAATGGTAGAAAGGTCAGAACGAGGAAGACTTCATTTACTTCCTGATTTTGGGACCCCTCCCCATGAAAGGGACCACATACCCATTTAAAGGAGCAAACTGCACATGCTTAAATTTTTTGAACTAATTACCATACGAAGCAGGGAATGGGATGTACCAAAGTTATGACTATGCATTTGTATTTTGGGTATTCTATACTTGTATAGATAAAAGGACTCTGTAATCACCTGTAAATTGCGGTGTGTATTTGGGAGTTGTCCTGCACTCTTCACAATAAACATACACTTTCTAGCATTAAACTGTTAGAGAGTCTTTGTCCGACACAGTTGGATATCGGTACTAGATCAATATCCATATTTTTGATAAATCATCTGGCGAGCCAGGTAGCAAATCTTCTCTCTCTGGCTGTGGGGCCAGTGGGAGTCCGGGACTCTTCTGGGCGCCCACCAGAAATTTCCAGGAAGAGGGATCCTGCGATCCCACTGACTACCTGGGGAAAGACCAGAACCTGCTGGAAACAAAATGTATGTTTCTATTTGGGGAAAGGTACCTTATTATATAAGCAGTAAATAAGACACGAGAGATGTCTCGTTGCAGTGGTCTGGTAACTTGTGTCCCGTAGTGGGGATCTGGGGATCCGTGTCCCGTAGTGGGGACCCAGGGGTCTGGTAGTCTGTGTCTCCTAGTGGAGACGGCGGCAGCAGTGTTGTGAATTTGGATCGGAGCAGTGGTGGCTCCAGTTTCAGTCTGTAATCTAAAGGTGCACCTCAGTGATCCATCATTTGAGTGGCTAGTCCGAATTTTTGGGACACGAAGGGTCCCGTTGTGGGTTGCAGACAATCTTGGTTGTGGCCCCACTCTGTGTGTGTATTGTAAACGGATCTATGTTTGTTTGGTGGTTTTGTGATTTTGTGTGTTTGGTTTGTAGAAAACTATTTATGTACCGTATTTGCTGTGGTTTGTGAGAGTTTGTGTTGTAAGTATTATAATTTGTCTGATTTGGGGTGTGTTATTAACCTTTGTAAGTGTTTTTGAGAGTTTTATAAGCTTGAAGTTGCAAAAGGTTTTTGAAACCCCCACCTGATTTGTGGAGGGACACTTTGTTTGGGAGAGCAGACTGATTTAAAGTGTTTGTACTGTGCTTGGACTGCGTGTTAGAGGGGAATTAGGCTGTGTGTGGGCCTGGGTCGTATGTGTTTTTGGCTGTAAAATTTTACTTGATGTATTGTTAGGTGAAAAGGGCTTTGAGTGAGCTAAATTCGTTCACTTCTTAGTTAAAAGAGTCCTGGTTATCTGGGAGTCATTTGTTTCTCGGGTAACCGGAGGGGAGTCCAGGCTTTGTAGCCTCGGGATATGTCTTTTTAACCCCTGAGAGAGTTTGGCAAGTGAGTGTTTTGATGATTTTTACTTTTATGTGAGGTTTGCAGTTGCTGGAGTGTGTGGTAATACTTTAAACTGTTGGTGGCTTACCCTCCCCCCCCCTCCCACTTCTTGTGGAGGGATTTGTGTGCTGTGCGCCGGCCAAAATTTGTGTGATTTTTAGCAAGACCTTGTTAAATTTTTTGTTGAGTGTGTTTGGGGTCATGAAAAAACCCCTAGCTGTTTTCTTTGTGAGCCTAAACTATTTGTGTTTGGAGTCAGGTCTCTGCCAGAAAAAGAAACTCAGGCTTTGGTTGAATGCAGAAGGCAGAGCGCCCTGAACTACTGCTGGGAGAGGCAACGGAGGGGTTTCTTTGCTGCCGAGGTACGCAGTTGAACTCCGTGGTTTGTAACATTTTTGATCTTAGGGTGAGAGAAATTTGGTGGGGAATCCGAAAAGCTTTGGAACGGGTAATAGTAGTGATTCACACAGTTGTTGGTGCAACGCGGAATCGTGAAATTTCTGCCGAAACTCGGCTGATACTTTGCAAGGTTCCCATCTGTTCTTTGGTTACAGCGGGACAAGAGATAGCCTTGGCTTTCAGCTGCACACTCGCTACAGTGTATGAAAAGTTACTTACAATTTTTAAACGTATTTTAATAGCAATATACCCAGAGCAAAGCATAACAGAGGACCTGATTTAATAAGTAATGAATAACCTGCACCTTGGGTAGAGTGCCTGACTACATTGTGTGGTTTTCTTAGATTGAAGAAAAAGGAGGTTCCCCCCCCCCCCCACTTTTGTCGAACTGTGAGTTCTTTCCTTAGCTGCTGCTCCGAACCCTGTTTTGAAGGACATATTGCTAAGCCTTTCTTTTAAAGGAAAGAGAAAAATTAATTAACAAGCTGTTTTATCCCTTTTGATTGCTAGCACAACTAGATGACCAGGAACAGGAGACACAAGAATCCAGAGCTTGGTTCAGGGGTATTCCCCTGCCCAGAGGAAGATTGCTACTGTAACCCATGGATTGTGTTTCCGTGTGCAGTCTGTGGGTCCCACAAAGGTATAGGTAGCTAATACCTAAGAGAGGAACTTGTGCTCCCTGTCTTACAAAAGAACAAAAGACTACCCAGACAGCTATACGAATTTTGTTGGCAATTGGTCGGGAGGCCCACAGCAGCAGTAAAATATTCGAGTTGTGGGAAAATGGGGTTTCAGGAACCTTAAAGAAACCAGTGGAAATTCTTAGAGCTGAGTGTGGCCAGCATATTTTTGTACCAGAGGGAACCCAAGTGAAACTAAAGAACTGGGATAAGGTCAAAAGCCGTTGTGAAAAATAAAATCTTAAGCTTTGGGGGCAAATGAGAGCAAAGAGATTCCCAGAGGAAGACCTCTAGGGTGTATCTTAACACACTAGAAAGAGCTGGTGGGCTATGGTGGGAGTGAAACTAAAAGAGAACTTGTCAAATTTTGCACACAGTGGTGGACACTCGATAGACCTGATGGAGGACTGAAGTGGCCAGCAAGTGGTACACTGGACTGTGAGACACTATTACAGTTAATGCTTTTCCTTAGGCGTGAGCAGAAGTGGCAAGAGGTGACTTATGCTGATATCAGCCTTCAAAGTCACCCCAAGTGGCAAAGGGATTGTGGGATTAGGCCACCATCTGATCCACTGGTACTGGCTCTTGAAAAGGATAATAAAGCTAACAGGGAAAAGCTCAAACGGTGTTGTAGCACATGCTCAATAAATGAAAGATGCTCACACCCAAGTAAATTGCATCCAACAGAGATCTTAGAACAAGGGATGGTAGAGGCACTTTTACCACCCCCTAGAAAACAGGAAGGAGGGAGGGTAGAGGAATGAGTAAAATCAGAACCCTCACCAACTTTAGCCTGCCCTAACTTATCTTCTGGTTCATCTGCCCTGGGAAAAACAGTAATTGAGGTAGAGGTTTCCCCACCAACTCCTGACTCAAGGGAACCATGGAGGCTTTACCCACCGTTGCCTAGTAGCGATAGTGAATGGGATGAATCTGAACCAAGCCCCAAGCTTTCCCCACAAGGTCTGATAGCATTAAGGACCAGAAAGCAAACTAGAATGAACTCACAAATAGCCAGAAAACAAACTAAAGGAGTTATACAAGTACCCTTAAGGCAAGCTACAACCCTAAAAGGGAACCAAAGATAATTGAGGTCCCCTTTTACTCAATGGATTTGGAGGCTTGGGAAAGGACTGCTAAGGGTTATCAGAATGACCCAATAGGCGTTGCTAAAAGGTTGAAGTTTATGATTAAGCAGCATTCACCTGATTGGGCAGACATGCAGTTACTACTTGATGCCTTGAAAGAAACAGAGAAGCAGTTGGTTTTGAAGGTAGCCAAAGATTTAGCTGAAGATGCTTGTGTGACAGCACAAGAGTATATCAAAGATCTATTTCCTCTTCAGGATCCGATGTGGGATCCCAATGAACCCAATGAATTAGCACAACTTAAGAGATACGGAGACTTTATAGTGAAAGGACTAGAACGAGCAATTCCTAAAACCATAAATTGGTCAGCCTTATATGCTGCTAAACAAGGTCCCTCTCAAACACCTTCTGAACTTTTAGATCACCTGTGGGACACAATGCAGGGACACAATCCCTGGACCCTGGATCAGATGAAGGGACACAACAACTAATCAATTTATTTTTAGGACAATCCACAGGAGATATCAGGTGGAAACTCCAGAAGATCCGGGGCCCAAATAGCCAGGACTTGGAGACTGTATTGGATGAAGCATGGAGAGTCTTTAGTAATCAGGAAGAAGGGTATAGATAAGGGATGAAGAAATTAGTAGCAGTAGTAAGGGAGGGAGAAAGGGAGAAACATGAGCAAGGCCCGCCAAGACAAGGACCACCCTGACTCGGAAAAGATGTGCATTTTGCAAGAAATTTGGACACTGGAAAAACCAGTGCCCAGAACAAAGAAGGGGTGATGAACAGAGAAATGGCGATTGGAGAGGAGAAAGGGTGGTTGTTCATATGAAGGAGGACTGAGGAGGACTGGAGAGCCCTACCCTAGGGGACCCTCTGGTTATAGTTAAACTGAGGAATGAAGAAAAGGAAGTGGAAGTTTTAGTGGACACAGGGGCAACATTTTCAGTGTTGAATAAGGCTCTAATACCTCTAACAAATTATAATGTTATAGTAAAGAGGGCTACTGGTCAATCTGAAAAAGCATATTTTTGCAAACCATTAAGGTATAAATTGGGAAAGCAACGGGGGATTCACTGACTCTTATATATGCCTAATGCTCCATCTGCACTTTTGGGCAGGGATCTGCTAGAGCAACTGGATGCAAAAATACTATTTAAAAACAGAGAAATTAGATTAGTTTAGAGGTAATGGACCAACAATATGTGGAGTTGTTAAGCCTAATGTTAATAACCAAAGAAACTGAAATTTCTCTTGAAGAAGAGGAAAACTTCAAGAAAATAATGGATCAGGTATTCCCTGGGGTATGGGCTTCTAATATACCAGGCAGAGCAAAGAATGCATTATCCACAGAAATCAAGCTCCAAGAAGGAGAACGACCAGTGAGGGGTAAACAATACCCCCTAAAGAAGGAAGACAGAGAAGGGATTAGCCCAATCATAGAAAACTTTTTGCAAACAGGACTGTTAAAAGAATGCCATTCTGATTTTAACACTCCCATTTTGCCAGTAAAGAGGCCTGATGGGTGATACAGGTTAGTAGAAGATCTGAGGGCTGTTCACAAAATAACTGAAGACTTGTATCCAGTAGTTGCTAATCCTTCCCTATACCTTGTTAACTCGTTTAACACCTGAACTAGCCTGGCTTACCATTTTAGATTTAAAGGATGTTTTCTTTTGCCTCCCTCTCCATGAAGCCAGCCAGAAGATTTTTGCATTTGAATGGGAGAATCCCAAAACTGGATGGAGGAACCAGCTCACATGGTGTGTACTACCAAAGGGGTACGAGAACTCCCCCACTATATTTGGGGAGACACTTGCCAAGGATTTAGAGTCTTGGCAACCTCCACCAGGAGAAGGACAGTTGCTCCAGTATGAGGATGACGTCCTGATAGCTGCCCAGACCCAGGAGACGTGTGGACTGAACAGTAAGCGTCCTAAACTTTTTGGGCCTACAGGGGTATCAAGTGTCCCAGAAGAAAGCCCAAATGGTGAGGCAAACAGTTGTTTACCCAGGTTATGAAGTGAGTGCTGAACAAAGGACCTCGGGGCAGGATCACAAAGAAGCAATATGCCAGACCCTGAGACCTCAGACAGTGAAAGAACTGAGAACCCTTTTAGGCATGACTGGGTGGTGCAGGCCATGGATTTATAACTATAGGTTGCTTGTTAAACCTTTATATGCCCTGATCACAGAAGGGAGCAGAGATCTTCAGTAGACAAAAGAAGCAACCCAAGCCTTCAACCAGCTAAAGAAGGCCCTCATGTCAGCTCCAGCTCTGGGACTTCCAGATGCGAGTAAACCATTTTTCCTGTTTTCCCACGAAAAAGAAGGGATTGCCTTTGGAATATTAGCACAGAACTTAGGCCTGTACCAGAGAGCAGTGGCTTATCTCTCCAAACAGCTGGACACGGCAGCTAAAGGATGGCCAAGGTGTTTCAGAGCCGTTGCAGCAGTGGCAGTGAACATCCAAGAAGCGTGCAAATTCACCCCAGGCCAGAAGATGACTGTGCTAATATCCCACATGGTGTCTGCAGTCCTTGAGGCAAAAGGGGGACATTGGCTCGTCCCACAGAGGTTTCTGAAGTACCAAGCTATACTAGTAGAACAAGATGATATTGAAATCGTGATAACTAACATTGTGAGCCCAGCTTCCTTCCTCAGCGGGAGTATGGGAGAACCAGTGATCCATGACTGTCTAGAGACCACTGAAACCACCTACCCCAGCTGCCCAGATCTGAAGGACACCCCACCTGAAGATGCTGAGACCTGGTTTACTGATGGAAGCAGCTATGTCATCAGTGAAAAAAGGCATGCTGGGTATGTGGTTACCACAAGCAGAGAGGTAATCGAGTCCCTGGACCTTTGCCAGCAAACACCTCTGCACAAAAGGCTGAAACAGTTGCCTTAACTTGAGCCTTAGAGCTGGCGAAAGGAAAAGAGATTAACATCTACACAGACTCAAGGTATGCATTTGGAGTGGTTCATGTACATGGAGCCATTTGGAGAGAGAGAGGACTGTTGAATTCACAAAGGAAGAATATTAAACATGCACAAGAGGTACTGAGAGTACTAGATGCAGTACAACTACCTAAGAATGTAGCTGTCATGCACATTAAGGCACACCAACAAAAGAGCTCTGAATTGGAAGAAGGAAACATGCTGGCAGAAAGAGAGGCAAAAGACACAGCCAAAGGTGAGGTATTTGAGGAGACAATTGAGGCAACATCGATCCCAGATGGAAAAATTTCAAAATATTGACGGTAAGCCAGTGTACAATAAAAAGGATAAGAAACTTATTAAAAGAGAAAAAGCAGATTATAATCAAGAAGGATGGCCTGTAACAGAGGAAGGGAAACTTGCAATGCCTTCCTACTTGCTGTAGTCATTAGTGCAAAAGGAAGATGAAAAAACACATTGGCGAGTAGATCCCCTCTATAACCATCTGAAAGGAAAATTATGGCCAGGAACCTACAGGGCACAGTAATTCAGATAACTCATCAGTGTAGCCTTTGCCTCCAAACTAATCCTAAAAACATCCCAAAGCCTAAAGTTGGACAATCTGGGAAAGGTTGCAGACCTGGGCAACAGTGGTAAATCAATTTCACAGAATTAGCCAGGAAGGGGGCATATCGTTATCTCCTGGTATTGACTGATACCTTTTCAGGTTGGCCAGAAACTTTCCCTACTAGGACAGCTAAGGCATGAGAGATAACTGTGGGAATCCATAAAATCAGAAGGTTTTGGGAAAACTGCAGAAGACAGGCCTCAGTTACAGCCGAAATACTGAACAGTGCTAAAGCAGCAGAAAAGATATCTAAGCTATAGCGAAGACATGGGAAATAGAACAATAGAGCTGTGTAGTTTAGCTTTCTAAGTTGCACCAAGTTTATTTAGTAGATATTTAGAAGGTTAAATGTGAATGGTGCTCTGTGCTTTGTCTCTTATAAACGGGCTATTGTATGCAAGAATAGGTCACCATTGTTTTAACCAAAGCTATATGTGCTTAAAGTGATTGGATAGAACTACTGTCAGTATGCTTTTGCTCTATGTAATTGGCTAAGACAGCTTTATGGTATGTTGTAACGTTAAGTTTCTTTAGCCTGCTACCTGACCAGCGAGCTGTTAGCATCCCTTCATTGCTGTTAGCATCTCTTCATTGCCTTAACCCTGTAATGAGACTGATGCTGAAAATAAATAGCTCAAGACGCTTGTCATAGCAGCCCCGTCCCGTTTGTGTCTGTATATGAACTGCCGGCGCACAGTAACCAAAGTGCTGTTGCAAGAAATAATACTGAAGTTTGGAGTTCCAGCCACCATATCCTCAGATAGAGGGCTGTACTTTATTTGAAAAATTTAGCAACAAATTAGCCACCACCTGGGAATAGACTTGGAGCTGCTCCATATCATCCTCAATCAAGTGGGCAGGTGGAAAAGATGAATCATTTGATTAAGCAGCAAATTGTAAGATTGGGACAGGAGGCAAACCTTCCTTGGCCCCAGGCTCTCCCATTAGCATTATTGCAAATTTGGAAAAAAACAAGGACAAAAGAAAAATTGAGCCCCTTTGAAATATTATGGGAGACCATATGCAGTTCAAGAAGGAACCACAGCTACACAAGTAGGGGAGGAAACCCTACACAAGTATATGGTAGCCCTGAATAAACAACTGAGAGAAATTGAAAAATATGTGGCTGGAGCTCAAACCAGATAATTAGATGGACCAGTACACGATGTACAACCTGGGGATTATGTATATGTTAAATCTTTTGCAGAAAAGACCCTGGAACTGCAGTGGCAAGGACCATTCCAAGTGCTCCTCACCACCTTTACTACAATCAAAATCAAAGAACAGAAGGCCTGGACCCATCACTCCCGAGTGAAGAAAGCCCCTGAGAGAGTCCGGAAAGTGATACCAGGCGACAATGAACTGAGGCTGAAGCTCACCCGGAACAGCGAATAAATGGACTTAGAGAAATCATAGAGATAATGGAGAAGGTCGTAACCATTATATCCATTGCCATGGTTGGAACAGGAGCCAATGCAATACCATGGGGTACAACGTAACTGGAATATACTGGTGCCAAGGGAGGGCCTACGATTCCCACTCTCCTAAGGCCATAAATGAGATTCTAAAGGTCACGAATGCACATTTGTGAGAAGGGAGAAATGTTTAGGGATGTAACTATGCATTGGTGCAAGATGGCTTCCATGAGGCTTACCATCCACCTGTGAAACTCATTCGGATTAGCTCTGAATGCTGTGACAAATGTTTGAGTAAGTGTCCAGAGTTTAGACTAAAAATAGAGGGGTGTGCAGTAAGAAGGTATGATCTTGACTTTAACATCACTCAAGTGTGTACTGAATATCCTAAGAACAAGACCAGAACTACCCCACCAATGCAAAAGAAAGCTGTTATTGGCCCAAAAGCCAATTATTCCAGAAGTAGAAGAGGAGCCTACAGTTCCTATGATTCCTAGAATTGGGCCGTATGCTATTAAGAAAACAGGAATTCAGAGACTGCTGGTTAATCCAGAATGGTCTCTGAAGCGAGTAGGAATGGGAATACAAGTAAATGCTTCGGACATCTGACCGGAGTGTGCCCCATTTCTCAGAAATCCTTTCATGGACTGGACAACTTAGCTTCAGAAACGATTGCCCTCTAACTTTAAGAGTAAAAGGGATCTCACTGGGCTGCTAGAGACTGGACTGAGAGTGCTAAATACCATCGATTCAGAAGTGGTGCTGAAAAAATTAATCACAGTGGGAAGTGACTTGGTTAAACTACAGCAACCTTTTCTATCCTCCCTACTAGCAATAGGTGACAACCATTGGAAGTTATCCAAAGTGTTACCAGAATGGGACAGGCCAGCAAACGGCCCTGCCTAGCAAGGCTTTGGTGGCAGGGGCTGTGGAGGGTGGATGGAGAGGGGGCGAGGGAGGGGGCAATTGGCAGGCTGCTTCTGGGAAGCCGAGGCAAGCTTGCCCTTGTCTGATGGAGCCGGTGCAGGTGGGCTTTGGAGGCTACAAAGTATCTGCCTTGCAGTGGGACTTGTTCCAGCTGCCCCCTCAGTTTGCTGGCCAGTGGGTAACATGCAGGCTGGGAAGGAAGCAAGATTGGGACTGAAGCAAGATTTGCTTTTCCTTAAGGACAGGCAGGAAAGCAGCAAAGCTGCCTGGCTTTTTCTCATATCTGGGATCTAGGCGTTAAAAGCAATGTGAAGGCCAGCAGTGTGGAAAGGCAATTCTGTAAGTGTTGCTTCCTTAGAGGAATGCCAGAGTCTTTTGGGACAACCACCGAGCTTCTCCAAGGGAGCTGGAAGAGGGATCTAGAAATTCTGCCTGAATGTTTGCTAGAGAAATGCCCATGTGCTGTCCCTGGGGGTGTGTGTGTGTGTCCCCATCAGTTGGCCTGAAAAACATCCTGTTTCTCCAAGTTTCAAGGGAGGAGTGATGAGGTGAGAGACCAGCTCAGAGGCCCAAAGGAGGGAAACCATGCAGTGACATTATTGGGCAGCAAAAGGAGAATTGAGAAAGGGGGCAGGATGAATGCCTCCACTTTGAGAGGAAGCTTTGGAGTTGGCTCTGCGCTAGGCAACTTGCAAATTCCAGCTCCTCTCAGAGCTGGAGGAGAGCCAGTGGGAGGAGCCCTTCTGGTTCTCCAGGGCAGGAGATGAGGTCTGGGCCCTTGCACAGAGGCAGGCTCCTGTGCACCTTCAGCTGGAGGCACCTTGCAGAGAAGCACCGGGAAGAGCCAGGGCTGTCCCTGCACTGCTTTTGCCCGTCTCATCAGACGACTGAGGAGAAAAGGCCCAATGGGAAGCTTCTCAGAGCAAACTTGCAGCAGAAGAAGTACAAGGGGCAGAGGCGGCCCATGCCCCTTTCTGTCCCATGGCTCCCCCAGGGGTTCTAGATGGAATGTTGGGCTGTGCCCATAGCAACTGTCGTTGTCTCCTGCTCCTGCGGCCCTTGCTGGAACACTGCTGGAGCAGCGCTGGAGCAGCAGCTGCAGGATCAGCTCCTGGGCTGTCCCTGACCAGCCGCCTTCTGCACTCAGCGCCAGACCCGGCCTCTGCACCGACATCCTGGTCTCCTCGTCTGCCTCCGGGCATCCCCAGAGCACTTGGGAACCCTCCAAGGTAAGAAAATCCCCGTTTGCCCTCAAAGCACTAGCACAAGGGCAGGAGGCTCCAGCTGCCTCTCCCACCAAGCACGACACACAGGCTGCGTGCTCACTTTCCCCAGACGAGCTTCCACGTGAAAGCAGGGTGCAGCTTCTGAAGGAATTGTGTTGCCTCCAGGGGAAACACAGACCTTTCCATAGAGGACCTAGAGAGGTGTCCCAGTGCAGTTGCAGATCCTCGTCCACGCATCACCTGATTAAACGTTCTTGGCACCCATTTCAGTCCTCAAACTATCTTGTGCTGACCCCAAAACAAATTGTTCCTGGCTGAGCAGGTCAGGGCTTCAGTGTCAACAAATCCCCTTATGCCCTGACTCTGCTCACACCCGCTCCAAAGCTTCAAACAGCACAATGATGGCACTTCTCCTCTGGCATCCCTGTCGTTCAGGGCATGGAAGCATTTGACTGGGCTTCTCTGCAAACACAGGCTTTCAACTTCAAAAACCATCTGGGATCAGCAATTCTTATCTACTTACGTATTTACATCGCCTATAGATCCCTTCTATTTTAAGATCTTTAGAGATTCTTTTTTCAGTGCACGTAGGGCTGGTTCTACCTCATGCTCAGGGGCGGCCGTCAAATGCCATCTCCTCAAGAGCACAATCACAGTAGCACAGAATTTTCTGCCTTGGAAGGGATTCTGAAAGATCACTGAGCCCAACTGCAGGGCCTGCCCGGGGCAGCCTCAACAATCACAGCCTGTGCCCAAGAGCAGTGTCCAAACACTTTTGGAGCTCAGTCAGCCTTGGTGCTGTGCCCCCTTCCCTGGGGAGGCTGTTGCAGTGCCCAAGCAGCCTGTGGCTGAAGAAGCTTTTCCTTCGATCCAACCTAAGCCTGCACTGGCACATCTCCCCTGCCATTCTCTTGGCTCTTCTCCGTGGCCCCGGGAGTGAAGAGAGTAGTGCATGGCCTTCTGCTTGCCCTCCTGAGGAAGCTGCTGACTGCTGGAGGGTCCTGCCTAGGACATTCCATGTCAAAAAGGCAGCAATGACAGCAAAGAGAAAGGAGCTGGGACACGGGAGCTCGGGCTTTGCAATGATGAGGATGAGAAGGAAGGCTACTGACACATCCTTGGCAGAAGGATTTTGAACTGGAGCATTGCTTTGATCTCTTTCAGGTGGAAAGGAGAGGCACAATGAAAAGGAAAGCAAGAGCCCAGATTCAGCCGTGAGTTTTGGCCTAGGGTTAAAGCACAGCAAACTGGAGGAATGGCGAGGAGGAGAACTGCTCTTTCAGAGTCAGGCTGGGATTGGTTCAAGCCTTTGGGTGCACAGCAAGGCTCTCTTGACCACTTGCCTTTCTCACCTCCACCTCCTTCTTCCTTTAGACACATCAATGTTGGCAGCGACTTTCAGGCTGAGCTCCCAGAGCTGCAGAACAGAGCACCAAGTGAGGATGAAGAGCCTGCAAGCCTGGTCTGGAAGCCCTGGGGAGAGGATGACTCTGACATGGAAAAACCTGACAGAGGTAGCTTTGCTTCAAGCTTTGCTTCCAGCCCTGAGCTACTTGGGTCTTGAAAAGGCTCCTTATGCCTAAAAAGGCAGCGTTTTGCAGGCTCTGCTTCTCTCCTTGTCTCGCCCATCTTCCCATGTAGAAGTGTTAGAGGCAAGGAGAAAGAGCAAGCACCTTGCTCTCCAAACTGGTCAGGGCCGTTTGCCACTGGAAGAGGGGAGATTGGCCCCCACTTCTTCTTACAGAAGCTGCTTTGGAGGGAGAGCCAGCACTGCGTGGGCCCTTGCTTCAGCTGGCTCTGTCTTTGCTCTCCTTTTCATGCTCTCTCTCCAAGCTGCTGTCTTTAGCTGCCGGCCTTTCCTTCTGCCTTGCATGGCAAGCTTTGCCCTTTGCTGGCATCCAGGCTGACTTTCGGTGGGTTTTTTCTTGTGCTTGCAGTAAGAGAACTGTTGGACATGGCCAGCTCCCGTGGCATTCCCGGGGCAGCAGCTAACCTGGAGCGCGCCCTGCACTGCCTGCACCAGGCACGCGGCAGCGTTCCGGTAAGAAGCGGCTGTTTGGGCGCAGAGGAGAGGGCACAGGGAATGCAGAAGGCCTGGGCACTGGGACAGCCTTTCCTGGCTGCTCTTGGAAGAAGGGTCTTAACAGGGAGCAGAGCACTTGCTGCCTGCTGGGTCTCCTCCAGCTGCGTCAGGGCTGAGCCCAAAGGGCTCCAGCAGGGAGAATCTCCCTCCTGGAGGCGGCGGCGGCGGAAGGTCCTGCTGCCTTGTAAATGGCCTGGAGATTTGGGTTCTCTAAGACATTTGGAGGGGAAATTCCCAGAAGCCTCACTCAGCTGAGGCCATTCTGGCTGCAGGAGCAGCAAAATCCTCAGCTTGGTGAGCAAAAGGCCACTCTTGGGGACCAGGATCAAAGGGTTGGACAGCAAAAACTAGGGACTGGGAGCAATTCCCAGTGTTTCACCCACATGGGATACAGTCGCTTGAATGTCTGGAGAGGCAAAGGAGCTGAAAGGCAGCACCTGTGATTTTTTGGCTCATTTTTAATGTGCTGGGGCGGCTAAAGCCTTTTCCCTCTTGATCTTGCAGGAGGCTCTGGAGATGCTGCTCTCAGAGGGGCCTGCAACACCTCAAGGCCATCCCATGGCTGATTATCATTACGCAGGTAAGCAAAGCAGAGCTTCTTGCGTCCCTGACAGATGCTGCCGTCCCCTTCATTGTTGTGGCAAGCGTTTCTGCTTCAAGAAATTGTGCTTAACACCAGCACAAGGTCTTGTCTCCTCTGTGGGTGGGCAAAGCACCAGCATCTAGTCCTTCAGCTCTACTTGTTTTCCAATCCTTCTCCCCGGGCAATGCCTGCTCTTGTCTTCACGCCCTTCTGAGGGAGCAGACACGTACACCCACGTGAATGACGGCCTGCGACCGTTTTCTTTCGGCAGCCAGAGGAATCTACTTGGTGTGGATCAAGGGATCTGTTTACTAGCCGCTGCTTTTTATTGCCAGGCTCTGATAGATGGACACCTGAGGAGAAGGAGTCCTTCCAAAAGGCTTTCCACACCTACGGCAAGGATTTTCATCTCATCCAGAAGCAGGTAAAGCCACGGGACATTCTTTACCCGAGCAGATCAGCAGCAGGAAAGCTTGCTTATTTCTGGGAACAAGCACTGGGCTTCAGTCTCTCTCTTCTCAAGGAGCAAGTATCTTCAAGTAGTAACAAAAGGGGACATCAAAAGCCTGTGTCAAAAGGATGATCCTGCCTCTCCAGCCCTTTTCTCCAAGCTCTTTTGGAAGATGAAGCTTTATTCTGTCAGACTTGTGGCACAGGTCTGCTGCTGCTTCCACAAGACGCTGTGCTGGCATAACTGGAGTGAAGCGGGGAAAGAAGAACTGTGCTAGGTGGATTTGTTGTTGATCTGTGCATTGCGTGTATTAGCACCTAGCATCATACAGGGTTTAAGACATTGCATGATGCCTCTCTTTCTCCATGTTGATTTCATTTTACACCCTACTCCATTTCATTCATGCTTTTACTTCCTAGTTCACTCCATAGTCTACTTTTTCCCCAGTGCACCCGACACCATTTTCGATTCCTTCTTTTTCTCTTCACAACAGATCCAGACTAAGACCGTGGCCCAGTGTGTGGAGTACTACTACTCCTGGAAAAAGGAGCATAAACTTGCCAGCACTCTTGCTCAGGTGAGGGGCAAGAAAATGGAGAGGTGCCAGGAAGGTCGAGAAACTGGGAGAAGGGGAGAAAAGCTGCTGGCGAGCCATGCCAGATGCCCCTTTGCCAGGATCACATCGTCCCATGTGCTGGGAAAGGCACAGCAGATGCTGCCCGGGCCTTCCTTGTGCTGCTGCCCTGAAGTATGCAATTCTGGAGCCTAACTTTGACCCAAGAAAGCAGCACCGCCACCAAAATGGGCTTTGACTCTCTACAGATGGGCTTCTCAAGGGCTGGCACCCTCGCTGACTCCAATCAGACCCCAAATTCCCCACTGCTTGCTGACATCAGCAGTCCAGGCTGCCTTTGTGGATATGCTGCAGATTTTCAGGGAGTTTTTCTAGCATGCCAGCATAGTCCCCAAGAAGGAGCTGCTGGTGCTGTGGCTCCCCTAAAACTTTCCTTAGTGGCAAAGAGCAATTTGCTTCCCATCATGTGAGAGAGAGAGAGAGAGAGAGAGACAGGGAGGGAGATTATTTTGGGGACTAGAAAATGGCTAAGCATGTGTCTACCCTAATTGGACTGAATTGAAATGCCATTGCCTAGACATTTGTGGAGGAAAAGCAGAGAGAAATAGATGTTAGGCAGAAAGGTAGAAATAAGAAATGTAGAGCTCTAAATAGCCAGGTCTTTCTCCCACCCCTTTGGCCTGTAGAAAAGAGGAGTATTTTCCTCCAAGCTCTGTGTTGGCAGCCCGCCGCAGCCCATTGGCAAAGGCAGCCGTTTTCTCAGCTCTTGAGGCTTTGGAAGGATTTGCTTAGGCCGATCGATTTTTGTGCTGGATGCTCTGATTTCCAGCTTTGTGAGAGGAAGGAAGCATTGATAAGGACTCTTTGATTTCCAGAGCGTGGGCAAAGCAAAGAGGAGCAAAAGCCCTCCCAGAAAGGAGAACGGGGAGCCAGGGAAGAGAAGCCGCAAGAGGGCTCGCAGCGCCCAGTGTCCCTGCTGCCAACCGCGCCAGCCGCCCCCTTCGGCGGGAGGCCCCTTTCCCTGCGGGCAGTGCAAACGGTGCGCAAGTTCCTCCTCTTTCTGCTCAAAGCTGCGCCTTTGGACTAAAAGGGGCTGACCCTTTTCAAAGGCACCGCAGGGGAAGCTGGGGGCACTTGCAGCATCGCCCCCGGCAGCCGTGCTCAAGCTTAACACCCACCTCAAACCCAAAGAGCTTAGGTAAAACCCAGCCTTCACAATGAAACCTTGCCGTGCCCCAACAAGACACAGTTGATACAAGTAGGAATAGATCCATCAAAGCTTGGTTTGATGCTGCTGATCAAATTCAAAAGAGGATGCAGCAAAAGGAGGAAGACATTTCAAGGCATTGAAAGTAGAACCATCAGACTCATGGTGCTGATCCATTGACAAATGTGCCACTGCCCGAAAAGACAGAAATTCATACTCAAACGGAGATCTTGGCACTTGGTTTCATGGTGTGTACTAGCGTCAGCAATGGATGGTTTGCTTCCTATCTTGCAGGGTGTTTGAAAGCATGAAGGAAAGGAACAAACACAGCAGAAGACATCGGCCTCGGAAGACAGCAGAGCCTCTCCCCAAGAAGAAAAGACCAAATTAGACAACCCTGCAGGTTGTCCAGGGCTAGCAAGAGTTAGGCAGATTAGTTAGATAGGAATACAACTGTTAGATATTAGTTAGATAGGAATAGGACTGTTTTTTAAGCTTTTTGGGTTGTTTAATCTTCTACTTCGTTAGTTTACATGATAGTAACCTCCTCAATTTAGTAGTTAAGGTACATTAGTATTATTCAGGACTCATTAGTATTATTAGATTTATCAGTAAATGTCAGAGGTTGGGTGTTTTGTATGCTCTGCCATATGCTCTTTGTCATTTTGCCTTTGTTGAGACCTAATCTGTCTTTATCATTAAACCAATGTTTGTTCCATTTTGTCTGTTTGTCTGTATGAAAGCACTCCAGCAATGTTTGTTCCATTTGCCTGGTGTTGCAAAGACGGCACTTGCCCTGAGAGAAGAAGCTGGGCAGGCGCCACCTCCCCCAGGCCCAGCCCCTTGCTCAGCTGGCAGGACTTCCTGAGGTGTGTCTCCTTTACTGCCAGTGAAATACCGCTGGGGCTTCAGCCTTTGATTCCTCAACATCTCAGCTGGGAGTGGAAAGGGAGGCTTTGTTTAATTCACTGAATTGCATCTAGATGAGTGGTCTGGTCTCACCATATTTTCTGGCATAAAAGCAGCGGGTTGAGTCCTTTTTGGAGCCCAGACAGAAAAATTTCTTTCATTTTGGGGGACTGATGGAGCTGACCAGCTTGGAGGACGTTTCTAAGCCCTCCGATTCTATCCAATTCCTATCGGCATGCACCACAAAGGCATGGCTAGTTCAGTTTCAGTATCTCCTGAAAGGACCAGTGTCCCGCTCTGGGCCTCCAGCAATCTCCTTAGCTAAAGCCGAGCGGGTGTGATCATTATCCTCTGACTTGTCACAGCTGGGGCACTTGCGCCAAAGAAGAATCCAAGTCACTCTTTTATGGAGGCCAGCAAATGGCCCTGCCTAGCAAGGCTTTGGTGGCAGGGGCTGTGGAGGGTGGATGGAGAGGGGGCGAGGGAGGGGGCAATTGGCAGGCTGCTTCTGGGAAGCCGAGGCAAGCTTGCCCTTGTCTGATGGAGCCGGTGCAGGTGGGCTTTGGAGGCTACAAAGTATCTGCCTTGCAGTGGGACTTGTTCCAGCTGCCCCCTCAGTTTGCTGGCCAGTGGGTAACATGCAGGCTGGGAAGGAAGCAAGATTGGGACTGAAGCAAGATTTGCTTTTCCTTAAGGACAGGCAGGAAAGCAGCAAAGCTGCCTGGCTTTTTCTCATATCTGGGATCTAGGCGTTAAAAGCAATGTGAAGGCCAGCAGTGTGGAAAGGCAATTCTGTAAGTGTTGCTTCCTTAGAGGAATGCCAGAGTCTTTTGGGACAACCACCGAGCTTCTCCAAGGGAGCTGGAAGAGGGATCTAGAAATTCTGCCTGAATGTTTGCTAGAGAAATGCCCATGTGCTGTCCCTGGGGGTGTGTGTGTGTGTCCCCATCAGTTGGCCTGAAAAAGATCCTGTTTCTCCAAGTTTCAAGGGAGGAGTGATGAGGTGAGAGACCAGCTCAGAGGCCCAAAGGAGGGAAACCATGCAGTGACATTATTGGGCAGCAAAAGGAGAATTGAGAAAGGGGGCAGGATGAATGCCTCCACTTTGAGAGGAAGCTTTGGAGTTGGCTCTGCGCTAGGCAACTTGCAAATTCCAGCTCCTCTCAGAGCTGGAGGAGAGCCAGTGGGAGGAGCCCTTCTGGTTCTCCAGGGCAGGAGATGAGGTCTGGGCCCTTGCACAGAGGCAGGCTCCTGTGCACCTTCAGCTGGAGGCACCTTGCAGAGAAGCACCGGGAAGAGCCAGGGCTGTCCCTGCACTGCTTTTGCCCGTCTCATCAGACGACTGAGGAGAAAAGGCCCAATGGGAAGCTTCTCAGAGCAAACTTGCAGCAGAAGAAGTACAAGGGGCAGAGGCGGCCCATGCCCCTTTCTGTCCCATGGCTCCCCCAGGGGTTCTAGATGGAATGTTGGGCTGTGCCCATAGCAACTGTCGTTGTCTCCTGCTCCTGCGGCCCTTGCTGGAACACTGCTGGAGCAGCGCTGGAGCAGCAGCTGCAGGATCAGCTCCTGGGCTGTCCCTGACCAGCCGCCTTCTGCACTCAGCGCCAGACCCGGCCTCTGCACCGACATCCTGGTCTCCTCGTCTGCCTCCGGGCATCCCCAGAGCACTTGGGAACCCTCCAAGGTAAGAAAATCCCCGTTTGCCCTCAAAGCACTAGCACAGGGGCAGGAGGCTCCAGCTGCCTCTCCCACCAAGCACGACACACAGGCTGCGTGCTCACTTTCCCCAGACGAGCTTCCACGTGAAAGCAGGGTGCAGCTTCTGAAGGAATTGTGTTGCCTCCAGGGGAAACACAGACCTTTCCATAGAGGACCTAGAGAGGTGTCCCAGTGCAGTTGCAGATCCTCGTCCACGCATCACCTGATTAAACGTTCTTGGCACCCATTTCAGTCCTCAAACTATCTTGTGCTGACCCCAAAACAAATTGTTCCTGGCTGAGCAGGTCAGGGCTTCAGTGTCAACAAATCCCCTTATGCCCTGACTCTGCTCACACCCGCTCCAAAGCTTCAAACACCACAATGATGGCACTTCTCCTCTGGCATCCCTGTCGTTCAGGGCATGGAAGCATTTGACTGGGCTTCTCTGCAAACACAGGCTTTCAACTTCAAAAACCATCTGGGATCAGCAATTCTTATCTACTTACGTATTTACATCGCCTATAGATCCCTTCTATTTTAATATCTTTAGAGATTCTTTTTTCAGTGCACGTAGGGCTGGTTCTACCTCATGCTCAGGGGCGGCCGTCAAATGCCATCTCCTCAAGAGCACAATCACAGTAGCACAGAATTTTCTGCCTTGGAAGGGATTCTGAAAGATCACTGAGGCCAACTGCAGGGCCTGCCCGGGGCAGCCTCAACAATCACAGCCTGTGCCCAAGAGCAGTGTCCAAACACTTTTGGAGCTCAGTCAGCCTTGGTGCTGTGCCCCCTTCCCTGGGGAGGCTGTTGCAGTGCCCAAGCAGCCTGTGGCTGAAGAAGCTTTTCCTTCGATCCAACCTAAGCCTGCACTGGCACATCTCCCCTGCCATTCTCTTGGCTCTTCTCCGTGGCCCCGGGAGTGAAGAGAGTAGTGCATGGCCTTCTGCTTGCCCTCCTGAGGAAGCTGCTGACTGCTGGAGGGTCCTGCCTAGGACATTCCATGTCAAAAAGGCAGCAATGACAGCAAAGAGAAAGGAGCTGGGACACGGGAGCTCGGGCTTTGCAATGATGAGGATGAGAAGGAAGGCTACTGACACATCCTTGGCAGAAGGATTTTGAACTGGAGCATTGCTTTGATCTCTTTCAGGTGGAAAGGAGAGGCACAATGAAAAGGAAAGCAAGAGCCCAGATTCAGCCGTGAGTTTTGGCCTAGGGTTAAAGCACAGCAAACTGGAGGAATGGCGAGGAGGAGAACTGCTCTTTCAGAGTCAGGCTGGGATTGGTTCAAGCCTTTGGGTGCACAGCAAGGCTCTCTTGACCACTTGCCTTTCTCACCTCCACCTCCTTCTTCCTTTAGACACATCAATGTTGGCAGCGACTTTCAGGCTGAGCTCCCAGAGCTGCAGAACAGAGCACCAAGTGAGGATGAAGAGCCTGCAAGCCTGGTCTGGAAGCCCTGGGGAGAGGATGACTCTGACATGGAAAAACCTGACAGAGGTAGCTTTGCTTCAAGCTTTGCTTCCAGCCCTGAGCTACTTGGGTCTTGAAAAGGCTCCTTATGCCTAAAAAGGCAGCGTTTTGCAGGCTCTGCTTCTCTCCTTGTCTCGCCCATCTTCCCATGTAGAAGTGTTAGAGGCAAGGAGAAAGAGCAAGCACCTTGCTCTCCAAACTGGTCAGGGCCGTTTGCCACTGGAAGAGGGGAGATTGGCCCCCACTTCTTCTTACAGAAGCTGCTTTGGAGGGAGAGCCAGCACTGCGTGGGCCCTTGCTTCAGCTGGCTCTGTCTTTGCTCTCCTTTTCATGCTCTCTCTCCAAGGTGCTGTCTTTAGCTGCCGGCCTTTCCTTCTGCCTTGCATGGCAACCTTTGCCCTTTGCTGGCCTCCAGGCTGACTTTCGGTGGGTTTTTTCTTGTGCTTGCAGTAAGAGAACTGTTGGACATGGCCAGCTCCCGTGGCATTCCCGGGGCAGCAGCTAACCTGGAGCGCGCCCTGCACTGCCTGCACCAGGCACGCGGCAGCGTTCCGGTAAGAAGCGGCTGTTTGGGCGCAGAGGAGAGGGCACAGGGAATGCAGAAGGCCTGGGCACTGGGACAGCCTTTCCTGGCTGCTCTTGGAAGAAGGGTCTTAACAGGGAGCAGAGCACTTGCTGCCTGCTGGGTCTCCTCCAGCTGCGTCAGGGCTGAGCCCAAAGGGCTCCAGCAGGGAGAATCTCCCTCCTGGAGGCGGCGGCGGCGGAAGGTCCTGCTGCCTTGTAAATGGCCTGGAGATTTGGGTTCTCTAAGACATTTGGAGGGGAAATTCCCAGAAGCCTCACTCAGCTGAGGCCATTCTGGCTGCAGGAGCAGCAAAATCCTCAGCTTGGTGAGCAAAAGGCCACTCTTGGGGACCAGGATCAAAGGGTTGGGCAGCAAAAACTAGGGACTGGGAGCAAATGACAGTGTTTCACCCACATGGGATACAGTCGCTTGAATGTCTGGAGAGGCAAAGGAGCTGAAAGGCAGCACCTGTGATTTTTTGGCTCATTTTTAATGTGCTGGGGCGGCTAAAGCCTTTTCCCTCTTGATCTTGCAGGAGGCTCTGGAGATGCTGCTCTCAGAGGGGCCTGCAACACCTCAAGGCCATCCCATGGCTGATTATCATTACGCAGGTAAGCAAAGCAGAGCTTCTTGCGTCCCTGACAGATCCTGCCGTCCCCTTCATTGTTGTGGCAAGCGTTTCTGCTTCAAGAAATTGTGCTTAACACCAGCACAAGGTCTTGTCTCCTCTGTGGGTGGGCAAAGCACCAGCATCTAGTCCTTCAGCTTTACTTGTTTTCCAATCCTTCTCCCCGGGCAATGCCTGCTCTTGTCTTCACGCCCTTCTGAGGGAGCAGACACGTACACCCACGTGAATGACGGCCTGCGACCGTTTTCTTTCGGCAGCCAGAGGAATCTACTTGGTGTGGATCAAGGGATCTGTTTACTAGCCGCTGCTTTTTATTGCCAGGCTCTGATAGATGGACACCTGAGGAGAAGGAGTCCTTCCAAAAGGCTTTCCACACCTACGGCAAGGATTTTCATCTCATCCAGAAGCAGGTAAAGCCACGGGACATTCTTTACCCGAGCAGATCAGCAGCAGGAAAGCTTGCTTATTTCTGGGAACAAGCACTGGGCTTCAGTCTCTCTCTTCTCAAGGAGCAAGTATCTTCAAGTAGTAACAAAAGGGGACATCAAAAGCCTGTGTCAAAAGGATGATCCTGCCTCTCCAGCCCTTTTCTCCAAGCTCTTTTGGAAGATGAAGCTTTATTCTGTCAGACTTGTGGCACAGGTCTGCTGCTGCTTCCACAAGACGCTGTGCTGGCATAACTGGAGTGAAGCGGGGAAAGAAGAACTGTGCTAGGTGGATTTGTTGTTGATCTGTGCATTGCGTGTATTAGCACCTAGCATCATACAGGGTTTAAGACATTGCATGATGCCTCTCTTTCTCCATGTTGATTTCATTTTACACCCTACTCCATTTACTTCATGCTTTTACTTCCTAGTTGACTCCATAGTCTACTTTTTCCCCAGTGCACCCGACACCATTTGCGATTCCTTCTTTTTCTCTTCACAACAGATCCAGACTAAGACCGTGGCCCAGTGTGTGGAGTACTACTACTCCTGGAAAAAGGAGCATAAACTTGCCAGCACTCTTGCTCAGGTGAGGGGCAAGAAAATGGAGAGGTGCCAGGAAGGTCGAGAAACTGGGAGAAGGGGAGAAAAGCTGCTGGCGAGCCATGCCAGATGCCCCTTTGCCAGGATCACATCGTCCCATGTGCTGGGAAAGGCACAGCAGATGCTGCCCGGGCCTTCCTTGTGCTGCTGCCCTGAAGTATGCAATTCTGGAGCCTAACTTTGACCCAAGAAAGCAGCACCGCCACCAAAATGGGCTTTGACTCTCTACAGATGGGCTTCTCAAGGGCTGGCACCCTCGCTGACTCCAATCAGACCCCAAATTCCCCACTGCTTGCTGACATCAGCAGTCCAGGCTGCCTTTGTGGATATGCTGCAGATTTTCAGGGAGTTTTTCTAGCATGCCAGCATAGTCCCCAAGAAGGAGCTGCTGGTGCTGTGGCTCCCCTAAAACTTTCCTTAGCGGCAAAGAGCAATTTGCTTCCCATCATGTGAGAGAGAGAGAGAGAGAGAGAGAGAGAGAGACAGGGAGGGAGATTATTTTGGGGACTAGAAAATGGCTAAGCATGTGTCTACCCTAATTGGACTGAATTGAAATGCCATTGCCTAGACATTTGTGGAGGAAAAGCAGAGAGAAATAGATGTTAGGCAGAAAGGTAGAAATAAGAAATGTAGAGCTCTAAATAGCCAGGTCTTTCTCCCACCCCTTTGGCCTGTAGAAAAGAGGAGTATTTTCCTCCAAGCTCTGTGTTGGCAGCCCGCCGCAGCCCATTGGCAAAGGCAGCCGTTTTCTCAGCTCTTGAGGCTTTGGAAGGATTTGCTTAGGCCGATAGATTTTTCTGCTGGATGCTCTGATTTCCAGCTTTGTGAGAGGAAGGAAGCATTGATAAGGACTCTTTGATTTCCAGAGCGTGGGCAAAGCAAAGAGGAGCAAAAGCCCTCCCAGAAAGGAGAACGGGGAGCCAGGGAAGAGAAGCCGCAAGAGGGCTCGCAGCACCCAGTGTCCCTGCTGCCAACCGCGCCAGCCGCCCCCTTCGGCGGGAGGCCCCTTTCCCTGCGGGCAGTGCAAACGGTGCGCAAGTTCCTCCTCTTTCTGCTCAAAGCTGCGCCTTTGGACTAAAAGGGGCTGACCCTTTTCAAAGGCACCGCAGGGGAAGCTGGGGGCACTTGCAGCATCTCCCCCGGCAGCCGTGCTCAAGCTTAACACCCACCTCAAACCCAAAGAGCTTAGGTAAAACCCAGCCTTCACAATGAAACCTTGCCGTGCCCCAACAAGACACAGTTGATACAAGTAGGAATAGATCCATCAAAGCTTGGTTTGATGCTGCTGATCAAATTCAAAAGAGGATGCAGCAAAAGGAGGAAGACATTTCAAGGCATTGAAAGTAGAACCATCAGACTCATGGTGCTGATCCATTGACAAATGTGCCACTGCCCGAAAAGACAGAAATTCATACTCAAACGGAGATCTTGGCACTTGGTTTCATGGTGTGTACTAGCGTGAGCAATGGATGGTTTGCTTCCTATCTTGCAGGGTGTTTGAAAGCATGAAGGAAAGGAACAAACACAGCAGAAGACATCGGCCTCGGAAGACAGCAGAGCCTCTCCCCAAGAAGAAAAGACCAAATTAGACAACCCTGCAGGTTGTCCAGGGCTAGCAAGAGTTAGGCAGATTAGTTAGATAGGAATACAACTGTTAGATATTAGTTAGATAGGAATAGGACTGTTTTTTAAGCTTTTTGGGTTGTTTAATCTTCTACTTCGTTAGTTTACATGATAGTAACCTCCTCAATTTAGTAGTTAAGGTACATTAGTATTATTCAGGACTCATTAGTATTATTAGATTTATCAGTAAATGTCAGAGGTTGGGTGTTTTGTATGCTCTGCCATATGCTCTTTGTCATTTTGCCTTTGTTGAGACCTAATCTGTCTTTATCATTAAACCAATGTTTGTTCCATTTTGTCTGTTTGTCTGTATGAAAGCACTCCAGCAATGTTTGTTCCATTTGCCTGGTGTTGCAAAGACGGCACTTGCCCTGAGAGAAGAAGCTGGGCAGGCGCCACCTCCCCCAGGCCCAGCCCCTTGCTCAGCTGGCAGGACTTCCTGAGGTGTGTCTCCTTTACTGCCAGTGAAATACCGCTGGGGCTTCAGCCTTTGATTCCTCAACATCTCAGCTGGGAGTGGAAAGGGAGGCTTTGTTTAATTCACTGAATTGCATCTAGATGAGTGGTCTGGTCTCCCCATATTTTCTGGCATAAAAGCAGCGGGTTGAGTCCTTTTTGGAGCCCAGACAGAAAAATTTCTTTCATTTTGGGGGACTGATGGAGCTGACCAGCTTGGAGGACGTTTCTAAGCCCTCCGATTCTATCCAATTCCTATCGGCATGCACCACAAAGGCATGGCTAGTTCAGTTTCAGTTTCTCCTGAAAGGACCAGTGTCCCGCTCTGGGCCTCCAGCAATCTCCTTAGCTAAAGCCGAGCGGGTGTGATCATTATCCTCTGACTTGTCACAGCTGGGGCACTTGCGCCAAAGAAGAATCCAAGTCACTCTTTTATGGAGGCCAGCAAATGGCCCTGCCTAGCAAGGCTTTGGTGGCAGGGGCTGTGGAGGGTGGATGGAGAGGGGGCGAGGGAGGGGGCAATTGGCAGGCTGCTTCTGGGAAGCCGAGGCAAGCTTGCCCTTGTCTGATGGAGCCGGTGCAGGTGGGCTTTGGAGGCTACAAAGTATCTGCCTTGCAGTGGGACTTGTTCCAGCTGCCCCCTCAGTTTGCTGGCCAGTGGGTAACATGCAGGCTGGGAAGGAAGCAAGATTGGGACTGAAGCAAGATTTGCTTTTCCTTAAGGACAGGCAGGAAAGCAGCAAAGCTGCCTGGCTTTTTCTCATATCTGGGATCTAGGCGTTAAAAGCAATGTGAAGGCCAGCAGTGTGGAAAGGCAATTCTGTAAGTGTTGCTTCCTTAGAGGAATGCCAGAGTCTTTTGGGACAACCACCGAGCTTCTCCAAGGGAGCTGGAAGAGGGATCTAGAAATTCTGCCTGAATGTTTGCTAGAGAAATGCCCATGTGCTGTCCCTGGGGGTGTGTGTGTGTGTCCCCATCAGTTGGCCTGAAAAACATCCTGTTTCTCCAAGTTTCAAGGGAGGAGTGATGAGGTGAGAGACCAGCTCAGAGGCCCAAAGGAGGGAAACCATGCAGTGACATTATTGGGCAGCAAAAGGAGAATTGAGAAAGGGGGCAGGATGAATGCCTCCACTTTGAGAGGAAGCTTTGGAGTTGGCTCTGCGCTAGGCAACTTGCAAATTCCAGCTCCTCTCAGAGCTGGAGGAGAGCCAGTGGGAGGAGCCCTTCTGGTTCTCCAGGGCAGGAGATGAGGTCTGGGCCCTTGCACAGAGGCAGGCTCCTGTGCACCTTCAGCTGGAGGCACCTTGCAGAGAAGCACCGGGAAGAGCCAGGGCTGTCCCTGCACTGCTTTTGCCCGTCTCATCAGACGACTGAGGAGAAAAGGCCCAATGGGAAGCTTCTCAGAGCAAACTTGCAGCAGAAGAAGTACAAGGGGCAGAGGCGGCCCATGCCCCTTTCTGTCCCATGGCTCCCCCAGGGGTTCTAGATGGAATGTTGGGCTGTGCCCATAGCAACTGTCGTTGTCTCCTGCTCCTGCGGCCCTTGCTGGAACACTGCTGGAGCAGCGCTGGAGCAGCAGCTGCAGGATCAGCTCCTGGGCTGTCCCTGACCAGCCGCCTTCTGCACTCAGCGCCAGACCCGGCCTCTGCACCGACATCCTGGTCTCCTCGTCTGCCTCCGGGCATCCCCAGAGCACTTGGGAACCCTCCAAGGTAAGAAAATCCCCGTTTGCCCTCAAAGCACTAGCACAAGGGCAGGAGGCTCCAGCTGCCTCTCCCACCAAGCACGACACACAGGCTGCGTGCTCACTTTCCCCAGACGAGCTTCCACGTGAAAGCAGGGTGCAGCTTCTGAAGGAATTGTGTTGCCTCCAGGGGAAACACAGACCTTTCCATAGAGGACCTAGAGAGGTGTCCCAGTGCAGTTGCAGATCCTCGTCCACGCATCACCTGATTAAACGTTCTTGGCACCCATTTCAGTCCTCAAACTATCTTGTGCTGACCCCAAAACAAATTGTTCCTGGCTGAGCAGGTCAGGGCTTCAGTGTCAACAAATCCCCTTATGCCCTGACTCTGCTCACACCCGCTCCAAAGCTTCAAACACCACAATGATGGCACTTCTCCTCTGGCATCCCTGTCGTTCAGGGCATGGAAGCATTTGACTGGGCTTCTCTGCAAACACAGGCTTTCAACTTCAAAAACCATCTGGGATCAGCAATTCTTATCTACTTACGTATTTACATCGCCTATAGATCCCTTCTATTTTAATATCTTTAGAGATTCTTTTTTCAGTGCACGTAGGGCTGGTTCTACCTCATGCTCAGGGGCGGCCGTCAAATGCCATCTCCTCAAGAGCACAATCACAGTAGCACAGAATTTTCTGCCTTGGAAGGGATTCTGAAAGATCACTGAGGCCAACTGCAGGGCCTGCCCGGGGCAGCCTCAACAATCACAGCCTGTGCCCAAGAGCAGTGTCCAAACACTTTTGGAGCTCAGTCAGCCTTGGTGCTGTGCCCCCTTCCCTGGGGAGGCTGTTGCAGTGCCCAAGCAGCCTGTGGCTGAAGAAGCTTTTCCTTCGATCCAACCTAAGCCTGCACTGGCACATCTCCCCTGCCATTCTCTTGGCTCTTCTCCGTGGCCCCGGGAGTGAAGAGAGTAGTGCATGGCCTTCTGCTTGCCCTCCTGAGGAAGCTGCTGACTGCTGGAGGGTCCTGCCTAGGACATTCCATGTCAAAAAGGCAGCAATGACAGCAAAGAGAAAGGAGCTGGGACACGGGAGCTCGGGCTTTGCAATGATGAGGATGAGAAGGAAGGCTACTGACACATCCTTGGCAGAAGGATTTTGAACTGGAGCATTGCTTTGATCTCTTTCAGGTGGAAAGGAGAGGCACAATGAAAAGGAAAGCAAGAGCCCAGATTCAGCCGTGAGTTTTGGCCTAGGGTTAAAGCACAGCAAACTGGAGGAATGGCGAGGAGGAGAACTGCTCTTTCAGAGTCAGGCTGGGATTGGTTCAAGCCTTTGGGTGCACAGCAAGGCTCTCTTGACCACTTGCCTTTCTCACCTCCACCTCCTTCTTCCTTTAGACACATCAATGTTGGCAGCGACTTTCAGGCTGAGCTCCCAGAGCTGCAGAACAGAGCACCAAGTGAGGATGAAGAGCCTGCAAGCCTGGTCTGGAAGCCCTGGGGAGAGGATGACTCTGACATGGAAAAACCTGACAGAGGTAGCTTTGCTTCAAGCTTTGCTTCCAGCCCTGAGCTACTTGGGTCTTGAAAAGGCTCCTTATGCCTAAAAAGGCAGCGTTTTGCAGGCTCTGCTTCTCTCCTTGTCTCGCCCATCTTCCCATGTAGAAGTGTTAGAGGCAAGGAGAAAGAGCAAGCACCTTGCTCTCCAAACTGGTCAGGGCCGTTTGCCACTGGAAGAGGGGAGATTGGCCCCCACTTCTTCTTACAGAAGCTGCTTTGGAGGGAGAGCCAGCACTGCGTGGGCCCTTGCTTCAGCTGGCTCTGTCTTTGCTCTCCTTTTCATGCTCTCTCTCCAAGCTGCTGTCTTTAGCTGCCGGCCTTTCCTTCTGCCTTGCATGGCAACCTTTGCCCTTTGCTGGCCTCCAGGCTGACTTTCGGTGGGTTTTTTCTTGTGCTTGCAGTAAGAGAACTGTTGGACATGGCCAGCTCCCGTGGCATTCCCGGGGCAGCAGCTAACCTGGAGCGCGCCCTGCACTGCCTGCACCAGGCACGCGGCAGCGTTCCGGTAAGAAGCGGCTGTTTGGGCGCAGAGGAGAGGGCACAGGGAATGCAGAAGGCCTGGGCACTGGGACAGCCTTTCCTGGCTGCTCTTGGAAGAAGGGTCTTAACAGGGAGCAGAGCACTTGCTGCCTGCTGGGTCTCCTCCAGCTGCGTCAGGGCTGAGCCCAAAGGGCTCCAGCAGGGAGAATCTCCCTCCTGGAGGCGGCGGCGGCGGAAGGTCCTGCTGCCTTGTAAATGGCCTGGAGATTTGGGTTCTCTAAGACATTTGGAGGGGAAATTCCCAGAAGCCTCACTCAGCTGAGGCCATTCTGGCTGCAGGAGCAGCAAAATCCTCAGCTTGGTGAGCAAAAGGCCACTCTTGGGGACCAGGATCAAAGGGTTGGGCAGCAAAAACTAGGGACTGGGAGCAAATGACAGTGTTTCACCCACATGGGATACAGTCGCTTGAATGTCTGGAGAGGCAAAGGAGCTGAAAGGCAGCACCTGTGATTTTTTGGCTCATTTTTAATGTGCTGGGGCGGCTAAAGCCTTTTCCCTCTTGATCTTGCAGGAGGCTCTGGAGATGCTGCTCTCAGAGGGGCCTGCAACACCTCAAGGCCATCCCATGGCTGATTATCATTACGCAGGTAAGCAAAGCAGAGCTTCTTGCGTCCCTGACAGATGCTGCCGTCCCCTTCATTGTTGTGGCAAGCGTTTCTGCTTCAAGAAATTGTGCTTAACACCAGCACAAGGTCTTGTCTCCTCTGTGGGTGGGCAAAGCACCAGCATCTAGTCCTTCAGCTTTACTTGTTTTCCAATCCTTCTCCCCGGGCAATGCCTGCTCTTGTCTTCACGCCCTTCTGAGGGAGCAGACACGTACACCCACGTGAATGACGGCCTGCGACCGTTTTCTTTCGGCAGCCAGAGGAATCTACTTGGTGTGGATCAAGGGATCTGTTTACTAGCCGCTGCTTTTTATTGCCAGGCTCTGATAGATGGACACCTGAGGAGAAGGAGTCCTTCCAAAAGGCTTTCCACACCTACGGCAAGGATTTTCATCTCATCCAGAAGCAGGTAAAGCCACGGGACATTCTTTACCCGAGCAGATCAGCAGCAGGAAAGCTTGCTTATTTCTGGGAACAAGCACTGGGCTTCAGTCTCTCTCTTCTCAAGGAGCAAGTATCTTCAAGTAGTAACAAAAGGGGACATCAAAAGCCTGTGTCAAAAGGATGATCCTGCCTCTCCAGCCCTTTTCTCCAAGCTCTTTTGGAAGATGAAGCTTTATTCTGTCAGACTTGTGGCACAGGTCTGCTGCTGCTTCCACAAGACGCTGTGCTGGCATAACTGGAGTGAAGCGGGGAAAGAAGAACTGTGCTAGGTGGATTTGTTGTTGATCTGTGCATTGCGTGTATTAGCACCTAGCATCATACAGGGTTTAAGACATTGCATGATGCCTCTCTTTCTCCATGTTGATTTCATTTTACACCCTACTCCATTTACTTCATGCTTTTACTTCCTAGTTCACTCCATAGTCTACTTTTTCCCCAGTGCACCCGACACCATTTTCGATTCCTTCTTTTTCTCTTCACAACAGATCCAGACTAAGACCGTGGCCCAGTGTGTGGAGTACTACTACTCCTGGAAAAAGGAGCATAAACTTGCCAGCACTCTTGCTCAGGTGAGGGGCAAGAAAATGGAGAGGTGCCAGGAAGGTCGAGAAACTGGGAGAAGGGGAGAAAAGCTGCTGGCGAGCCATGCCAGATGCCCCTTTGCCAGGATCACATCGTCCCATGTGCTGGGAAAGGCACAGCAGATGCTGCCCGGGCCTTCCTTGTGCTGCTGCCCTGAAGTATGCAATTCTGGAGCCTAACTTTGACCCAAGAAAGCAGCACCGCCACCAAAATGGGCTTTGACTCTCTACAGATGGGCTTCTCAAGGGCTGGCACCCTCGCTGACTCCAATCAGACCCCAAATTCCCCACTGCTTGCTGACATCAGCAGTCCAGGCTGCCTTTGTGGATATGCTGCAGATTTTCAGGGAGTTTTTCTAGCATGCCAGCATAGTCCCCAAGAAGGAGCTGCTGGTGCTGTGGCTCCCCTAAAACTTTCCTTAGCGGCAAAGAGCAATTTGCTTCCCATCATGTGAGAGAGAGAGAGAGAGAGAGAGAGAGAGAGACAGGGAGGGAGATTATTTTGGGGACTAGAAAATGGCTAAGCATGTGTCTACCCTAATTGGACTGAATTGAAATGCCATTGCCTAGACATTTGTGGAGGAAAAGCAGAGAGAAATAGATGTTAGGCAGAAAGGTAGAAATAAGAAATGTAGAGCTCTAAATAGCCAGGTCTTTCTCCCACCCCTTTGGCCTGTAGAAAAGAGGAGTATTTTCCTCCAAGCTCTGTGTTGGCAGCCCGCCGCAGCCCATTGGCAAAGGCAGCCGTTTTCTCAGCTCTTGAGGCTTTGGAAGGATTTGCTTAGGCCGATAGATTTTTCTGCTGGATGCTCTGATTTCCAGCTTTGTGAGAGGAAGGAAGCATTGATAAGGACTCTTTGATTTCCAGAGCGTGGGCAAAGCAAAGAGGAGCAAAAGCCCTCCCAGAAAGGAGAACGGGGAGCCAGGGAAGAGAAGCCGCAAGAGGGCTCGCAGCACCCAGTGTCCCTGCTGCCAACCGCGCCAGCCGCCCCCTTCGGCGGGAGGCCCCTTTCCCTGCGGGCAGTGCAAACGGTGCGCAAGTTCCTCCTCTTTCTGCTCAAAGCTGCGCCTTTGGACTAAAAGGGGCTGACCCTTTTCAAAGGCACCGCAGGGGAAGCTGGGGGCACTTGCAGCATCTCCCCCGGCAGCCGTGCTCAAGCTTAACACCCACCTCAAACCCAAAGAGCTTAGGTAAAACCCAGCCTTCACAATGAAACCTTGCCGTGCCCCAACAAGACACAGTTGATACAAGTAGGAATAGATCCATCAAAGCTTGGTTTGATGCTGCTGATCAAATTCAAAAGAGGATGCAGCAAAAGGAGGAAGACATTTCAAGGCATTGAAAGTAGAACCATCAGACTCATGGTGCTGATCCATTGACAAATGTGCCACTGCCCGAAAAGACAGAAATTCATACTCAAACGGAGATCTTGGCACTTGGTTTCATGGTGTGTACTAGCGTCAGCAATGGATGGTTTGCTTCCTATCTTGCAGGGTGTTTGAAAGCATGAAGGAAAGGAACAAACACAGCAGAAGACATCGGCCTCGGAAGACAGCAGAGCCTCTCCCCAAGAAGAAAAGACCAAATTAGACAACCCTGCAGGTTGTCCAGGGCTAGCAAGAGTTAGGCAGATTAGTTAGATAGGAATACAACTGTTAGATATTAGTTAGATAGGAATAGGACTGTTTTTTAAGCTTTTTGGGTTGTTTAATCTTCTACTTCGTTAGTTTACATGATAGTAACCTCCTCAATTTAGTAGTTAAGGTACATTAGTATTATTCAGGACTCATTAGTATTATTAGATTTATCAGTAAATGTCAGAGGTTGGGTGTTTTGTATGCTCTGCCATATGCTCTTTGTCATTTTGCCTTTGTTGAGACCTAATCTGTCTTTATCATTAAACCAATGTTTGTTCCATTTTGTCTGTTTGTCTGTATGAAAGCACTCCAGCAATGTTTGTTCCATTTGCCTGGTGTTGCAAAGACGGCACTTGCCCTGAGAGAAGAAGCTGGGCAGGCGCCACCTCCCCCAGGCCCAGCCCCTTGCTCAGCTGGCAGGACTTCCTGAGGTGTGTCTCCTTTACTGCCAGTGAAATACCGCTGGGGCTTCAGCCTTTGATTCCTCAACATCTCAGCTGGGAGTGGAAAGGGAGGCTTTGTTTAATTCACTGAATTGCATCTAGATGAGTGGTCTGGTCTCCCCATATTTTCTGGCATAAAAGCAGCGGGTTGAGTCCTTTTTGGAGCCCAGACAGAAAAATTTCTTTCATTTTGGGGGACTGATGGAGCTGACCAGCTTGGAGGACGTTTCTAAGCCCTCCGATTCTATCCAATTCCTATCGGCATGCACCACAAAGGCATGGCTAGTTCAGTTTCAGTTTCTCCTGAAAGGACCAGTGTCCCTCTCTGGGCCTCCAGCAATCTCCTTAGCTAAAGCCGAGCGGGTGTGATCATTATCCTCTGACTTGTCACAGCTGGGGCACTTGCGCCAAAGAAGAATCCAAGTCACTCTTTTATGGAGGCCAGCAAATGGCCCTGCCTAGCAAGGCTTTGGTGGCAGGGGCTGTGGAGGGTGGATGGAGAGGGGGCGAGGGAGGGGGCAATTGGCAGGCTGCTTCTGGGAAGCCGAGGCAAGCTTGCCCTTGTCTGATGGAGCCGGTGCAGGTGGGCTTTGGAGGCTACAAAGTATCTGCCTTGCAGTGGGACTTGTTCCAGCTGCCCCCTCAGTTTGCTGGCCAGTGGGTAACATGCAGGCTGGGAAGGAAGCAAGATTGGGACTGAAGCAAGATTTGCTTTTCCTTAAGGACAGGCAGGAAAGCAGCAAAGCTGCCTGGCTTTTTCTCATATCTGGGATCTAGGCGTTAAAAGCAATGTGAAGGCCAGCAGTGTGGAAAGGCAATTCTGTAAGTGTTGCTTCCTTAGAGGAATGCCAGAGTCTTTTGGGACAACCACCGAGCTTCTCCAAGGGAGCTGGAAGAGGGATCTAGAAATTCTGCCTGAATGTTTGCTAGAGAAATGCCCATGTGCTGTCCCTGGGGGTGTGTGTGTGTGTCCCCATCAGTTGGCCTGAAAAACATCCTGTTTCTCCAAGTTTCAAGGGAGGAGTGATGAGGTGAGAGACCAGCTCAGAGGCCCAAAGGAGGGAAACCATGCAGTGACATTATTGGGCAGCAAAAGGAGAATTGAGAAAGGGGGCAGGATGAATGCCTCCACTTTGAGAGGAAGCTTTGGAGTTGGCTCTGCGCTAGGCAACTTGCAAATTCCAGCTCCTCTCAGAGCTGGAGGAGAGCCAGTGGGAGGAGCCCTTCTGGTTCTCCAGGGCAGGAGATGAGGTCTGGGCCCTTGCACAGAGGCAGGCTCCTGTGCACCTTCAGCTGGAGGCACCTTGCAGAGAAGCACCGGGAAGAGCCAGGGCTGTCCCTGCACTGCTTTTGCCCGTCTCATCAGACGACTGAGGAGAAAAGGCCCAATGGGAAGCTTCTCAGAGCAAACTTGCAGCAGAAGAAGTACAAGGGGCAGAGGCGGCCCATGCCCCTTTCTGTCCCATGGCTCCCCCAGGGGTTCCAGATGGAATGTTGGGCTGTGCCCATAGCAACTGTCGTTGTCTCCTGCTCCTGCGGCCCTTGCTGGAACACTGGTGGAGCAGCGCTGGAGCAGCAGCTGCAGGATCAGCTCCTGGGCTGTCCCTGACCAGCCGCCTTCTGCACTCAGCGCCAGACCCGGCCTCTGCACCGACATCCTGGTCTCCTCGTCTGCCTCCGGGCATCCCCAGAGCACTTGGGAACCCTCCAAGGTAAGAAAATCCCCGTTTGCCCTCAAAGCACTAGCACAGGGGCAGGAGGCTCCAGCTGCCTCTCCCACCAAGCACGACACACAGGCTGCGTGCTCACTTTCCCCAGACGAGCTTCCACGTGAAAGCAGGGTGCAGCTTCTGAAGGAATTGTGTTGCCTCCAGGGGAAACACAGACCTTTCCATAGAGGACCTAGAGAGGTGTCCCAGTGCAGTTGCAGATCCTCGTCCACGCATCACCTGATTAAACGTTCTTGGCACCCATTTCAGTCCTCAAACTATCTTGTGCTGACCCCAAAACAAATTGTTCCTGGCTGAGCAGGTCAGGGCTTCAGTGTCAACAAATCCCCTTATGCCCTGACTCTGCTCACACCCGCTCCAAAGCTTCAAACAGCACAATGATGGCACTTCTCCTCTGGCATCCCTGTCGTTCAGGGCATGGAAGCATTTGACTGGGCTTCTCTGCAAACACAGGCTTTCAACTTCAAAAACCATCTGGGATCAGCAATTCTTATCTACTTACGTATTTACATCGCCTATAGATCCCTTCTATTTTAATATCTTTAGAGATTCTTTTTTAAGTGCACGTAGGGCTGGTTCTACCTCATGCTCAGGGGCGGCCGTCAAATGCCATCTCCTCAAGAGCACAATCACAGTAGCACAGAATTTTCTGCCTTGGAAGGGATTCTGAAAGATCACTGAGGCCAACTGCAGGGCCTGCCCGGGGCAGCCTCAACAATCACAGCCTGTGCCCAAGAGCAGTGTCCAAACACTTTTGGAGCTCAGTCAGCCTTGGTGCTGTGCCCCCTTCCCTGGGGAGGCTGTTGCAGTGCCCAAGCAGCCTGTGGCTGAAGAAGCTTTTCCTTCGATCCAACCTAAGCCTGCACTGGCACATCTCCCCTGCCATTCTCTTGGCTCTTCTCCGTGGCCCCGGGAGTGAAGAGAGTAGTGCATGGCCTTCTGCTTGCCCTCCTGAGGAAGCTGCTGACTGCTGGAGGGTCCTGCCTAGGACATTCCATGTCAAAAAGGCAGCAATGACAGCAAAGAGAAAGGAGCTGGGACACGGGAGCTCGGGCTTTGCAATGATGAGGATGAGAAGGAAGGCTACTGACACATCCTTGACAGAAGGATTTTGAACTGGAGCATTGCTTTGATCTCTTTCAGGTGGAAAGGAGAGGCACAATGAAAAGGAAAGCAAGAGCCCAGATTCAGCCGTGAGTTTTGGCCTAGGGTTAAAGCACAGCAAACTGGAGGAATGGCGAGGAGGAGAACTGCTCTTTCAGAGTCAGGCTGGGATTGGTTCAAGCCTGTGGGTGCACAGCAAGGCTCTCTTGACCACTTGCCTTTCTCACCTCCACCTCCTTCTTCCTTTAGACACATCAATGTTGGCAGCGACTTTCAGGCTGAGCTCCCAGAGCTGCAGAACAGAGCACCAAGTGAGGATGAAGAGCCTGCAAGCCTGGTCTGGAAGCCCTGGGGAGAGGATGACTCTGACATGGAAAAACCTGACAGAGGTAGCTTTGCTTCAAGCTTTGCTTCCAGCCCTGAGCTACTTGGGTCTTGAAAAGGCTCCTTATGCCTAAAAAGGCAGCGTTTTGCAGGCTCTGCTTCTCTCCTTGTCTCGCCCATCTTCCCATGTAGAAGTGTTAGAGGCAAGGAGAAAGAGCAAGCACCTTGCTCTCCAAACTGGTCAGGGCCGTTTGCCACTGGAAGAGGGGAGATTGGCCCCCACTTCTTCTTACAGAAGCTGCTTTGGAGGGAGAGCCAGCACTGCGTGGGCCCTTGCTTCAGCTGGCTCTGTCTTTGCTCTCCTTTTCATGCTCTCTCTCCAAGGTGCTGTCTTTAGCTGCCGGCCTTTCCTTCTGCCTTGCATGGCAACCTTTGCCCTTTGCTGGCCTCCAGGCTGACTTTCGGTGGGTTTTTTCTTGTGCTTGCAGTAAGAGAACTGTTGGACATGGCCAGCTCCCGTGGCATTCCCGGGGCAGCAGCTAACCTGGAGCGCGCCCTGCACTGCCTGCACCAGGCACGCGGCAGCGTTCCGGTAAGAAGCGGCTGTTTGGGCGCAGAGGAGAGGGCACAGGGAATGCAGAAGGCCTGGGCACTGGGACAGCCTTTCCTGGCTGCTCTTGGAAGAAGGGTCTTAACAGGGAGCAGAGCACTTGCTGCCTGCTGGGTCTCCTCCAGCTGCGTCAGGGCTGAGCCCAAAGGGCTCCAGCAGGGAGAATCTCCCTCCTGGAGGCGGCGGCGGCGGAAGGTCCTGCTGCCTTGTAAATGGCCTGGAGATTTGGGTTCTCTAAGACATTTGGAGGGGAAATTCCCAGAAGCCTCACTCAGCTGAGGCCATTCTGGCTGCAGGAGCAGCAAAATCCTCAGCTTGGTGAGCAAAAGGCCACTCTTGGGGACCAGGATCAAAGGGCTGGGCAGCAAAAACTAGGGACTGGGAGCAAATGACAGTGTTTCACCCACATGGGATAGAGTCGCTTGAATGTCTGGAGAGGCAAAGGAGCTGAAAGGCAGCACCTGTGATTTTTTGGCTCATTTTTAATGTGCTGGGGCGGCTAAAGCCTTTTCCCTCTTGATCTTGCAGGAGGCTCTGGAGATGCTGCTCTCAGAGGGGCCTGCAACACCTCAAGGCCATCCCATGGCTGATTATCATTACGCAGGTAGGCAAAGCAGAGCTTCTTGCGTCCCTGACAGATGCTGCCGTCCCCTTCATTGTTGTGGCAAGCGTTTCTGCTTCAAGAAATTGTGCTTAACACCAGCACAAGGTCTTGTCTCCTCTGTGGGTGGGCAAAGCACCAGCATCTAGTCCTTCAGCTTTACTTGTTTTCCAATCCTTCTCCCCGGGCAATGCCTGCTCTTGTCTTCACGCCCTTCTGAGGGAGCAGACACGTACACCCACGTGAATGACGGCCTGCGACCGTTTTCTTTCGGCAGCCAGAGGAATCTACTTGGTGTGGATCAAGGGATCTGTTTACTAGCCGCTGCTTTTTATTGCCAGGCTCTGATAGATGGACACCTGAGGAGAAGGAGTCCTTCCAAAAGGCTTTCCACACCTACGGCAAGGATTTTCATCTCATCCAGAAGCAGGTAAAGCCACGGGACATTCTTTACCCGAGCAGATCAGCAGCAGGAAAGCTTGCTTATTTCTGGGAACAAGCACTGGGCTTCAGTCTCTCTCTTCTCAAGGAGCAAGTATCTTCAAGTAGTAACAAAAGGGGACATCAAAAGCCTGTGTCAAAAGGATGATCCTGCCTCTCCAGCCCTTTTCTCCAAGCTCTTTTGGAAGATGAAGCTTTATTCTGTCAGACTTGTGGCACAGGTCTGCTGCTGCTTCCACAAGACGCTGTGCTGGCATAACTGGAGTGAAGCGGGGAAAGAAGAACTGTGCTAGGTGGATTTGTTGTTGATCTGTGCATTGCGTGTATTAGCACCTAGCATCATACAGGGTTTAAGACATTGCATGATGCCTCTCTTTCTCCATGTTGATTTCATTTTACACCCTACTCCATTTACTTCATGCTTTTACTTCCTAGTTCACTCCATAGTCTACTTTTTCCCCAGTGCACCCGACACCATTTGCGATTCCTTCTTTTTCTCTTCACAACAGATCCAGACTAAGACCGTGGCCCAGTGTGTGGAGTACTACTACTCCTGGAAAAAGGAGCATAAACTTGCCAGCACTCTTGCTCAGGTGAGGGGCAAGAAAATGGAGAGGTGCCAGGAAGGTCGAGAAACTGGGAGAAGGGGAGAAAAGCTGCTGGCGAGCCATGCCAGATGCCCCTTTGCCAGGATCACATCGTCCCATGTGCTGGGAAAGGCACAGCAGATGCTGCCCGGGCCTTCCTTGTGCTGCTGCCCTGAAGTATGCAATTCTGGAGCCTAACTTTGACCCAAGAAAGCAGCACCGCCACCAAAATGGGCTTTGACTCTCTACAGATGGGCTTCTCAAGGGCTGGCACCCTCGCTGACTCCAATCAGACCCCAAATTCCCCACTGCTTGCTGACATCAGCAGTCCAGGCTGCCTTTGTGGATATGCTGCAGATTTTCAGGGAGTTTTTCTAGCATGCCAGCATAGTCCCCAAGAAGGAGCTGCTGGTGCTGTGGCTCCCCTAAAACTTTCCTTAGCGGCAAAGAGCAATTTGCTTCCCATCATGTGAGAGAGAGAGAGAGAGAGAGAGAGAGAGAGACAGGGAGGGAGATTATTTTGGGGACTAGAAAATGGCTAAGCATGTGTCTACCCTAATTGGACTGAATTGAAATGCCATTGCCTAGACATTTGTGGAGGAAAAGCAGAGAGAAATAGATGTTAGGCAGAAAGGTAGAAATAAGAAATGTAGAGCTCTAAATAGCCAGGTCTTTCTCCCACCCCTTTGGCCTGTAGAAAAGAGGAGTATTTTCCTCCAAGCTCTGTGTTGGCAGCCCGCCGCAGCCCATTGGCAAAGGCAGCCGTTTTCTCAGCTCTTGAGGCTTTGGAAGGATTTGCTTAGGCCGATAGATTTTTCTGCTGGATGCTCTGATTTCCAGCTTTGTGAGAGGAAGGAAGCATTGATAAGGACTCTTTGATTTCCAGAGCGTGGGCAAAGCAAAGAGGAGCAAAAGCCCTCCCAGAAAGGAGAACGGGGAGCCAGGGAAGAGAAGCCGCAAGAGGGCTCGCAGCACCCAGTGTCCCTGCTGCCAACCGCGCCAGCCGCCCCCTTCGGCGGGAGGCCCCTTTCCCTGCGGGCAGTGCAAACGGTGCGCAAGTTCCTCCTCTTTCTGCTCAAAGCTGCGCCTTTGGACTAAAAGGGGCTGACCCTTTTCAAAGGCACCGCAGGGGAAGCTGGGGGCACTTGCAGCATCTCCCCCGGCAGCCGTGCTCAAGCTTAACACCCACCTCAAACCCAAAGAGCTTAGGTAAAACCCAGCCTTCACAATGAAACCTTGCCGTGCCCCAACAAGACACAGTTGATACAAGTAGGAATAGATCCATCAAAGCTTGGTTTGATGCTGCTGATCAAATTCAAAAGAGGATGCAGCAAAAGGAGGAAGACATTTCAAGGCATTGAAAGTAGAACCATCAGACTCATGGTGCTGATCCATTGACAAATGTGCCACTGCCCGAAAAGACAGAAATTCATACTCAAACGGAGATCTTGGCACTTGGTTTCATGGTGTGTACTAGCGTGAGCAATGGATGGTTTGCTTCCTATCTTGCAGGGTGTTTGAAAGCATGAAGGAAAGGAACAAACACAGCAGAAGACATCGGCCTCGGAAGACAGCAGAGCCTCTCCCCAAGAAGAAAAGACCAAATTAGACAACCCTGCAGGTTGTCCAGGGCTAGCAAGAGTTAGGCAGATTAGTTAGATAGGAATACAACTGTTAGATATTAGTTAGATAGGAATAGGACTGTTTTTTAAGCTTTTTGGGTTGTTTAATCTTCTACTTCGTTAGTTTACATGATAGTAACCTCCTCAATTTAGTAGTTAAGGTACATTAGTATTATTCAGGACTCATTAGTATTATTAGATTTATCAGTAAATGTCAGAGGTTGGGTGTTTTGTATGCTCTGCCATATGCTCTTTGTCATTTTGCCTTTGTTGAGACCTAATCTGTCTTTATCATTAAACCAATGTTTGTTCCATTTTGTCTGTTTGTCTGTATGAAAGCACTCCAGCAATGTTTGTTCCATTTGCCTGGTGTTGCAAAGACGGCACTTGCCCTGAGAGAAGAAGCTGGGCAGGCGCCACCTCCCCCAGGCCCAGCCCCTTGCTCAGCTGGCAGGACTTCCTGACGTGTGTCTCCTTTACTGCCAGTGAAATACCGCTGGGGCTTCAGCCTTTGATTCCTCAACATCTCAGCTGGGAGTGGAAAGGGAGGCTTTGTTTAATTCACTGAATTGCATCTAGATGAGTGGTCTGGTCTCCCCATATTTTCTGGCATAAAAGCAGCGGGTTGAGTCCTTTTTGGAGCCCAGACAGAAAAATTTCTTTCATTTTGGGGGACTGATGGAGCTGACCAGCTTGGAGGACGTTTCTAAGCCCTCCGATTCTATCCAATTCCTATCGGCATGCACCACAAAGGCATGGCTAGTTCAGTTTCAGTTTCTCCTGAAAGGACCAGTGTCCCTCTCTGGGCCTCCAGCAATCTCCTTAGCTAAAGCCGAGCGGGTGTGATCATTATCCTCTGACTTGTCACAGCTGGGGCACTTGCGCCAAAGAAGAATCCAAGTCACTCTTTTATGGAGGCCAGCAAATGGCCCTGCCTAGCAAGGCTTTGGTGGCAGGGGCTGTGGAGGGTGGATGGAGAGGGGGCGAGGGAGGGGGCAATTGGCAGGCTGCTTCTGGGAAGCCGAGGCAAGCTTGCCCTTGTCTGATGGAGCCGGTGCAGGTGGGCTTTGGAGGCTACAAAGTATCTGCCTTGCAGTGGGACTTGTTCCAGCTGCCCCCTCAGTTTGCTGGCCAGTGGGTAACATGCAGGCTGGGAAGGAAGCAAGATTGGGACTGAAGCAAGATTTGCTTTTCCTTAAGGACAGGCAGGAAAGCAGCAAAGCTGCCTGGCTTTTTCTCATATCTGGGATCTAGGCGTTAAAAGCAATGTGAAGGCCAGCAGTGTGGAAAGGCAATTCTGTAAGTGTTGCTTCCTTAGAGGAATGCCAGAGTCTTTTGGGACAACCACCGAGCTTCTCCAAGGGAGCTGGAAGAGGGATCTAGAAATTCTGCCTGAATGTTTGCTAGAGAAATGCCCATGTGCTGTCCCTGGGGGTGTGTGTGTGTGTCCCCATCAGTTGGCCTGAAAAACATCCTGTTTCTCCAAGTTTCAAGGGAGGAGTGATGAGGTGAGAGACCAGCTCAGAGGCCCAAAGGAGGGAAACCATGCAGTGACATTATTGGGCAGCAAAAGGAGAATTGAGAAAGGGGGCAGGATGAATGCCTCCACTTTGAGAGGAAGCTTTGGAGTTGGCTCTGCGCTAGGCAACTTGCAAATTCCAGCTCCTCTCAGAGCTGGAGGAGAGCCAGTGGGAGGAGCCCTTCTGGTTCTCCAGGGCAGGAGATGAGGTCTGGGCCCTTGCACAGAGGCAGGCTCCTGTGCACCTTCAGCTGGAGGCACCTTGCAGAGAAGCACCGGGAAGAGCCAGGGCTGTCCCTGCACTGCTTTTGCCCGTCTCATCAGACGACTGAGGAGAAAAGGCCCAATGGGAAGCTTCTCAGAGCAAACTTGCAGCAGAAGAAGTACAAGGGGCAGAGGCGGCCCATGCCCCTTTCTGTCCCATGGCTCCCCCAGGGGTTCTAGATGGAATGTTGGGCTGTGCCCATAGCAACTGTCGTTGTCTCCTGCTCCTGCGGCCCTTGCTGGAACACTGCTGGAGCAGCGCTGGAGCAGCAGCTGCAGGATCAGCTCCTGGGCTGTCCCTGACCAGCCGCCTTCTGCACTCAGCGCCAGACCCGGCCTCTGCACCGACATCCTGGTCTCCTCGTCTGCCTCCGGGCATCCCCAGAGCACTTGGGAACCCTCCAAGGTAAGAAAATCCCCGTTTGCCCTCAAAGCACTAGCACAAGGGCAGGAGGCTCCAGCTGCCTCTCCCACCAAGCACGACACACAGGCTGCGTGCTCACTTTCCCCAGACGAGCTTCCACGTGAAAGCAGGGTGCAGCTTCTGAAGGAATTGTGTTGCCTCCAGGGGAAACACAGACCTTTCCATAGAGGACCTAGAGAGGTGTCCCAGTGCAGTTGCAGATCCTCGTCCACGCATCACCTGATTAAACGTTCTTGGCACCCATTTCAGTCCTCAAACTATCTTGTGCTGACCCCAAAACAAATTGTTCCTGGCTGAGCAGGTCAGGGCTTCAGTGTCAACAAATCCCCTTATGCCCTGACTCTGCTCACACCCGCTCCAAAGCTTCAAACACCACAATGATGGCACTTCTCCTCTGGCATCCCTGTCGTTCAGGGCATGGAAGCATTTGACTGGGCTTCTCTGCAAACACAGGCTTTCAACTTCAAAAACCATCTGGGATCAGCAATTCTTATCTACTTACGTATTTACATCGCCTATAGATCCCTTCTATTTTAATATCTTTAGAGATTCTTTTTTCAGTGCACGTAGGGCTGGTTCTACCTCATGCTCAGGGGCGGCCGTCAAATGCCATCTCCTCAAGAGCACAATCACAGTAGCACAGAATTTTCTGCCTTGGAAGGGATTCTGAAAGATCACTGAGGCCAACTGCAGGGCCTGCCCGGGGCAGCCTCAACAATCACAGCCTGTGCCCAAGAGCAGTGTCCAAACACTTTTGGAGCTCAGTCAGCCTTGGTGCTGTGCCCCCTTCCCTGGGGAGGCTGTTGCAGTGCCCAAGCAGCCTGTGGCTGAAGAAGCTTTTCCTTCGATCCAACCTAAGCCTGCACTGGCACATCTCCCCTGCCATTCTCTTGGCTCTTCTCCGTGGCCCCGGGAGTGAAGAGAGTAGTGCATGGCCTTCTGCTTGCCCTCCTGAGGAAGCTGCTGACTGCTGGAGGGTCCTGCCTAGGACATTCCATGTCAAAAAGGCAGCAATGACAGCAAAGAGAAAGGAGCTGGGACACGGGAGCTCGGGCTTTGCAATGATGAGGATGAGAAGGAAGGCTACTGACACATCCTTGGCAGAAGGATTTTGAACTGGAGCATTGCTTTGATCTCTTTCAGGTGGAAAGGAGAGGCACAATGAAAAGGAAAGCAAGAGCCCAGATTCAGCCGTGAGTTTTGGCCTAGGGTTAAAGCACAGCAAACTGGAGGAATGGCGAGGAGGAGAACTGCTCTTTCAGAGTCAGGCTGGGATTGGTTCAAGCCTTTGGGTGCACAGCAAGGCTCTCTTGACCACTTGCCTTTCTCACCTCCACCTCCTTCTTCCTTTAGACACATCAATGTTGGCAGCGACTTTCAGGCTGAGCTCCCAGAGCTGCAGAACAGAGCACCAAGTGAGGATGAAGAGCCTGCAAGCCTGGTCTGGAAGCCCTGGGGAGAGGATGACTCTGACATGGAAAAACCTGACAGAGGTAGCTTTGCTTCAAGCTTTGCTTCCAGCCCTGAGCTACTTGGGTCTTGAAAAGGCTCCTTATGCCTAAAAAGGCAGCGTTTTGCAGGCTCTGCTTCTCTCCTTGTCTCGCCCATCTTCCCATGTAGAAGTGTTAGAGGCAAGGAGAAAGAGCAAGCACCTTGCTCTCCAAACTGGTCAGGGCCGTTTGCCACTGGAAGAGGGGAGATTGGCCCCCACTTCTTCTTACAGAAGCTGCTTTGGAGGGAGAGCCAGCACTGCGTGGGCCCTTGCTTCAGCTGGCTCTGTCTTTGCTCTCCTTTTCATGCTCTCTCTCCAAGCTGCTGTCTTTAGCTGCCGGCCTTTCCTTCTGCCTTGCATGGCAACCTTTGCCCTTTGCTGGCCTCCAGGCTGACTTTCGGTGGGTTTTTTCTTGTGCTTGCAGTAAGAGAACTGTTGGACATGGCCAGCTCCCGTGGCATTCCCGGGGCAGCAGCTAACCTGGAGCGCGCCCTGCACTGCCTGCACCAGGCACGCGGCAGCGTTCCGGTAAGAAGCGGCTGTTTGGGCGCAGAGGAGAGGGCACAGGGAATGCAGAAGGCCTGGGCACTGGGACAGCCTTTCCTGGCTGCTCTTGGAAGAAGGGTCTTAACAGGGAGCAGAGCACTTGCTGCCTGCTGGGTCTCCTCCAGCTGCGTCAGGGCTGAGCCCAAAGGGCTCCAGCAGGGAGAATCTCCCTCCTGGAGGCGGCGGCGGCGGAAGGTCCTGCTGCCTTGTAAATGGCCTGGAGATTTGGGTTCTCTAAGACATTTGGAGGGGAAATTCCCAGAAGCCTCACTCAGCTGAGGCCATTCTGGCTGCAGGAGCAGCAAAATCCTCAGCTTGGTGAGCAAAAGGCCACTCTTGGGGACCAGGATCAAAGGGTTGGGCAGCAAAAACTAGGGACTGGGAGCAAATGACAGTGTTTCACCCACATGGGATACAGTCGCTTGAATGTCTGGAGAGGCAAAGGAGCTGAAAGGCAGCACCTGTGATTTTTTGGCTCATTTTTAATGTGCTGGGGCGGCTAAAGCCTTTTCCCTCTTGATCTTGCAGGAGGCTCTGGAGATGCTGCTCTCAGAGGGGCCTGCAACACCTCAAGGCCATCCCATGGCTGATTATCATTACGCAGGTAAGCAAAGCAGAGCTTCTTGCGTCCCTGACAGATGCTGCCGGCCCCTTCATTGTTGTGGCAAGCGTTTCTGCTTCAAGAAATTGTGCTTAACACCAGCACAAGGTCTTGTCTCCTCTGTGGGTGGGCAAAGCACCAGCATCTAGTCCTTCAGCTTTACTTGTTTTCCAATCCTTCTCCCCGGGCAATGCCTGCTCTTGTCTTCACGCCCTTCTGAGGGAGCAGACACGTACACCCACGTGAATGACGGCCTGCGACCGTTTTCTTTCGGCAGCCAGAGGAATCTACTTGGTGTGGATCAAGGGATCTGTTTACTAGCCGCTGCTTTTTATTGCCAGGCTCTGATAGATGGACACCTGAGGAGAAGGAGTCCTTCCAAAAGGCTTTCCACACCTACGGCAAGGATTTTCATCTCATCCAGAAGCAGGTAAAGCCACGGGACATTCTTTACCCGAGCAGATCAGCAGCAGGAAAGCTTGCTTATTTCTGGGAACAAGCACTGGGCTTCAGTCTCTCTCTTCTCAAGGAGCAAGTATCTTCAAGTAGTAACAAAAGGGGACATCAAAAGCCTGTGTCAAAAGGATGATCCTGCCTCTCCAGCCCTTTTCTCCAAGCTCTTTTGGAAGATGAAGCTTTATTCTGTCAGACTTGTGGCACAGGTCTGCTGCTGCTTCCACAAGACGCTGTGCTGGCATAACTGGAGTGAAGCGGGGAAAGAAGAACTGTGCTAGGTGGATTTGTTGTTGATCTGTGCATTGCGTGTATTAGCACCTAGCATCATACAGGGTTTAAGACATTGCATGATGCCTCTCTTTCTCCATGTTGATTTCATTTTACACCCTACTCCATTTACTTCATGCTTTTACTTCCTAGTTCACTCCATAGTCTACTTTTTCCCCAGTGCACCCGACACCATTTTCGATTCCTTCTTTTTCTCTTCACAACAGATCCAGACTAAGACCGTGGCCCAGTGTGTGGAGTACTACTACTCCTGGAAAAAGGAGCATAAACTTGCCAGCACTCTTGCTCAGGTGAGGGGCAAGAAAATGGAGAGGTGCCAGGAAGGTCGAGAAACTGGGAGAAGGGGAGAAAAGCTGCTGGCGAGCCATGCCAGATGCCCCTTTGCCAGGATCACATCGTCCCATGTGCTGGGAAAGGCACAGCAGATGCTGCCCGGGCCTTCCTTGTGCTGCTGCCCTGAAGTATGCAATTCTGGAGCCTAACTTTGACCCAAGAAAGCAGCACCGCCACCAAAATGGGCTTTGACTCTCTACAGATGGGCTTCTCAAGGGCTGGCACCCTCGCTGACTCCAATCAGACCCCAAATTCCCCACTGCTTGCTGACATCAGCAGTCCAGGCTGCCTTTGTGGATATGCTGCAGATTTTCAGGGAGTTTTTCTAGCATGCCAGCATAGTCCCCAAGAAGGAGCTGCTGGTGCTGTGGCTCCCCTAAAACTTTCCTTAGCGGCAAAGAGCAATTTGCTTCCCATCATGTGAGAGAGAGAGAGAGAGAGAGAGAGAGAGAGACAGGGAGGGAGATTATTTTGGGGACTAGAAAATGGCTAAGCATGTGTCTACCCTAATTGGACTGAATTGAAATGCCATTGCCTAGACATTTGTGGAGGAAAAGCAGAGAGAAATAGATGTTAGGCAGAAAGGTAGAAATAAGAAATGTAGAGCTCTAAATAGCCAGGTCTTTCTCCCACCCCTTTGGCCTGTAGAAAAGAGGAGTATTTTCCTCCAAGCTCTGTGTTGGCAGCCCGCCGCAGCCCATTGGCAAAGGCAGCCGTTTTCTCAGCTCTTGAGGCTTTGGAAGGATTTGCTTAGGCCGATAGATTTTTCTGCTGGATGCTCTGATTTCCAGCTTTGTGAGAGGAAGGAAGCATTGATAAGGACTCTTTGATTTCCAGAGCGTGGGCAAAGCAAAGAGGAGCAAAAGCCCTCCCAGAAAGGAGAACGGGGAGCCAGGGAAGAGAAGCCGCAAGAGGGCTCGCAGCACCCAGTGTCCCTGCTGCCAACCGCGCCAGCCGCCCCCTTCGGCGGGAGGCCCCTTTCCCTGCGGGCAGTGCAAACGGTGCGCAAGTTCCTCCTCTTTCTGCTCAAAGCTGCGCCTTTGGACTAAAAGGGGCTGACCCTTTTCAAAGGCACCGCAGGGGAAGCTGGGGGCACTTGCAGCATCTCCCCCGGCAGCCGTGCTCAAGCTTAACACCCACCTCAAACCCAAAGAGCTTAGGTAAAACCCAGCCTTCACAATGAAACCTTGCCGTGCCCCAACAAGACACAGTTGATACAAGTAGGAATAGATCCATCAAAGCTTGGTTTGATGCTGCTGATCAAATTCAAAAGAGGATGCAGCAAAAGGAGGAAGACATTTCAAGGCATTGAAAGTAGAACCATCAGACTCATGGTGCTGATCCATTGACAAATGTGCCACTGCCCGAAAAGACAGAAATTCATACTCAAACGGAGATCTTGGCACTTGGTTTCATGGTGTGTACTAGCGTGAGCAATGGATGGTTTGCTTCCTATCTTGCAGGGTGTTTGAAAGCATGAAGGAAAGGAACAAACACAGCAGAAGACATCGGCCTCGGAAGACAGCAGAGCCTCTCCCCAAGAAGAAAAGACCAAATTAGACAACCCTGCAGGTTGTCCAGGGCTAGCAAGAGTTAGGCAGATTAGTTAGATAGGAATACAACTGTTAGATATTAGTTAGATAGGAATAGGACTGTTTTTTAAGCTTTTTGGGTTGTTTAATCTTCTACTTCGTTAGTTTACATGATAGTAACCTCCTCAATTTAGTAGTTAAGGTACATTAGTATTATTCAGGACTCATTAGTATTATTAGATTTATCAGTAAATGTCAGAGGTTGGGTGTTTTGTATGCTCTGCCATATGCTCTTTGTCATTTTGCCTTTGTTGAGACCTAATCTGTCTTTATCATTAAACCAATGTTTGTTCCATTTTGTCTGTTTGTCTGTATGAAAGCACTCCAGCAATGTTTGTTCCATTTGCCTGGTGTTGCAAAGACGGCACTTGCCCTGAGAGAAGAAGCTGGGCAGGCGCCACCTCCCCCAGGCCCAGCCCCTTGCTCAGCTGGCAGGACTTCCTGAGGTGTGTCTCCTTTACTGCCAGTGAAATACCGCTGGGGCTTCAGCCTTTGATTCCTCAACATCTCAGCTGGGAGTGGAAAGGGAGGCTTTGTTTAATTCACTGAATTGCATCTAGATGAGTGGTCTGGTCTCCCCATATTTTCTGGCATAAAAGCAGCGGGTTGAGTCCTTTTTGGAGCCCAGACAGAAAAATTTCTTTCATTTTGGGGGACTGATGGAGCTGACCAGCTTGGAGGACGTTTCTAAGCCCTCCGATTCTATCCAATTCCTATCGGCATGCACCACAAAGGCATGGCTAGTTCAGTTTCAGTTTCTCCTGAAAGGACCAGTGTCCCTCTCTGGGCCTCCAGCAATCTCCTTAGCTAAAGCCGAGCGGGTGTGATCATTATCCTCTGACTTGTCACAGCTGGGGCACTTGCGCCAAAGAAGAATCCAAGTCACTCTTTTATGGAGGCCAGCAAATGGCCCTGCCTAGCAAGGCTTTGGTGGCAGGGGCTGTGGAGGGTGGATGGAGAGGGGGCGAGGGAGGGGGCAATTGGCAGGCTGCTTCTGGGAAGCCGAGGCAAGCTTGCCCTTGTCTGATGGAGCCGGTGCAGGTGGGCTTTGGAGGCTACAAAGTATCTGCCTTGCAGTGGGACTTGTTCCAGCTGCCCCCTCAGTTTGCTGGCCAGTGGGTAACATGCAGGCTGGGAAGGAAGCAAGATTGGGACTGAAGCAAGATTTGCTTTTCCTTAAGGACAGGCAGGAAAGCAGCAAAGCTGCCTGGCTTTTTCTCATATCTGGGATCTAGGCGTTAAAAGCAATGTGAAGGCCAGCAGTGTGGAAAGGCAATTCTGTAAGTGTTGCTTCCTTAGAGGAATGCCAGAGTCTTTTGGGACAACCACCGAGCTTCTCCAAGGGAGCTGGAAGAGGGATCTAGAAATTCTGCCTGAATGTTTGCTAGAGAAATGCCCATGTGCTGTCCCTGGGGGTGTGTGTGTGTGTCCCCATCAGTTGGCCTGAAAAACATCCTGTTTCTCCAAGTTTCAAGGGAGGAGTGATGAGGTGAGAGACCAGCTCAGAGGCCCAAAGGAGGGAAACCATGCAGTGACATTATTGGGCAGCAAAAGGAGAATTGAGAAAGGGGGCAGGATGAATGCCTCCACTTTGAGAGGAAGCTTTGGAGTTGGCTCTGCGCTAGGCAACTTGCAAATTCCAGCTCCTCTCAGAGCTGGAGGAGAGCCAGTGGGAGGAGCCCTTCTGGTTCTCCAGGGCAGGAGATGAGGTCTGGGCCCTTGCACAGAGGCAGGCTCCTGTGCACCTTCAGCTGGAGGCACCTTGCAGAGAAGCACCGGGAAGAGCCAGGGCTGTCCCTGCACTGCTTTTGCCCGTCTCATCAGACGACTGAGGAGAAAAGGCCCAATGGGAAGCTTCTCAGAGCAAACTTGCAGCAGAAGAAGTACAAGGGGCAGAGGCGGCCCATGCCCCTTTCTGTCCCATGGCTCCCCCAGGGGTTCCAGATGGAATGTTGGGCTGTGCCCATAGCAACTGTCGTTGTCTCCTGCTCCTGCGGCCCTTGCTGGAACACTGGTGGAGCAGCGCTGGAGCAGCAGCTGCAGGATCAGCTCCTGGGCTGTCCCTGACCAGCCGCCTTCTGCACTCAGCGCCAGACCCGGCCTCTGCACCGACATCCTGGTCTCCTCGTCTGCCTCCGGGCATCCCCAGAGCACTTGGGAACCCTCCAAGGTAAGAAAATCCCCGTTTGCCCTCAAAGCACTAGCACAGGGGCAGGAGGCTCCAGCTGCCTCTCCCACCAAGCACGACACACAGGCTGCGTGCTCACTTTCCCCAGACGAGCTTCCACGTGAAAGCAGGGTGCAGCTTCTGAAGGAATTGTGTTGCCTCCAGGGGAAACACAGACCTTTCCATAGAGGACCTAGAGAGGTGTCCCAGTGCAGTTGCAGATCCTCGTCCACGCATCACCTGATTAAACGTTCTTGGCACCCATTTCAGTCCTCAAACTATCTTGTGCTGACCCCAAAACAAATTGTTCCTGGCTGAGCAGGTCAGGGCTTCAGTGTCAACAAATCCCCTTATGCCCTGACTCTGCTCACACCCGCTCCAAAGCTTCAAACAGCACAATGATGGCACTTCTCCTCTGGCATCCCTGTCGTTCAGGGCATGGAAGCATTTGACTGGGCTTCTCTGCAAACACAGGCTTTCAACTTCAAAAACCATCTGGGATCAGCAATTCTTATCTACTTACGTATTTACATCGCCTATAGATCCCTTCTATTTTAATATCTTTAGAGATTCTTTTTTCAGTGCACGTAGGGCTGGTTCTACCTCATGCTCAGGGGTGGCCGTCAAATGCCATCTCCTCAAGAGCACAATCACAGTAGCACAGAATTTTCTGCCTTGGAAGGGATTCTGAAAGATCACTGAGGCCAACTGCAGGGCCTGCCCGGGGCAGCCTCAACAATCACAGCCTGTGCCCAAGAGCAGTGTCCAAACACTTTTGGAGCTCAGTCAGCCTTGGTGCTGTGCCCCCTTCCCTGGGGAGGCTGTTGCAGTGCCCAAGCAGCCTGTGGCTGAAGAAGCTTTTCCTTCGATCCAACCTAAGCCTGCACTGGCACATCTCCCCTGCCATTCTCTTGGCTCTTCTCCGTGGCCCCGGGAGTGAAGAGAGTAGTGCATGGCCTTCTGCTTGCCCTCCTGAGGAAGCTGCTGACTGCTGGAGGGTCCTGCCTAGGACATTCCATGTCAAAAAGGCAGCAATGACAGCAAAGAGAAAGGAGCTGGGACACGGGAGCTCGGGCTTTGCAATGATGAGGATGAGAAGGAAGGCTACTGACACATCCTTGGCAGAAGGATTTTGAACTGGAGCATTGCTTTGATCTCTTTCAGGTGGAAAGGAGAGGCACAATGAAAAGGAAAGCAAGAGCCCAGATTCAGCCGTGAGTTTTGGCCTAGGGTTAAAGCACAGCAAACTGGAGGAATGGCGAGGAGGAGAACTGCTCTTTCAGAGTCAGGCTGGGATTGGTTCAAGCCTGTGGGTGCACAGCAAGGCTCTCTTGACCACTTGCCTTTCTCACCTCCACCTCCTTCTTCCTTTAGACACATCAATGTTGGCAGCGACTTTCAGGCTGAGCTCCCAGAGCTGCAGAACAGAGCACCAAGTGAGGATGAAGAGCCTGCAAGCCTGGTCTGGAAGCCCTGGGGAGAGGATGACTCTGACATGGAAAAACCTGACAGAGGTAGCTTTGCTTCAAGCTTTGCTTCCAGCCCTGAGCTACTTGGGTCTTGAAAAGGCTCCTTATGCCTAAAAAGGCAGCGTTTTGCAGGCTCTGCTTCTCTCCTTGTCTCGCCCATCTTCCCATGTAGAAGTGTTAGAGGCAAGGAGAAAGAGCAAGCACCTTGCTCTCCAAACTGGTCAGGGCCGTTTGCCACTGGAAGAGGGGAGATTGGCCCCCACTTCTTCTTACAGAAGCTGCTTTGGAGGGAGAGCCAGCACTGCGTGGGCCCTTGCTTCAGCTGGCTCTGTCTTTGCTCTCCTTTTCATGCTCTCTCTCCAAGGTGCTGTCTTTAGCTGCCGGCCTTTCCTTCTGCCTTGCATGGCAACCTTTGCCCTTTGCTGGCCTCCAGGCTGACTTTCGGTGGGTTTTTTCTTGTGCTTGCAGTAAGAGAACTGTTGGACATGGCCAGCTCCCGTGGCATTCCCGGGGCAGCAGCTAACCTGGAGCGCGCCCTGCACTGCCTGCACCAGGCACGCGGCAGCGTTCCGGTAAGAAGCGGCTGTTTGGGCGCAGAGGAGAGGGCACAGGGAATGCAGAAGGCCTGGGCACTGGGACAGCCTTTCCTGGCTGCTCTTGGAAGAAGGGTCTTAACAGGGAGCAGAGCACTTGCTGCCTGCTGGGTCTCCTCCAGCTGCGTCAGGGCTGAGCCCAAAGGGCTCCAGCAGGGAGAATCTCCCTCCTGGAGGCGGCGGCGGTGGAAGGTCCTGCTGCCTTGTAAATGGCCTGGAGATTTGGGTTCTCTAAGACATTTGGAGGGGAAATTCCCAGAAGCCTCACTCAGCTGAGGCCATTCTGGCTGCAGGAGCAGCAAAATCCTCAGCTTGGTGAGCAAAAGGCCACTCTTGGGGACCAGGATCAAAGGGCTGGGCAGCAAAAACTAGGGACTGGGAGCAAATGACAGTGTTTCACCCACATGGGATAGAGTCGCTTGAATGTCTGGAGAGGCAAAGGAGCTGAAAGGCAGCACCTGTGATTTTTTGGCTCATTTTTAATGTGCTGGGGCGGCTAAAGCCTTTTCCCTCTTGATCTTGCAGGAGGCTCTGGAGATGCTGCTCTCAGAGGGGCCTGCAACACCTCAAGGCCATCCCATGGCTGATTATCATTACGCAGGTAGGCAAAGCAGAGCTTCTTGCGTCCCTGACAGATGCTGCCGTCCCCTTCATTGTTGTGGCAAGCGTTTCTGCTTCAAGAAATTGTGCTTAACACCAGCACAAGGTCTTGTCTCCTCTGTGGGTGGGCAAAGCACCAGCATCTAGTCCTTCAGCTTTACTTGTTTTCCAATCCTTCTCCCCGGGCAATGCCTGCTCTTGTCTTCACGCCCTTCTGAGGGAGCAGACACGTACACCCACGTGAATGACGGCCTGCGACCGTTTTCTTTCGGCAGCCAGAGGAATCTACTTGGTGTGGATCAAGGGATCTGTTTACTAGCCGCTGCTTTTTATTGCCAGGCTCTGATAGATGGACACCTGAGGAGAAGGAGTCCTTCCAAAAGGCTTTCCACACCTACGGCAAGGATTTTCATCTCATCCAGAAGCAGGTAAAGCCACGGGACATTCTTTACCCGAGCAGATCAGCAGCAGGAAAGCTTGCTTATTTCTGGGAACAAGCACTGGGCTTCAGTCTCTCTCTTCTCAAGGAGCAAGTATCTTCAAGTAGTAACAAAAGGGGACATCAAAAGCCTGTGTCAAAAGGATGATCCTGCCTCTCCAGCCCTTTTCTCCAAGCTCTTTTGGAAGATGAAGCTTTATTCTGTCAGACTTGTGGCACAGGTCTGCTGCTGCTTCCACAAGACGCTGTGCTGGCATAACTGGAGTGAAGCGGGGAAAGAAGAACTGTGCTAGGTGGATTTGTTGTTGATCTGTGCATTGCGTGTATTAGCACCTAGCATCATACAGGGTTTAAGACATTGCATGATGCCTCTCTTTCTCCATGTTGATTTCATTTTACACCCTACTCCATTTACTTCATGCTTTTACTTCCTAGTTCACTCCATAGTCTACTTTTTCCCCAGTGCACCCGACACCATTTGCGATTCCTTCTTTTTCTCTTCACAACAGATCCAGACTAAGACCGTGGCCCAGTGTGTGGAGTACTACTACTCCTGGAAAAAGGAGCATAAACTTGCCAGCACTCTTGCTCAGGTGAGGGGCAAGAAAATGGAGAGGTGCCAGGAAGGTCGAGAAACTGGGAGAAGGGGAGAAAAGCTGCTGGCGAGCCATGCCAGATGCCCCTTTGCCAGGATCACATCGTCCCATGTGCTGGGAAAGGCACAGCAGATGCTGCCCGGGCCTTCCTTGTGCTGCTGCCCTGAAGTATGCAATTCTGGAGCCTAACTTTGACCCAAGAAAGCAGCACCGCCACCAAAATGGGCTTTGACTCTCTACAGATGGGCTTCTCAAGGGCTGGCACCCTCGCTGACTCCAATCAGACCCCAAATTCCCCACTGCTTGCTGACATCAGCAGTCCAGGCTGCCTTTGTGGATATGCTGCAGATTTTCAGGGAGTTTTTCTAGCATGCCAGCATAGTCCCCAAGAAGGAGCTGCTGGTGCTGTGGCTCCCCTAAAACTTTCCTTAGCGGCAAAGAGCAATTTGCTTCCCATCATGTGAGAGAGAGAGAGAGAGAGAGAGAGAGAGAGAGACAGGGAGGGAGATTATTTTGGGGACTAGAAAATGGCTAAGCATGTGTCTACCCTAATTGGACTGAATTGAAATGCCATTGCCTAGACATTTGTGGAGGAAAAGCAGAGAGAAATAGATGTTAGGCAGAAAGGTAGAAATAAGAAATGTAGAGCTCTAAATAGCCAGGTCTTTCTCCCACCCCTTTGGCCTGTAGAAAAGAGGAGTATTTTCCTCCAAGCTCTGTGTTGGCAGCCCGCCGCAGCCCATTGGCAAAGGCAGCCGTTTTCTCAGCTCTTGAGGCTTTGGAAGGATTTGCTTAGGCCGATAGATTTTTCTGCTGGATGCTCTGATTTCCAGCTTTGTGAGAGGAAGGAAGCATTGATAAGGACTCTTTGATTTCCAGAGCGTGGGCAAAGCAAAGAGGAGCAAAAGCCCTCCCAGAAAGGAGAAGGGGGAGCCAGGGAAGAGAAGCCGCAAGAGGGCTCGCAGCACCCAGTGTCCCTGCTGCCAACCGCGCCAGCCGCCCCCTTCGGCGGGAGGCCCCTTTCCCTGCGGGCAGTGCAAACGGTGCGCAAGTTCCTCCTCTTTCTGCTCAAAGCTGCGCCTTTGGACTAAAAGGGGCTGACCCTTTTCAAAGGCACCGCAGGGGAAGCTGGGGGCACTTGCAGCATCTCCCCCGGCAGCCGTGCTCAAGCTTAACACCCACCTCAAACCCAAAGAGCTTAGGTAAAACCCAGCCTTCACAATGAAACCTTGCCGTGCCCCAACAAGACACAGTTGATACAAGTAGGAATAGATCCATCAAAGCTTGGTTTGATGCTGCTGATCAAATTCAAAAGAGGATGCAGCAAAAGGAGGAAGACATTTCAAGGCATTGAAAGTAGAACCATCAGACTCATGGTGCTGATCCATTGACAAATGTGCCACTGCCCGAAAAGACAGAAATTCATACTCAAACGGAGATCTTGGCACTTGGTTTCATGGTGTGTACTAGCGTGAGCAATGGATGGTTTGCTTCCTATCTTGCAGGGTGTTTGAAAGCATGAAGGAAAGGAACAAACACAGCAGAAGACATCGGCCTCGGAAGACAGCAGAGCCTCTCCCCAAGAAGAAAAGACCAAATTAGACAACCCTGCAGGTTGTCCAGGGCTAGCAAGAGTTAGGCAGATTAGTTAGATAGGAATACAACTGTTAGATATTAGTTAGATAGGAATAGGACTGTTTTTTAAGCTTTTTGGGTTGTTTAATCTTCTACTTCGTTAGTTTACATGATAGTAACCTCCTCAATTTAGTAGTTAAGGTACATTAGTATTATTCAGGACTCATTAGTATTATTAGATTTATCAGTAAATGTCAGAGGTTGGGTGTTTTGTATGCTCTGCCATATGCTCTTTGTCATTTTGCCTTTGTTGAGACCTAATCTGTCTTTATCATTAAACCAATGTTTGTTCCATTTTGTCTGTTTGTCTGTATGAAAGCACTCCAGCAATGTTTGTTCCATTTGCCTGGTGTTGCAAAGACGGCACTTGCCCTGAGAGAAGAAGCTGGGCAGGCGCCACCTCCCCCAGGCCCAGCCCCTTGCTCAGCTGGCAGGACTTCCTGACGTGTGTCTCCTTTACTGCCAGTGAAATACCGCTGGGGCTTCAGCCTTTGATTCCTCAACATCTCAGCTGGGAGTGGAAAGGGAGGCTTTGTTTAATTCACTGAATTGCATCTAGATGAGTGGTCTGGTCTCCCCATATTTTCTGGCATAAAAGCAGCGGGTTGAGTCCTTTTTGGAGCCCAGACAGAAAAATTTCTTTCATTTTGGGGGACTGATGGAGCTGACCAGCTTGGAGGACGTTTCTAAGCCCTCCGATTCTATCCAATTCCTATCGGCATGCACCACAAAGGCATGGCTAGTTCAGTTTCAGTTTCTCCTGAAAGGACCAGTGTCCCGCTCTGGGCCTCCAGCAATCTCCTTAGCTAAAGCCGAGCGGGTGTGATCATTATCCTCTGACTTGTCACAGCTGGGGCACTTGCGCCAAAGAAGAATCCAAGTCACTCTTTTATGGAGGCCAGCAAATGGCCCTGCCTAGCAAGGCTTTGGTGGCAGGGGCTGTGGAGGGTGGATGGAGAGGGGGCGAGGGAGGGGGCAATTGGCAGGCTGCTTCTGGGAAGCCGAGGCAAGCTTGCCCTTGTCTGATGGAGCCGGTGCAGGTGGGCTTTGGAGGCTACAAAGTATCTGCCTTGCAGTGGGACTTGTTCCAGCTGCCCCCTCAGTTTGCTGGCCAGTGGGTAACATGCAGGCTGGGAAGGAAGCAAGATTGGGACTGAAGCAAGATTTGCTTTTCCTTAAGGACAGGCAGGAAAGCAGCAAAGCTGCCTGGCTTTTTCTCATATCTGGGATCTAGGCGTTAAAAGCAATGTGAAGGCCAGCAGTGTGGAAAGGCAATTCTGTAAGTGTTGCTTCCTTAGAGGAATGCCAGAGTCTTTTGGGACAACCACCGAGCTTCTCCAAGGGAGCTGGAAGAGGGATCTAGAAATTCTGCCTGAATGTTTGCTAGAGAAATGCCCATGTGCTGTCCCTGGGGGTGTGTGTGTGTGTCCCCATCAGTTGGCCTGAAAAACATCCTGTTTCTCCAAGTTTCAAGGGAGGAGTGATGAGGTGAGAGACCAGCTCAGAGGCCCAAAGGAGGGAAACCATGCAGTGACATTATTGGGCAGCAAAAGGAGAATTGAGAAAGGGGGCAGGATGAATGCCTCCACTTTGAGAGGAAGCTTTGGAGTTGGCTCTGCGCTAGGCAACTTGCAAATTCCAGCTCCTCTCAGAGCTGGAGGAGAGCCAGTGGGAGGAGCCCTTCTGGTTCTCCAGGGCAGGAGATGAGGTCTGGGCCCTTGCACAGAGGCAGGCTCCTGTGCACCTTCAGCTGGAGGCACCTTGCAGAGAAGCACCGGGAAGAGCCAGGGCTGTCCCTGCACTGCTTTTGCCCGTCTCATCAGACGACTGAGGAGAAAAGGCCCAATGGGAAGCTTCTCAGAGCAAACTTGCAGCAGAAGAAGTACAAGGGGCAGAGGCGGCCCATGCCCCTTTCTGTCCCATGGCTCCCCCAGGGGTTCTAGATGGAATGTTGGGCTGTGCCCATAGCAACTGTCGTTGTCTCCTGCTCCTGCGGCCCTTGCTGGAACACTGGTGGAGCAGCGCTGGAGCAGCAGCTGCAGGATCAGCTCCTGGGCTGTCCCTGACCAGCCGCCTTCTGCACTCAGCGCCAGACCCGGCCTCTGCACCGACATCCTGGTCTCCTCGTCTGCCTCCGGGCATCCCCAGAGCACTTGGGAACCCTCCAAGGTAAGAAAATCCCCGTTTGCCCTCAAAGCACTAGCACAAGGGCAGGAGGCTCCAGCTGCCTCTCCCACCAAGCACGACACACAGGCTGCGTGCTCACTTTCCCCAGACGAGCTTCCACGTGAAAGCAGGGTGCAGCTTCTGAAGGAATTGTGTTGCCTCCAGGGGAAACACAGACCTTTCCATAGAGGACCTAGAGAGGTGTCCCAGTGCAGTTGCAGATCCTCGTCCACGCATCACCTGATTAAATGTTCTTGGCACCCATTTCAGTCCTCAAACTATCTTGTGCTGACCCCAAAACAAATTGTTCCTGGCTGAGCAGGTCAGGGCTTCAGTGTCAACAAATCCCCTTATGCCCTGACTCTGCTCACACCCGCTCCAAAGCTTCAAACAGCACAATGATGGCACTTCTCCTCTGGCATCCCTGTCGTTCAGGGCATGGAAGCATTTGACTGGGCTTCTCTGCAAACACAGGCTTTCAACTTCAAAAACCATCTGGGATCAGCAATTCTTATCTACTTACGTATTTACATCGCCTATAGATCCCTTCTATTTTAATATCTTTAGAGATTCTTTTTTCAGTGCACGTAGGGCTGGTTCTACCTCATGCTCAGGGGCGGCCGTCAAATGCCATCTCCTCAAGAGCACAATCACAGTAGCACAGAATTTTCTGCCTTGGAAGGGATTCTGAAAGATCACTGAGGCCAACTGCAGGGCCTGCCCGGGGCAGCCTCAACAATCACAGCCTGTGCCCAAGAGCAGTGTCCAAACACTTTTGGAGCTCAGTCAGCCTTGGTGCTGTGCCCCCTTCCCTGGGGAGGCTGTTGCAGTGCCCAAGCAGCCTGTGGCTGAAGAAGCTTTTCCTTCGATCCAACCTAAGCCTGCACTGGCACATCTCCCCTGCCATTCTCTTGGCTCTTCTCCGTGGCCCCGGGAGTGAAGAGAGTAGTGCATGGCCTTCTGCTTGCCCTCCTGAGGAAGCTGCTGACTGCTGGAGGGTCCTGCCTAGGACATTCCATGTCAAAAAGGCAGCAATGACAGCAAAGAGAAAGGAGCTGGGACACGGGAGCTCGGGCTTTGCAATGATGAGGATGAGAAGGAAGGCTACTGACACATCCTTGGCAGAAGGATTTTGAACTGGAGCATTGCTTTGATCTCTTTCAGGTGGAAAGGAGAGGCACAATGAAAAGGAAAGCAAGAGCCCAGATTCAGCCGTGAGTTTTGGCCTAGGGTTAAAGCACAGCAAACTGGAGGAATGGCGAGGAGGAGAACTGCTCTTTCAGAGTCAGGCTGGGATTGGTTCAAGCCTGTGGGTGCACAGCAAGGCTCTCTTGACCACTTGCCTTTCTCACCTCCACCTCCTTCTTCCTTTAGACACATCAATGTTGGCAGCGACTTTCAGGCTGAGCTCCCAGAGCTGCAGAACAGAGCACCAAGTGAGGATGAAGAGCCTGCAAGCCTGGTCTGGAAGCCCTGGGGAGAGGATGACTCTGACATGGAAAAACCTGACAGAGGTAGCTTTGCTTCAAGCTTTGCTTCCAGCCCTGAGCTACTTGGGTCTTGAAAAGGCTCCTTATGCCTAAAAAGGCAGCGTTTTGCAGGCTCTGCTTCTCTCCTTGTCTCGCCCATCTTCCCATGTAGAAGTGTTAGAGGCAAGGAGAAAGAGCAAGCACCTTGCTCTCCAAACTGGTCAGGGCCGTTTGCCACTGGAAGAGGGGAGATTGGCCCCCACTTCTTCTTACAGAAGCTGCTTTGGAGGGAGAGCCAGCACTGCGTGGGCCCTTGCTTCAGCTGGCTCTGTCTTTGCTCTCCTTTTCATGCTCTCTCTCCAAGGTGCTGTCTTTAGCTGCCGGCCTTTCCTTCTGCCTTGCATGGCAACCTTTGCCCTTTGCTGGCCTCCAGGCTGACTTTCGGTGGGTTTTTTCTTGTGCTTGCAGTAAGAGAACTGTTGGACATGGCCAGCTCCCGTGGCATTCCCGGGGCAGCAGCTAACCTGGAGCGCGCCCTGCACTGCCTGCACCAGGCACGCGGCAGCGTTCCGGTAAGAAGCGGCTGTTTGGGCGCAGAGGAGAGGGCACAGGGAATGCAGAAGGCCTGGGCACTGGGACAGCCTTTCCTGGCTGCTCTTGGAAGAAGGGTCTTAACAGGGAGCAGAGCACTTGCTGCCTGCTGGGTCTCCTCCAGCTGCGTCAGGGCTGAGCCCAAAGGGCTCCAGCAGGGAGAATCTCCCTCCTGGAGGCGGCGGCGGTGGAAGGTCCTGCTGCCTTGTAAATGGCCTGGAGATTTGGGTTCTCTAAGACATTTGGAGGGGAAATTCCCAGAAGCCTCACTCAGCTGAGGCCATTCTGGCTGCAGGAGCAGCAAAATCCTCAGCTTGGTGAGCAAAAGGCCACTCTTGGGGACCAGGATCAAAGGGCTGGGCAGCAAAAACTAGGGACTGGGAGCAAATGACAGTGTTTCACCCACATGGGATAGAGTCGCTTGAATGTCTGGAGAGGCAAAGGAGCTGAAAGGCAGCACCTGTGATTTTTTGGCTCATTTTTAATGTGCTGGGGCGGCTAAAGCCTTTTCCCTCTTGATCTTGCAGGAGGCTCTGGAGATGCTGCTCTCAGAGGGGCCTGCAACACCTCAAGGCCATCCCATGGCTGATTATCATTACGCAGGTAGGCAAAGCAGAGCTTCTTGCGTCCCTGACAGATGCTGCCGTCCCCTTCATTGTTGTGGCAAGCGTTTCTGCTTCAAGAAATTGTGCTTAACACCAGCACAAGGTCTTGTCTCCTCTGTGGGTGGGCAAAGCACCAGCATCTAGTCCTTCAGCTTTACTTGTTTTCCAATCCTTCTCCCCGGGCAATGCCTGCTCTTGTCTTCACGCCCTTCTGAGGGAGCAGACACGTACACCCACGTGAATGACGGCCTGCGACCGTTTTCTTTCGGCAGCCAGAGGAATCTACTTGGTGTGGATCAAGGGATCTGTTTACTAGCCGCTGCTTTTTATTGCCAGGCTCTGATAGATGGACACCTGAGGAGAAGGAGTCCTTCCAAAAGGCTTTCCACACCTACGGCAAGGATTTTCATCTCATCCAGAAGCAGGTAAAGCCACGGGACATTCTTTACCCGAGCAGATCAGCAGCAGGAAAGCTTGCTTATTTCTGGGAACAAGCACTGGGCTTCAGTCTCTCTCTTCTCAAGGAGCAAGTATCTTCAAGTAGTAACAAAAGGGGACATCAAAAGCCTGTGTCAAAAGGATGATCCTGCCTCTCCAGCCCTTTTCTCCAAGCTCTTTTGGAAGATGAAGCTTTATTCTGTCAGACTTGTGGCACAGGTCTGCTGCTGCTTCCACAAGACGCTGTGCTGGCATAACTGGAGTGAAGCGGGGAAAGAAGAACTGTGCTAGGTGGATTTGTTGTTGATCTGTGCATTGCGTGTATTAGCACCTAGCATCATACAGGGTTTAAGACATTGCATGATGCCTCTCTTTCTCCATGTTGATTTCATTTTACACCCTACTCCATTTACTTCATGCTTTTACTTCCTAGTTCACTCCATAGTCTACTTTTTCCCCAGTGCACCCGACACCATTTGCGATTCCTTCTTTTTCTCTTCACAACAGATCCAGACTAAGACCGTGGCCCAGTGTGTGGAGTACTACTACTCCTGGAAAAAGGAGCATAAACTTGCCAGCACTCTTGCTCAGGTGAGGGGCAAGAAAATGGAGAGGTGCCAGGAAGGTCGAGAAACTGGGAGAAGGGGAGAAAAGCTGCTGGCGAGCCATGCCAGATGCCCCTTTGCCAGGATCACATCGTCCCATGTGCTGGGAAAGGCACAGCAGATGCTGCCCGGGCCTTCCTTGTGCTGCTGCCCTGAAGTATGCAATTCTGGAGCCTAACTTTGACCCAAGAAAGCAGCACCGCCACCAAAATGGGCTTTGACTCTCTACAGATGGGCTTCTCAAGGGCTGGCACCCTCGCTGACTCCAATCAGACCCCAAATTCCCCACTGCTTGCTGACATCAGCAGTCCAGGCTGCCTTTGTGGATATGCTGCAGATTTTCAGGGAGTTTTTCTAGCATGCCAGCATAGTCCCCAAGAAGGAGCTGCTGGTGCTGTGGCTCCCCTAAAACTTTCCTTAGCGGCAAAGAGCAATTTGCTTCCCATCATGTGAGAGAGAGAGAGAGAGAGAGAGAGAGAGAGAGACAGGGAGGGAGATTATTTTGGGGACTAGAAAATGGCTAAGCATGTGTCTACCCTAATTGGACTGAATTGAAATGCCATTGCCTAGACATTTGTGGAGGAAAAGCAGAGAGAAATAGATGTTAGGCAGAAAGGTAGAAATAAGAAATGTAGAGCTCTAAATAGCCAGGTCTTTCTCCCACCCCTTTGGCCTGTAGAAAAGAGGAGTATTTTCCTCCAAGCTCTGTGTTGGCAGCCCGCCGCAGCCCATTGGCAAAGGCAGCCGTTTTCTCAGCTCTTGAGGCTTTGGAAGGATTTGCTTAGGCCGATAGATTTTTCTGCTGGATGCTCTGATTTCCAGCTTTGTGAGAGGAAGGAAGCATTGATAAGGACTCTTTGATTTCCAGAGCGTGGGCAAAGCAAAGAGGAGCAAAAGCCCTCCCAGAAAGGAGAACGGGGAGCCAGGGAAGAGAAGCCGCAAGAGGGCTCGCAGCACCCAGTGTCCCTGCTGCCAACCGCGCCAGCCGCCCCCTTCGGCGGGAGGCCCCTTTCCCTGCGGGCAGTGCAAACGGTGCGCAAGTTCCTCCTCTTTCTGCTCAAAGCTGCGCCTTTGGACTAAAAGGGGCTGACCCTTTTCAAAGGCACCGCAGGGGAAGCTGGGGGCACTTGCAGCATCTCCCCCGGCAGCCGTGCTCAAGCTTAACACCCACCTCAAACCCAAAGAGCTTAGGTAAAACCCAGCCTTCACAATGAAACCTTGCCGTGCCCCAACAAGACACAGTTGATACAAGTAGGAATAGATCCATCAAAGCTTGGTTTGATGCTGCTGATCAAATTCAAAAGAGGATGCAGCAAAAGGAGGAAGACATTTCAAGGCATTGAAAGTAGAACCATCAGACTCATGGTGCTGATCCATTGACAAATGTGCCACTGCCCGAAAAGACAGAAATTCATACTCAAACGGAGATCTTGGCACTTGGTTTCATGGTGTGTACTAGCGTGAGCAATGGATGGTTTGCTTCCTATCTTGCAGGGTGTTTGAAAGCATGAAGGAAAGGAACAAACACAGCAGAAGACATCGGCCTCGGAAGACAGCAGAGCCTCTCCCCAAGAAGAAAAGACCAAATTAGACAACCCTGCAGGTTGTCCAGGGCTAGCAAGAGTTAGGCAGATTAGTTAGATAGGAATACAACTGTTAGATATTAGTTAGATAGGAATAGGACTGTTTTTTAAGCTTTTTGGGTTGTTTAATCTTCTACTTCGTTAGTTTACATGATAGTAACCTCCTCAATTTAGTAGTTAAGGTACATTAGTATTATTCAGGACTCATTAGTATTATTAGATTTATCAGTAAATGTCAGAGGTTGGGTGTTTTGTATGCTCTGCCATATGCTCTTTGTCATTTTGCCTTTGTTGAGACCTAATCTGTCTTTATCATTAAACCAATGTTTGTTCCATTTTGTCTGTTTGTCTGTATGAAAGCACTCCAGCAATGTTTGTTCCATTTGCCTGGTGTTGCAAAGACGGCACTTGCCCTGAGAGAAGAAGCTGGGCAGGCGCCACCTCCCCCAGGCCCAGCCCCTTGCTCAGCTGGCAGGACTTCCTGAGGTGTGTCTCCTTTACTGCCAGTGAAATACCGCTGGGGCTTCAGCCTTTGATTCCTCAACATCTCAGCTGGGAGTGGAAAGGGAGGCTTTGTTTAATTCACTGAATTGCATCTAGATGAGTGGTCTGGTCTCCCCATATTTTCTGGCATAAAAGCAGCGGGTTGAGTCCTTTTTGGAGCCCAGACAGAAAAATTTCTTTCATTTTGGGGGACTGATGGAGCTGACCAGCTTGGAGGACGTTTCTAAGCCCTCCGATTCTATCCAATTCCTATCGGCATGCACCACAAAGGCATGGCTAGTTCAGTTTCAGTTTCTCCTGAAAGGACCAGTGTCCCGCTCTGGGCCTCCAGCAATCTCCTTAGCTAAAGCCGAGCGGGTGTGATCATTATCCTCTGACTTGTCACAGCTGGGGCACTTGCGCCAAAGAAGAATCCAAGTCACTCTTTTATGGAGGCCAGCAAATGGCCCTGCCTAGCAAGGCTTTGGTGGCAGGGGCTGTGGAGGGTGGATGGAGAGGGGGCGAGGGAGGGGGCAATTGGCAGGCTGCTTCTGGGAAGCCGAGGCAAGCTTGCCCTTGTCTGATGGAGCCGGTGCAGGTGGGCTTTGGAGGCTACAAAGTATCTGCCTTGCAGTGGGACTTGTTCCAGCTGCCCCCTCAGTTTGCTGGCCAGTGGGTAACATGCAGGCTGGGAAGGAAGCAAGATTGGGACTGAAGCAAGATTTGCTTTTCCTTAAGGACAGGCAGGAAAGCAGCAAAGCTGCCTGGCTTTTTCTCATATCTGGGATCTAGGCGTTAAAAGCAATGTGAAGGCCAGCAGTGTGGAAAGGCAATTCTGTAAGTGTTGCTTCCTTAGAGGAATGCCAGAGTCTTTTGGGACAACCACCGAGCTTCTCCAAGGGAGCTGGAAGAGGGATCTAGAAATTCTGCCTGAATGTTTGCTAGAGAAATGCCCGTGTGCTGTCCCTGGGGGTGTGTGTGTGTGTCCCCATCAGTTGGCCTGAAAAAGATCCTGTTTCTCCAAGTTTCAAGGGAGGAGTGATGAGGTGAGAGACCAGCTCAGAGGCCCAAAGGAGGGAAACCATGCAGTGACATTATTGGGCAGCAAAAGGAGAATTGAGAAAGGGGGCAGGATGAATGCCTCCACTTTGAGAGGAAGCTTTGGAGTTGGCTCTGCGCTAGGCAACTTGCAAATTCCAGCTCCTCTCAGAGCTGGAGGAGAGCCAGTGGGAGGAGCCCTTCTGGTTCTCCAGGGCAGGAGATGAGGTCTGGGCCCTTGCACAGAGGCAGGCTCCTGTGCACCTTCAGCTGGAGGCACCTTGCAGAGAAGCACCGGGAAGAGCCAGGGCTGTCCCTGCACTGCTTTTGCCCGTCTCATCAGACGACTGAGGAGAAAAGGCCCAATGGGAAGCTTCTCAGAGCAAACTTGCAGCAGAAGAAGTACAAGGGGCAGAGGCGGCCCATGCCCCTTTCTGTCCCATGGCTCCCCCAGGGGTTCCAGATGGAATGTTGGGCTGTGCCCATAGCAACTGTCGTTGTCTCCTGCTCCTGCGGCCCTTGCTGGAACACTGGTGGAGCAGCGCTGGAGCAGCAGCTGCAGGATCAGCTCCTGGGCTGTCCCTGACCAGCCGCCTTCTGCACTCAGCGCCAGACCCGGCCTCTGCACCGACATCCTGGTCTCCTCGTCTGCCTCCGGGCATCCCCAGAGCACTTGGGAACCCTCCAAGGTAAGAAAATCCCCGTTTGCCCTCAAAGCACTAGCACAAGGGCAGGAGGCTCCAGCTGCCTCTCCCACCAAGCACGACACACAGGCTGCGTGCTCACTTTCCCCAGACGAGCTTCCACGTGAAAGCAGGGTGCAGCTTCTGAAGGAATTGTGTTGCCTCCAGGGGAAACACAGACCTTTCCATAGAGGACCTAGAGAGGTGTCCCAGTGCAGTTGCAGATCCTCGTCCACGCATCACCTGATTAAACGTTCTTGGCACCCATTTCAGTCCTCAAACTATCTTGTGCTGACCCCAAAACAAATTGTTCCTGGCTGAGCAGGTCAGGGCTTCAGTGTCAACAAATCCCCTTATGCCCTGACTCTGCTCACACCCGCTCCAAAGCTTCAAACACCACAATGATGGCACTTCTCCTCTGGCATCCCTGTCGTTCAGGGCATGGAAGCATTTGACTGGGCTTCTCTGCAAACACAGGCTTTCAACTTCAAAAACCATCTGGGATCAGCAATTCTTATCTACTTACGTATTTACATCGCCTATAGATCCCTTCTATTTTAATATCTTTAGAGATTCTTTTTTCAGTGCACGTAGGGCTGGTTCTACCTCATGCTCAGGGGCGGCCGTCAAATGCCATCTCCTCAAGAGCACAATCACAGTAGCACAGAATTTTCTGCCTTGGAAGGGATTCTGAAAGATCACTGAGGCCAACTGCAGGGCCTGCCCGGGGCAGCCTCAACAATCACAGCCTGTGCCCAAGAGCAGTGTCCAAACACTTTTGGAGCTCAGTCAGCCTTGGTGCTGTGCCCCCTTCCCTGGGGAGGCTGTTGCAGTGCCCAAGCAGCCTGTGGCTGAAGAAGCTTTTCCTTCGATCCAACCTAAGCCTGCACTGGCACATCTCCCCTGCCATTCTCTTGGCTCTTCTCCGTGGCCCCGGGAGTGAAGAGAGTAGTGCATGGCCTTCTGCTTGCCCTCCTGAGGAAGCTGCTGACTGCTGGAGGGTCCTGCCTAGGACATTCCATGTCAAAAAGGCAGCAATGACAGCAAAGAGAAAGGAGCTGGGACACGGGAGCTCGGGCTTTGCAATGATGAGGATGAGAAGGAAGGCTACTGACACATCCTTGGCAGAAGGATTTTGAACTGGAGCATTGCTTTGATCTCTTTCAGGTGGAAAGGAGAGGCACAATGAAAAGGAAAGCAAGAGCCCAGATTCAGCTGTGAGTTTTGGCCTAGGGTTAAAGCACAGCAAACTGGAGGAATGGCGAGGAGGAGAACTGCTCTTTCAGAGTCAGGCTGGGATTGGTTCAAGCCTGTGGGTGCACAGCAAGGCTCTCTTGACCACTTGCCTTTCTCACCTCCACCTCCTTCTTCCTTTAGACACATCAATGTTGGCAGCGACTTTCAGGCTGAGCTCCCAGAGCTGCAGAACAGAGCACCAAGTGAGGATGAAGAGCCTGCAAGCCTGGTCTGGAAGCCCTGGGGAGAGGATGACTCTGACATGGAAAAACCTGACAGAGGTAGCTTTGCTTCAAGCTTTGCTTCCAGCCCTGAGCTACTTGGGTCTTGAAAAGGCTCCTTATGCCTAAAAAGGCAGCGTTTTGCAGGCTCTGCTTCTCTCCTTGTCTCGCCCATCTTCCCATGTAGAAGTGTTAGAGGCAAGGAGAAAGAGCAAGCACCTTGCTCTCCAAACTGGTCAGGGCCGTTTGCCACTGGAAGAGGGGAGATTGGCCCCCACTTCTTCTTACAGAAGCTGCTTTGGAGGGAGAGCCAGCACTGCGTGGGCCCTTGCTTCAGCTGGCTCTGTCTTTGCTCTCCTTTTCATGCTCTCTCTCCAAGGTGCTGTCTTTAGCTGCCGGCCTTTCCTTCTGCCTTGCATGGCAACCTTTGCCCTTTGCTGGCCTCCAGGCTGACTTTCGGTGGGTTTTTTCTTGTGCTTGCAGTAAGAGAACTGTTGGACATGGCCAGCTCCCGTGGCATTCCCGGGGCAGCAGCTAACCTGGAGCGCGCCCTGCACTGCCTGCACCAGGCACGCGGCAGCGTTCCGGTAAGAAGCGGCTGTTTGGGCGCAGAGGAGAGGGCACAGGGAATGCAGAAGGCCTGGGCACTGGGACAGCCTTTCCTGGCTGCTCTTGGAAGAAGGGTCTTAACAGGGAGCAGAGCACTTGCTGCCTGCTGGGTCTCCTCCAGCTGCGTCAGGGCTGAGCCCAAAGGGCTCCAGCAGGGAGAATCTCCCTCCTGGAGGCGGCGGCGGCGGAAGGTCCTGCTGCCTTGTAAATGGCCTGGAGATTTGGGTTCTCTAAGACATTTGGAGGGGAAATTCCCAGAAGCCTCACTCAGCTGAGGCCATTCTGGCTGCAGGAGCAGCAAAATCCTCAGCTTGGTGAGCAAAAGGCCACTCTTGGGGACCAGGATCAAAGGGTTGGGCAGCAAAAACTAGGGACTGGGAGCAAATGACAGTGTTTCACCCACATGGGATACAGTCGCTTGAATGTCTGGAGAGGCAAAGGAGCTGAAAGGCAGCACCTGTGATTTTTTGGCTCATTTTTAATGTGCTGGGGCGGCTAAAGCCTTTTCCCTCTTGATCTTGCAGGAGGCTCTGGAGATGCTGCTCTCAGAGGGGCCTGCAACACCTCAAGGCCATCCCATGGCTGATTATCATTACGCAGGTAGGCAAAGCAGAGCTTCTTGCGTCCCTGACAGATGCTGCCGTCCCCTTCATTCTTGTGGCAAGCGTTTCTGCTTCAAGAAATTGTGCTTAACACCAGCACAAGGTCTTGTCTCCTCTGTGGGTGGGCAAAGCACCAGCATCTAGTCCTTCAGCTTTACTTGTTTTCCAATCCTTCTCCCCGGGCAATGCCTGCTCTTGTCTTCACGCCCTTCTGAGGGAGCAGACACGTACACCCACGTGAATGACGGCCTGCGACCGTTTTCTTTCGGCAGCCAGAGGAATCTACTTGGTGTGGATCAAGGGATCTGTTTACTAGCCGCTGCTTTTTATTGCCAGGCTCTGATAGATGGACACCTGAGGAGAAGGAGTCCTTCCAAAAGGCTTTCCACACCTACGGCAAGGATTTTCATCTCATCCAGAAGCAGGTAAAGCCACGGGACATTCTTTACCCGAGCAGATCAGCAGCAGGAAAGCTTGCTTATTTCTGGGAACAAGCACTGGGCTTCAGTCTCTCTCTTCTCAAGGAGCAAGTATCTTCAAGTAGTAACAAAAGGGGACATCAAAAGCCTGTGTCAAAAGGATGATCCTGCCTCTCCAGCCCTTTTCTCCAAGCTCTTTTGGAAGATGAAGCTTTATTCTGTCAGACTTGTGGCACAGGTCTGCTGCTGCTTCCACAAGACGCTGTGCTGGCATAACTGGAGTGAAGCGGGGAAAGAAGAACTGTGCTAGGTGGATTTGTTGTTGATCTGTGCATTGCGTGTATTAGCACCTAGCATCATACAGGGTTTAAGACATTGCATGATGCCTCTCTTTCTCCATGTTGATTTCATTTTACACCCTACTCCATTTCATTCATGCTTTTACTTCCTAGTTCACTCCATAGTCTACTTTTTCCCCAGTGCACCCGACACCATTTTCGATTCCTTCTTTTTCTCTTCACAACAGATCCAGACTAAGACCGTGGCCCAGTGTGTGGAGTACTACTACTCCTGGAAAAAGGAGCATAAACTTGCCAGCACTCTTGCTCAGGTGAGGGGCAAGAAAATGGAGAGGTGCCAGGAAGGTCGAGAAACTGGGAGAAGGGGAGAAAAGCTGCTGGCGAGCCATGCCAGATGCCCCTTTGCCAGGATCACATCGTCCCATGTGCTGGGAAAGGCACAGCAGATGCTGCCCGGGCCTTCCTTGTGCTGCTGCCCTGAAGTATGCAATTCTGGAGCCTAACTTTGACCCAAGAAAGCAGCACCGCCACCAAAATGGGCTTTGACTCTCTACAGATGGGCTTCTCAAGGGCTGGCACCCTCGCTGACTCCAATCAGACCCCAAATTCCCCACTGCTTGCTGACATCAGCAGTCCAGGCTGCCTTTGTGGATATGCTGCAGATTTTCAGGGAGTTTTTCTAGCATGCCAGCATAGTCCCCAAGAAGGAGCTGCTGGTGCTGTGGCTCCCCTAAAACTTTCCTTAGCGGCAAAGAGCAATTTGCTTCCCATCATGTGAGAGAGAGAGAGAGAGAGAGAGAGAGAGAGACAGGGAGGGAGATTATTTTGGGGACTAGAAAATGGCTAAGCATGTGTCTACCCTAATTGGACTGAATTGAAATGCCATTGCCTAGACATTTGTGGAGGAAAAGCAGAGAGAAATAGATGTTAGGCAGAAAGGTAGAAATAAGAAATGTAGAGCTCTAAATAGCCAGGTCTTTCTCCCACCCCTTTGGCCTGTAGAAAAGAGGAGTATTTTCCTCCAAGCTCTGTGTTGGCAGCCCGCCGCAGCCCATTGGCAAAGGCAGCCGTTTTCTCAGCTCTTGAGGCTTTGGAAGGATTTGCTTAGGCCGATAGATTTTTCTGCTGGATGCTCTGATTTCCAGCTTTGTGAGAGGAAGGAAGCATTGATAAGGACTCTTTGATTTCCAGAGCGTGGGCAAAGCAAAGAGGAGCAAAAGCCCTCCCAGAAAGGAGAAGGGGGAGCCAGGGAAGAGAAGCCGCAAGAGGGCTCGCAGCACCCAGTGTCCCTGCTGCCAACCGCGCCAGCCGCCCCCTTCGGCGGGAGGCCCCTTTCCCTGCGGGCAGTGCAAACGGTGCGCAAGTTCCTCCTCTTTCTGCTCAAAGCTGCGCCTTTGGACTAAAAGGGGCTGACCCTTTTCAAAGGCACCGCAGGGGAAGCTGGGGGCACTTGCAGCATCTCCCCCGGCAGCCGTGCTCAAGCTTAACACCCACCTCAAACCCAAAGAGCTTAGGTAAAACCCAGCCTTCACAATGAAACCTTGCCGTGCCCCAACAAGACACAGTTGATACAAGTAGGAATAGATCCATCAAAGCTTGGTTTGATGCTGCTGATCAAATTCAAAAGAGGATGCAGCAAAAGGAGGAAGACATTTCAAGGCATTGAAAGTAGAACCATCAGACTCATGGTGCTGATCCATTGACAAATGTGCCACTGCCCGAAAAGACAGAAATTCATACTCAAACGGAGATCTTGGCACTTGGTTTCATGGTGTGTACTAGCGTGAGCAATGGATGGTTTGCTTCCTATCTTGCAGGGTGTTTGAAAGCATGAAGGAAAGGAACAAACACAGCAGAAGACATCGGCCTCGGAAGACAGCAGAGCCTCTCCCCAAGAAGAAAAGACCAAATTAGACAACCCTGCAGGTTGTCCAGGGCTAGCAAGAGTTAGGCAGATTAGTTAGATAGGAATACAACTGTTAGATATTAGTTAGATAGGAATAGGACTGTTTTTTAAGCTTTTTGGGTTGTTTAATCTTCTACTTCGTTAGTTTACATGATAGTAACCTCCTCAATTTAGTAGTTAAGGTACATTAGTATTATTCAGGACTCATTAGTATTATTAGATTTATCAGTAAATGTCAGAGGTTGGGTGTTTTGTATGCTCTGCCATATGCTCTTTGTCATTTTGCCTTTGTTGAGACCTAATCTGTCTTTATCATTAAACCAATGTTTGTTCCATTTTGTCTGTTTGTCTGTATGAAAGCACTCCAGCAATGTTTGTTCCATTTGCCTGGTGTTGCAAAGACGGCACTTGCCCTGAGAGAAGAAGCTGGGCAGGCGCCACCTCCCCCAGGCCCAGCCCCTTGCTCAGCTGGCAGGACTTCCTGAGGTGTGTCTCCTTTACTGCCAGTGAAATACCGCTGGGGCTTCAGCCTTTGATTCCTCAACATCTCAGCTGGGAGTGGAAAGGGAGGCTTTGTTTAATTCACTGAATTGCATCTAGATGAGTGGTCTGGTCTCCCCATATTTTCTGGCATAAAAGCAGCGGGTTGAGTCCTTTTTGGAGCCCAGACAGAAAAATTTCTTTCATTTTGGGGGACTGATGGAGCTGACCAGCTTGGAGGACGTTTCTAAGCCCTCCGATTCTATCCAATTCCTATCGGCATGCACCACAAAGGCATGGCTAGTTCAGTTTCAGTTTCTCCTGAAAGGACCAGTGTCCCGCTCTGGGCCTCCAGCAATCTCCTTAGCTAAAGCCGAGCGGGTGTGATCATTATCCTCTGACTTGTCACAGCTGGGGCACTTGCGCCAAAGAAGAATCCAAGTCACTCTTTTATGGAGGCCAGCAAATGGCCCTGCCTAGCAAGGCTTTGGTGGCAGGGGCTGTGGAGGGTGGATGGAGAGGGGGCGAGGGAGGGGGCAATTGGCAGGCTGCTTCTGGGAAGCCGAGGCAAGCTTGCCCTTGTCTGATGGAGCCGGTGCAGGTGGGCTTTGGAGGCTACAAAGTATCTGCCTTGCAGTGGGACTTGTTCCAGCTGCCCCCTCAGTTTGCTGGCCAGTGGGTAACATGCAGGCTGGGAAGGAAGCAAGATTGGGACTGAAGCAAGATTTGCTTTTCCTTAAGGACAGGCAGGAAAGCAGCAAAGCTGCCTGGCTTTTTCTCATATCTGGGATCTAGGCGTTAAAAGCAATGTGAAGGCCAGCAGTGTGGAAAGGCAATTCTGTAAGTGTTGCTTCCTTAGAGGAATGCCAGAGTCTTTTGGGACAACCACCGAGCTTCTCCAAGGGAGCTGGAAGAGGGATCTAGAAATTCTGCCTGAATGTTTGCTAGAGAAATGCCCATGTGCTGTCCCTGGGGGTGTGTGTGTGTGTCCCCATCAGTTGGCCTGAAAAAGATCCTGTTTCTCCAAGTTTCAAGGGAGGAGTGATGAGGTGAGAGACCAGCTCAGAGGCCCAAAGGAGGGAAACCATGCAGTGACATTATTGGGCAGCAAAAGGAGAATTGAGAAAGGGGGCAGGATGAATGCCTCCACTTTGAGAGGAAGCTTTGGAGTTGGCTCTGCGCTAGGCAACTTGCAAATTCCAGCTCCTCTCAGAGCTGGAGGAGAGCCAGTGGGAGGAGCCCTTCTGGTTCTCCAGGGCAGGAGATGAGGTCTGGGCCCTTGCACAGAGGCAGGCTCCTGTGCACCTTCAGCTGGAGGCACCTTGCAGAGAAGCACCGGGAAGAGCCAGGGCTGTCCCTGCACTGCTTTTGCCCGTCTCATCAGACGACTGAGGAGAAAAGGCCCAATGGGAAGCTTCTCAGAGCAAACTTGCAGCAGAAGAAGTACAAGGGGCAGAGGCGGCCCATGCCCCTTTCTGTCCCATGGCTCCCCCAGGGGTTCCAGATGGAATGTTGGGCTGTGCCCATAGCAACTGTCGTTGTCTCCTGCTCCTGCGGCCCTTGCTGGAACACTGGTGGAGCAGCGCTGGAGCAGCAGCTGCAGGATCAGCTCCTGGGCTGTCCCTGACCAGCCGCCTTCTGCACTCAGCGCCAGACCCGGCCTCTGCACCGACATCCTGGTCTCCTCGTCTGCCTCCGGGCATCCCCAGAGCACTTGGGAACCCTCCAAGGTAAGAAAATCCCCGTTTGCCCTCAAAGCACTAGCACAGGGGCAGGAGGCTCCAGCTGCCTCTCCCACCAAGCACGACACACAGGCTGCGTGCTCACTTTCCCCAGACGAGCTTCCACGTGAAAGCAGGGTGCAGCTTCTGAAGGAATTGTGTTGCCTCCAGGGGAAACACAGACCTTTCCATAGAGGACCTAGAGAGGTGTCCCAGTGCAGTTGCAGATCCTCGTCCACGCATCACCTGATTAAACGTTCTTGGCACCCATTTCAGTCCTCAAACTATCTTGTGCTGACCCCAAAACAAATTGTTCCTGGCTGAGCAGGTCAGGGCTTCAGTGTCAACAAATCCCCTTATGCCCTGACTCTGCTCACACCCGCTCCAAAGCTTCAAACACCACAATGATGGCACTTCTCCTCTGGCATCCCTGTCGTTCAGGGCATGGAAGCATTTGACTGGGCTTCTCTGCAAACACAGGCTTTCAACTTCAAAAACCATCTGGGATCAGCAATTCTTATCTACTTACGTATTTACATCGCCTATAGATCCCTTCTATTTTAAGATCTTTAGAGATTCTTTTTTCAGTGCACGTAGGGCTGGTTCTACCTCATGCTCAGGGGCGGCCGTCAAATGCCATCTCCTCAAGAGCACAATCACAGTAGCACAGAATTTTCTGCCTTGGAAGGGATTCTGAAAGATCACTGAGGCCAACTGCAGGGCCTGCCCGGGGCAGCCTCAACAATCACAGCCTGTGCCCAAGAGCAGTGTCCAAACACTTTTGGAGCTCAGTCAGCCTTGGTGCTGTGCCCCCTTCCCTGGGGAGGCTGTTGCAGTGCCCAAGCAGCCTGTGGCTGAAGAAGCTTTTCCTTCGATCCAACCTAAGCCTGCACTGGCACATCTCCCCTGCCATTCTCTTGGCTCTTCTCCGTGGCCCCGGGAGTGAAGAGAGTAGTGCATGGCCTTCTGCTTGCCCTCCTGAGGAAGCTGCTGACTGCTGGAGGGTCCTGCCTAGGACATTCCATGTCAAAAAGGCAGCAATGACAGCAAAGAGAAAGGAGCTGGGACACGGGAGCTCGGGCTTTGCAATGATGAGGATGAGAAGGAAGGCTACTGACACATCCTTGGCAGAAGGATTTTGAACTGGAGCATTGCTTTGATCTCTTTCAGGTGGAAAGGAGAGGCACAATGAAAAGGAAAGCAAGAGCCCAGATTCAGCCGTGAGTTTTGGCCTAGGGTTAAAGGACAGCAAACTGGAGGAATGGCGAGGAGGAGAACTGCTCTTTCAGAGTCAGGCTGGGATTGGTTCAAGCCTGTGGGTGCACAGCAAGGCTCTCTTGACCACTTGCCTTTCTCACCTCCACCTCCTTCTTCCTTTAGACACATCAATGTTGGCAGCGACTTTCAGGCTGAGCTCCCAGAGCTGCAGAACAGAGCACCAAGTGAGGATGAAGAGCCTGCAAGCCTGGTCTGGAAGCCCTGGGGAGAGGATGACTCTGACATGGAAAAACCTGACAGAGGTAGCTTTGCTTCAAGCTTTGCTTCCAGCCCTGAGCTACTTGGGTCTTGAAAAGGCTCCTTATGCCTAAAAAGGCAGCGTTTTGCAGGCTCTGCTTCTCTCCTTGTCTCGCCCATCTTCCCATGTAGAAGTGTTAGAGGCAAGGAGAAAGAGCAAGCACCTTGCTCTCCAAACTGGTCAGGGCCGTTTGCCACTGGAAGAGGGGAGATTGGCCCCCACTTCTTCTTACAGAAGCTGCTTTGGAGGGAGAGCCAGCACTGCGTGGGCCCTTGCTTCAGCTGGCTCTGTCTTTGCTCTCCTTTTCATGCTCTCTCTCCAAGCTGCTGTCTTTAGCTGCCGGCCTTTCCTTCTGCCTTGCATGGCAACCTTTGCCCTTTGCTGGCCTCCAGGCTGACTTTCGGTGGGTTTTTTCTTGTGCTTGCAGTAAGAGAACTGTTGGACATGGCCAGCTCCCGTGGCATTCCCGGGGCAGCAGCTAACCTGGAGCGCGCCCTGCACTGCCTGCACCAGGCACGCGGCAGCGTTCCGGTAAGAAGCGGCTGTTTGGGCGCAGAGGAGAGGGCACAGGGAATGCAGAAGGCCTGGGCACTGGGACAGCCTTTCCTGGCTGCTCTTGGAAGAAGGGTCTTAACAGGGAGCAGAGCACTTGCTGCCTGCTGGGTCTCCTCCAGCTGCGTCAGGGCTGAGCCCAAAGGGCTCCAGCAGGGAGAATCTCCCTCCTGGAGGCGGCGGCGGCGGAAGGTCCTGCTGCCTTGTAAATGGCCTGGAGATTTGGGTTCTCTAAGACATTTGGAGGGGAAATTCCCAGAAGCCTCAGTCAGCTGAGGCCATTCTGGCTGCAGGAGCAGCAAAATCCTCAGCTTGGTGAGCAAAAGGCCACTCTTGGGGACCAGGATCAAAGGGTTGGGCAGCAAAAACTAGGGACTGGGAGCAAATGACAGTGTTTCACCCACATGGGATACAGTCGCTTGAATGTCTGGAGAGGCAAAGGAGCTGAAAGGCAGCACCTGTGATTTTTTGGCTCATTTTTAATGTGCTGGGGCGGCTAAAGCCTTTTCCCTCTTGATCTTGCAGGAGGCTCTGGAGATGCTGCTCTCAGAGGGGCCTGCAACAGCTCAAGGCCATCCCATGGCTGATTATCATTACGCAGGTAAGCAAAGCAGAGCTTCTTGCGTCCCTGACAGATGCTGCCGTCCCCTTCATTGTTGTGGCAAGCGTTTCTGCTTCAAGAAATTGTGCTTAACACCAGCACAAGGTCTTGTCTCCTCTGTGGGTGGGCAAAGCACCAGCATCTAGTCCTTCAGCTCTACTTGTTTTCCAATCCTTCTCCCCGGGCAATGCCTGCTCTTGTCTTCACGCCCTTCTGAGGGAGCAGACACGTACACCCACGTGAATGACGGCCTGCGACCGTTTTCTTTCGGCAGCCAGAGGAATCTACTTGGTGTGGATCAAGGGATCTGTTTACTAGCCGCTGCTTTTTATTGCCAGGCTCTGATAGATGGACACCTGAGGAGAAGGAGTCCTTCCAAAAGGCTTTCCACACCTACGGCAAGGATTTTCATCTCATCCAGAAGCAGGTAAAGCCACGGGACATTCTTTACCCGAGCAGATCAGCAGCAGGAAAGCTTGCTTATTTCTGGGAACAAGCACTGGGCTTCAGTCTCTCTCTTCTCAAGGAGCAAGTATCTTCAAGTAGTAACAAAAGGGGACATCAAAAGCCTGTGTCAAAAGGATGATCCTGCCTCTCCAGCCCTTTTCTCCAAGCTCTTTTGGAAGATGAAGCTTTATTCTGTCAGACTTGTGGCACAGGTCTGCTGCTGCTTCCACAAGACGCTGTGCTGGCATAACTGGAGTGAAGCGGGGAAAGAAGAACTGTGCTAGGTGGATTTGTTGTTGATCTGTGCATTGCGTGTATTAGCACCTAGCATCATACAGGGTTTAAGACATTGCATGATGCCTCTCTTTCTCCATGTTGATTTCATTTTACACCCTACTCCATTTACTTCATGCTTTTACTTCCTAGTTCACTCCATAGTCTACTTTTTCCCCAGTGCACCCGACACCATTTTCGATTCCTTCTTTTTCTCTTCACAACAGATCCAGACTAAGACCGTGGCCCAGTGTGTGGAGTACTACTACTCCTGGAAAAAGGAGCATAAACTTGCCAGCACTCTTGCTCAGGTGAGGGGCAAGAAAATGGAGAGGTGCCAGGAAGGTCGAGAAACTGGGAGAAGGGGAGAAAAGCTGCTGGCGAGCCATGCCAGATGCCCCTTTGCCAGGATCACATCGTCCCATGTGCTGGGAAAGGCACAGCAGATGCTGCCCGGGCCTTCCTTGTGCTGCTGCCCTGAAGTATGCAATTCTGGAGCCTAACTTTGACCCAAGAAAGCAGCACCGCCACCAAAATGGGCTTTGACTCTCTACAGATGGGCTTCTCAAGGGCTGGCACCCTCGCTGACTCCAATCAGACCCCAAATTCCCCACTGCTTGCTGACATCAGCAGTCCAGGCTGCCTTTGTGGATATGCTGCAGATTTTCAGGGAGTTTTTCTAGCATGCCAGCATAGTCCCCAAGAAGGAGCTGCTGGTGCTGTGGCTCCCCTAAAACTTTCCTTAGCGGCAAAGAGCAATTTGCTTCCCATCATGTGAGAGAGAGAGAGAGAGAGAGAGAGAGAGAGAGACAGGGAGGGAGATTATTTTGGGGACTAGAAAATGGCTAAGCATGTGTCTACCCTAATTGGACTGAATTGAAATGCCATTGCCTAGACATTTGTGGAGGAAAAGCAGAGAGAAATAGATGTTAGGCAGAAAGGTAGAAATAAGAAATGTAGAGCTCTAAATAGCCAGGTCTTTCTCCCACCCCTTTGGCCTGTAGAAAAGAGGAGTATTTTCCTCCAAGCTCTGTGTTGGCAGCCCGCCGCAGCCCATTGGCAAAGGCAGCCGTTTTCTCAGCTCTTGAGGCTTTGGAAGGATTTGCTTAGGCCGATAGATTTTTCTGCTGGATGCTCTGATTTCCAGCTTTGTGAGAGGAAGGAAGCATTGATAAGGACTCTTTGATTTCCAGAGCGTGGGCAAAGCAAAGAGGAGCAAAAGCCCTCCCAGAAAGGAGAACGGGGAGCCAGGGAAGAGAAGCCGCAAGAGGGCTCGCAGCACCCAGTGTCCCTGCTGCCAACCGCGCCAGCCGCCCCCTTCGGCGGGAGGCCCCTTTCCCTGCGGGCAGTGCAAACGGTGCGCAAGTTCCTCCTCTTTCTGCTCAAAGCTGCGCCTTTGGACTAAAAGGGGCTGACCCTTTTCAAAGGCACCGCAGGGGAAGCTGGGGGCACTTGCAGCATCTCCCCCGGCAGCCGTGCTCAAGCTTAACACCCACCTCAAACCCAAAGAGCTTAGGTAAAACCCAGCCTTCACAATGAAACCTTGCCGTGCCCCAACAAGACACAGTTGATACAAGTAGGAATAGATCCATCAAAGCTTGGTTTGATGCTGCTGATCAAATTCAAAAGAGGATGCAGCAAAAGGAGGAAGACATTTCAAGGCATTGAAAGTAGAACCATCAGACTCATGGTGCTGATCCATTGACAAATGTGCCACTGCCCGAAAAGACAGAAATTCATACTCAAACGGAGATCTTGGCACTTGGTTTCATGGTGTGTACTAGCGTGAGCAATGGATGGTTTGCTTCCTATCTTGCAGGGTGTTTGAAAGCATGAAGGAAAGGAACAAACACAGCAGAAGACATCGGCCTCGGAAGACAGCAGAGCCTCTCCCCAAGAAGAAAAGACCAAATTAGACAACCCTGCAGGTTGTCCAGGGCTAGCAAGAGTTAGGCAGATTAGTTAGATAGGAATACAACTGTTAGATATTAGTTAGATAGGAATAGGACTGTTTTTTAAGCTTTTTGGGTTGTTTAATCTTCTACTTCGTTAGTTTACATGATAGTAACCTCCTCAATTTAGTAGTTAAGGTACATTAGTATTATTCAGGACTCATTAGTATTATTAGATTTATCAGTAAATGTCAGAGGTTGGGTGTTTTGTATGCTCTGCCATATGCTCTTTGTCATTTTGCCTTTGTTGAGACCTAATCTGTCTTTATCATTAAACCAATGTTTGTTCCATTTTGTCTGTTTGTCTGTATGAAAGCACTCCAGCAATGTTTGTTCCATTTGCCTGGTGTTGCAAAGACGGCACTTGCCCTGAGAGAAGAAGCTGGGCAGGCGCCACCTCCCCCAGGCCCAGCCCCTTGCTCAGCTGGCAGGACTTCCTGAGGTGTGTCTCCTTTACTGCCAGTGAAATACCGCTGGGGCTTCAGCCTTTGATTCCTCAACATCTCAGCTGGGAGTGGAAAGGGAGGCTTTGTTTAATTCACTGAATTGCATCTAGATGAGTGGTCTGGTCTCCCCATATTTTCTGGCATAAAAGCAGCGGGTTGAGTCCTTTTTGGAGCCCAGACAGAAAAATTTCTTTCATTTTGGGGGACTGATGGAGCTGACCAGCTTGGAGGACGTTTCTAAGCCCTCCGATTCTATCCAATTCCTATCGGCATGCACCACAAAGGCATGGCTAGTTCAGTTTCAGTTTCTCCTGAAAGGACCAGTGTCCCGCTCTGGGCCTCCAGCAATCTCCTTAGCTAAAGCCGAGCGGGTGTGATCATTATCCTCTGACTTGTCACAGCTGGGGCACTTGCGCCAAAGAAGAATCCAAGTCACTCTTTTATGGAGGCCAGCAAATGGCCCTGCCTAGCAAGGCTTTGGTGGCAGGGGCTGTGGAGGGTGGATGGAGAGGGGGCGAGGGAGGGGGCAATTGGCAGGCTGCTTCTGGGAAGCCGAGGCAAGCTTGCCCTTGTCTGATGGAGCCGGTGCAGGTGGGCTTTGGAGGCTACAAAGTATCTGCCTTGCAGTGGGACTTGTTCCAGCTGCCCCCTCAGTTTGCTGGCCAGTGGGTAACATGCAGGCTGGGAAGGAAGCAAGATTGGGACTGAAGCAAGATTTGCTTTTCCTTAAGGACAGGCAGGAAAGCAGCAAAGCTGCCTGGCTTTTTCTCATATCTGGGATCTAGGCGTTAAAAGCAATGTGAAGGCCAGCAGTGTGGAAAGGCAATTCTGTAAGTGTTGCTTCCTTAGAGGAATGCCAGAGTCTTTTGGGACAACCACCGAGCTTCTCCAAGGGAGCTGGAAGAGGGATCTAGAAATTCTGCCTGAATGTTTGCTAGAGAAATGCCCATGTGCTGTCCCTGGGGGTGTGTGTGTGTGTCCCCATCAGTTGGCCTGAAAAACATCCTGTTTCTCCAAGTTTCAAGGGAGGAGTGATGAGGTGAGAGACCAGCTCAGAGGCCCAAAGGAGGGAAACCATGCAGTGACATTATTGGGCAGCAAAAGGAGAATTGAGAAAGGGGGCAGGATGAATGCCTCCACTTTGAGAGGAAGCTTTGGAGTTGGCTCTGCGCTAGGCAACTTGCAAATTCCAGCTCCTCTCAGAGCTGGAGGAGAGCCAGTGGGAGGAGCCCTTCTGGTTCTCCAGGGCAGGAGATGAGGTCTGGGCCCTTGCACAGAGGCAGGCTCCTGTGCACCTTCAGCTGGAGGCACCTTGCAGAGAAGCACCGGGAAGAGCCAGGGCTGTCCCTGCACTGCTTTTGCCCGTCTCATCAGACGACTGAGGAGAAAAGGCCCAATGGGAAGCTTCTCAGAGCAAACTTGCAGCAGAAGAAGTACAAGGGGCAGAGGCGGCCCATGCCCCTTTCTGTCCCATGGCTCCCCCAGGGGTTCCAGATGGAATGTTGGGCTGTGCCCATAGCAACTGTCGTTGTCTCCTGCTCCTGCGGCCCTTGCTGGAACACTGGTGGAGCAGCGCTGGAGCAGCAGCTGCAGGATCAGCTCCTGGGCTGTCCCTGACCAGCCGCCTTCTGCACTCAGCGCCAGACCCGGCCTCTGCACCGACATCCTGGTCTCCTCGTCTGCCTCCGGGCATCCCCAGAGCACTTGGGAACCCTCCAAGGTAAGAAAATCCCCGTTTGCCCTCAAAGCACTAGCACAGGGGCAGGAGGCTCCAGCTGCCTCTCCCACCAAGCACGACACACAGGCTGCGTGCTCACTTTCCCCAGACGAGCTTCCACGTGAAAGCAGGGTGCAGCTTCTGAAGGAATTGTGTTGCCTCCAGGGGAAACACAGACCTTTCCATAGAGGACCTAGAGAGGTGTCCCAGTGCAGTTGCAGATCCTCGTCCACGCATCACCTGATTAAACGTTCTTGGCACCCATTTCAGTCCTCAAACTATCTTGTGCTGACCCCAAAACAAATTGTTCCTGGCTGAGCAGGTCAGGGCTTCAGTGTCAACAAATCCCCTTATGCCCTGACTCTGCTCACACCCGCTCCAAAGCTTCAAACACCACAATGATGGCACTTCTCCTCTGGCATCCCTGTCGTTCAGGGCATGGAAGCATTTGACTGGGCTTCTCTGCAAACACAGGCTTTCAACTTCAAAAACCATCTGGGATCAGCAATTCTTATCTACTTACGTATTTACATCGCCTATAGATCCCTTCTATTTTAAGATCTTTAGAGATTCTTTTTTCAGTGCACGTAGGGCTGGTTCTACCTCATGCTCAGGGGCGGCCGTCAAATGCCATCTCCTCAAGAGCACAATCACAGTAGCACAGAATTTTCTGCCTTGGAAGGGATTCTGAAAGATCACTGAGGCCAACTGCAGGGCCTGCCCGGGGCAGCCTCAACAATCACAGCCTGTGCCCAAGAGCAGTGTCCAAACACTTTTGGAGCTCAGTCAGCCTTGGTGCTGTGCCCCCTTCCCTGGGGAGGCTGTTGCAGTGCCCAAGCAGCCTGTGGCTGAAGAAGCTTTTCCTTCGATCCAACCTAAGCCTGCACTGGCACATCTCCCCTGCCATTCTCTTGGCTCTTCTCCGTGGCCCCGGGAGTGAAGAGAGTAGTGCATGGCCTTCTGCTTGCCCTCCTGAGGAAGCTGCTGACTGCTGGAGGGTCCTGCCTAGGACATTCCATGTCAAAAAGGCAGCAATGACAGCAAAGAGAAAGGAGCTGGGACACGGGAGCTCGGGCTTTGCAATGATGAGGATGAGAAGGAAGGCTACTGACACATCCTTGGCAGAAGGATTTTGAACTGGAGCATTGCTTTGATCTCTTTCAGGTGGAAAGGAGAGGCACAATGAAAAGGAAAGCAAGAGCCCAGATTCAGCCGTGAGTTTTGGCCTAGGGTTAAAGGACAGCAAACTGGAGGAATGGCGAGGAGGAGAACTGCTCTTTCAGAGTCAGGCTGGGATTGGTTCAAGCCTGTGGGTGCACAGCAAGGCTCTCTTGACCACTTGCCTTTCTCACCTCCACCTCCTTCTTCCTTTAGACACATCAATGTTGGCAGCGACTTTCAGGCTGAGCTCCCAGAGCTGCAGAACAGAGCACCAAGTGAGGATGAAGAGCCTGCAAGCCTGGTCTGGAAGCCCTGGGGAGAGGATGACTCTGACATGGAAAAACCTGACAGAGGTAGCTTTGCTTCAAGCTTTGCTTCCAGCCCTGAGCTACTTGGGTCTTGAAAAGGCTCCTTATGCCTAAAAAGGCAGCGTTTTGCAGGCTCTGCTTCTCTCCTTGTCTCGCCCATCTTCCCATGTAGAAGTGTTAGAGGCAAGGAGAAAGAGCAAGCACCTTGCTCTCCAAACTGGTCAGGGCCGTTTGCCACTGGAAGAGGGGAGATTGGCCCCCACTTCTTCTTACAGAAGCTGCTTTGGAGGGAGAGCCAGCACTGCGTGGGCCCTTGCTTCAGCTGGCTCTGTCTTTGCTCTCCTTTTCATGCTCTCTCTCCAAGGTGCTGTCTTTAGCTGCCGGCCTTTCCTTCTGCCTTGCATGGCAACCTTTGCCCTTTGCTGGCCTCCAGGCTGACTTTCGGTGGGTTTTTTCTTGTGCTTGCAGTAAGAGAACTGTTGGACATGGCCAGCTCCCGTGGCATTCCCGGGGCAGCAGCTAACCTGGAGCGCGCCCTGCACTGCCTGCACCAGGCACGCGGCAGCGTTCCGGTAAGAAGCGGCTGTTTGGGCGCAGAGGAGAGGGCACAGGGAATGCAGAAGGCCTGGGCACTGGGACAGCCTTTCCTGGCTGCTCTTGGAAGAAGGGTCTTAACAGGGAGCAGAGCACTTGCTGCCTGCTGGGTCTCCTCCAGCTGCGTCAGGGCTGAGCCCAAAGGGCTCCAGCAGGGAGAATCTCCCTCCTGGAGGCGGCGGCGGCGGAAGGTCCTGCTGCCTTGTAAATGGCCTGGAGATTTGGGTTCTCTAAGACATTTGGAGGGGAAATTCCCAGAAGCCTCAGTCAGCTGAGGCCATTCTGGCTGCAGGAGCAGCAAAATCCTCAGCTTGGTGAGCAAAAGGCCACTCTTGGGGACCAGGATCAAAGGGTTGGGCAGCAAAAACTAGGGACTGGGAGCAAATGACAGTGTTTCACCCACATGGGATACAGTCGCTTGAATGTCTGGAGAGGCAAAGGAGCTGAAAGGCAGCACCTGTGATTTTTTGGCTCATTTTTAATGTGCTGGGGCGGCTAAAGCCTTTTCCCTCTTGATCTTGCAGGAGGCTCTGGAGATGCTGCTCTCAGAGGGGCCTGCAACAGCTCAAGGCCATCCCATGGCTGATTATCATTACGCAGGTAAGCAAAGCAGAGCTTCTTGCGTCCCTGACAGATGCTGCCGTCCCCTTCATTGTTGTGGCAAGCGTTTCTGCTTCAAGAAATTGTGCTTAACACCAGCACAAGGTCTTGTCTCCTCTGTGGGTGGGCAAAGCACCAGCATCTAGTCCTTCAGCTCTACTTGTTTTCCAATCCTTCTCCCCGGGCAATGCCTGCTCTTGTCTTCACGCCCTTCTGAGGGAGCAGACACGTACACCCACGTGAATGACGGCCTGCGACCGTTTTCTTTCGGCAGCCAGAGGAATCTACTTGGTGTGGATCAAGGGATCTGTTTACTAGCCGCTGCTTTTTATTGCCAGGCTCTGATAGATGGACACCTGAGGAGAAGGAGTCCTTCCAAAAGGCTTTCCACACCTACGGCAAGGATTTTCATCTCATCCAGAAGCAGGTAAAGCCACGGGACATTCTTTACCCGAGCAGATCAGCAGCAGGAAAGCTTGCTTATTTCTGGGAACAAGCACTGGGCTTCAGTCTCTCTCTTCTCAAGGAGCAAGTATCTTCAAGTAGTAACAAAAGGGGACATCAAAAGCCTGTGTCAAAAGGATGATCCTGCCTCTCCAGCCCTTTTCTCCAAGCTCTTTTGGAAGATGAAGCTTTATTCTGTCAGACTTGTGGCACAGGTCTGCTGCTGCTTCCACAAGACGCTGTGCTGGCATAACTGGAGTGAAGCGGGGAAAGAAGAACTGTGCTAGGTGGATTTGTTGTTGATCTGTGCATTGCGTGTATTAGCACCTAGCATCATACAGGGTTTAAGACATTGCATGATGCCTCTCTTTCTCCATGTTGATTTCATTTTACACCCTACTCCATTTACTTCATGCTTTTACTTCCTAGTTCACTCCATAGTCTACTTTTTCCCCAGTGCACCCGACACCATTTTCGATTCCTTCTTTTTCTCTTCACAACAGATCCAGACTAAGACCGTGGCCCAGTGTGTGGAGTACTACTACTCCTGGAAAAAGGAGCATAAACTTGCCAGCACTCTTGCTCAGGTGAGGGGCAAGAAAATGGAGAGGTGCCAGGAAGGTCGAGAAACTGGGAGAAGGGGAGAAAAGCTGCTGGCGAGCCATGCCAGATGCCCCTTTGCCAGGATCACATCGTCCCATGTGCTGGGAAAGGCACAGCAGATGCTGCCCGGGCCTTCCTTGTGCTGCTGCCCTGAAGTATGCAATTCTGGAGCCTAACTTTGACCCAAGAAAGCAGCACCGCCACCAAAATGGGCTTTGACTCTCTACAGATGGGCTTCTCAAGGGCTGGCACCCTCGCTGACTCCAATCAGACCCCAAATTCCCCACTGCTTGCTGACATCAGCAGTCCAGGCTGCCTTTGTGGATATGCTGCAGATTTTCAGGGAGTTTTTCTAGCATGCCAGCATAGTCCCCAAGAAGGAGCTGCTGGTGCTGTGGCTCCCCTAAAACTTTCCTTAGCGGCAAAGAGCAATTTGCTTCCCATCATGTGAGAGAGAGAGAGAGAGAGAGAGAGAGAGAGAGACAGGGAGGGAGATTATTTTGGGGACTAGAAAATGGCTAAGCATGTGTCTACCCTAATTGGACTGAATTGAAATGCCATTGCCTAGACATTTGTGGAGGAAAAGCAGAGAGAAATAGATGTTAGGCAGAAAGGTAGAAATAAGAAATGTAGAGCTCTAAATAGCCAGGTCTTTCTCCCACCCCTTTGGCCTGTAGAAAAGAGGAGTATTTTCCTCCAAGCTCTGTGTTGGCAGCCCGCCGCAGCCCATTGGCAAAGGCAGCCGTTTTCTCAGCTCTTGAGGCTTTGGAAGGATTTGCTTAGGCCGATAGATTTTTCTGCTGGATGCTCTGATTTCCAGCTTTGTGAGAGGAAGGAAGCATTGATAAGGACTCTTTGATTTCCAGAGCGTGGGCAAAGCAAAGAGGAGCAAAAGCCCTCCCAGAAAGGAGAACGGGGAGCCAGGGAAGAGAAGCCGCAAGAGGGCTCGCAGCACCCAGTGTCCCTGCTGCCAACCGCGCCAGCCGCCCCCTTCGGCGGGAGGCCCCTTTCCCTGCGGGCAGTGCAAACGGTGCGCAAGTTCCTCCTCTTTCTGCTCAAAGCTGCGCCTTTGGACTAAAAGGGGCTGACCCTTTTCAAAGGCACCGCAGGGGAAGCTGGGGGCACTTGCAGCATCTCCCCCGGCAGCCGTGCTCAAGCTTAACACCCACCTCAAACCCAAAGAGCTTAGGTAAAACCCAGCCTTCACAATGAAACCTTGCCGTGCCCCAACAAGACACAGTTGATACAAGTAGGAATAGATCCATCAAAGCTTGGTTTGATGCTGCTGATCAAATTCAAAAGAGGATGCAGCAAAAGGAGGAAGACATTTCAAGGCATTGAAAGTAGAACCATCAGACTCATGGTGCTGATCCATTGACAAATGTGCCACTGCCCGAAAAGACAGAAATTCATACTCAAACGGAGATCTTGGCACTTGGTTTCATGGTGTGTACTAGCGTGAGCAATGGATGGTTTGCTTCCTATCTTGCAGGGTGTTTGAAAGCATGAAGGAAAGGAACAAACACAGCAGAAGACATCGGCCTCGGAAGACAGCAGAGCCTCTCCCCAAGAAGAAAAGACCAAATTAGACAACCCTGCAGGTTGTCCAGGGCTAGCAAGAGTTAGGCAGATTAGTTAGATAGGAATACAACTGTTAGATATTAGTTAGATAGGAATAGGACTGTTTTTTAAGCTTTTTGGGTTGTTTAATCTTCTACTTCGTTAGTTTACATGATAGTAACCTCCTCAATTTAGTAGTTAAGGTACATTAGTATTATTCAGGACTCATTAGTATTATTAGATTTATCAGTAAATGTCAGAGGTTGGGTGTTTTGTATGCTCTGCCATATGCTCTTTGTCATTTTGCCTTTGTTGAGACCTAATCTGTCTTTATCATTAAACCAATGTTTGTTCCATTTTGTCTGTTTGTCTGTATGAAAGCACTCCAGCAATGTTTGTTCCATTTGCCTGGTGTTGCAAAGACGGCACTTGCCCTGAGAGAAGAAGCTGGGCAGGCGCCACCTCCCCCAGGCCCAGCCCCTTGCTCAGCTGGCAGGACTTCCTGAGGTGTGTCTCCTTTACTGCCAGTGAAATACCGCTGGGGCTTCAGCCTTTGATTCCTCAACATCTCAGCTGGGAGTGGAAAGGGAGGCTTTGTTTAATTCACTGAATTGCATCTAGATGAGTGGTCTGGTCTCCCCATATTTTCTGGCATAAAAGCAGCGGGTTGAGTCCTTTTTGGAGCCCAGACAGAAAAATTTCTTTCATTTTGGGGGACTGATGGAGCTGACCAGCTTGGAGGACGTTTCTAAGCCCTCCGATTCTATCCAATTCCTATCGGCATGCACCACAAAGGCATGGCTAGTTCAGTTTCAGTTTCTCCTGAAAGGACCAGTGTCCCGCTCTGGGCCTCCAGCAATCTCCTTAGCTAAAGCCGAGCGGGTGTGATCATTATCCTCTGACTTGTCACAGCTGGGGCACTTGCGCCAAAGAAGAATCCAAGTCACTCTTTTATGGAGGCCAGCAAATGGCCCTGCCTAGCAAGGCTTTGGTGGCAGGGGCTGTGGAGGGTGGATGGAGAGGGGGCGAGGGAGGGGGCAATTGGCAGGCTGCTTCTGGGAAGCCGAGGCAAGCTTGCCCTTGTCTGATGGAGCCGGTGCAGGTGGGCTTTGGAGGCTACAAAGTATCTGCCTTGCAGTGGGACTTGTTCCAGCTGCCCCCTCAGTTTGCTGGCCAGTGGGTAACATGCAGGCTGGGAAGGAAGCAAGATTGGGACTGAAGCAAGATTTGCTTTTCCTTAAGGACAGGCAGGAAAGCAGCAAAGCTGCCTGGCTTTTCTCATATCTGGGATCTAGGCGTTAAAAGCAATGTGAAGGCCAGCAGTGTGGAAAGGCAATTCTGTAAGTGTTGCTTCCTTAGAGGAATGCCAGAGTCTTTTGGGACAACCACCGAGCTTCTCCAAGGGAGCTGGAAGAGGGATCTAGAAATTCTGCCTGAATGTTTGCTAGAGAAATGCCCATGTGCTGTCCCTGGGGGTGTGTGTGTGTGTCCCCATCAGTTGGCCTGAAAAACATCCTGTTTCTCCAAGTTTCAAGGGAGGAGTGATGAGGTGAGAGACCAGCTCAGAGGCCCAAAGGAGGGAAACCATGCAGTGACATTATTGGGCAGCAAAAGGAGAATTGAGAAAGGGGGCAGGATGAATGCCTCCACTTTGAGAGGAAGCTTTGGAGTTGGCTCTGCGCTAGGCAACTTGCAAATTCCAGCTCCTCTCAGAGCTGGAGGAGAGCCAGTGGGAGGAGCCCTTCTGGTTCTCCAGGGCAGGAGATGAGGTCTGGGCCCTTGCACAGAGGCAGGCTCCTGTGCACCTTCAGCTGGAGGCACCTTGCAGAGAAGCACCGGGAAGAGCCAGGGCTGTCCCTGCACTGCTTTTGCCCGTCTCATCAGACGACTGAGGAGAAAAGGCCCAATGGGAAGCTTCTCAGAGCAAACTTGCAGCAGAAGAAGTACAAGGGGCAGAGGCGGCCCATGCCCCTTTCTGTCCCATGGCTCCCCCAGGGGTTCCAGATGGAATGTTGGGCTGTGCCCATAGCAACTGTCGTTGTCTCCTGCTCCTGCGGCCCTTGCTGGAACACTGGTGGAGCAGCGCTGGAGCAGCAGCTGCAGGATCAGCTCCTGGGCTGTCCCTGACCAGCCGCCTTCTGCACTCAGCGCCAGACCTGGCCTCTGCACCGACATCCTGGTCTCCTCGTCTGCCTCCGGGCATCCCCAGAGCACTTGGGAACCCTCCAAGGTAAGAAAATCCCCGTTTGCCCTCAAAGCACTAGCACAGGGGCAGGAGGCTCCAGCTGCCTCTCCCACCAAGCACGACACACAGGCTGCGTGCTCACTTTCCCCAGACGAGCTTCCACGTGAAAGCAGGGTGCAGCTTCTGAAGGAATTGTGTTGCCTCCAGGGGAAACACAGACCTTTCCATAGAGGACCTAGAGAGCTGTCCCAGTGCAGTTGCAGATCCTCGTCCACGCATCACCTGATTAAACGTTCTTGGCACCCATTTCAGTCCTCAAACTATCTTGTGCTGACCCCAAAACAAATTGTTCCTGGCTGAGCAGGTCAGGGCTTCAGTGTCAACAAATCCCCTTATGCCCTGACTCTGCTCACACCCGCTCCAAAGCTTCAAACACCACAATGATGGCACTTCTCCTCTGGCATCCCTGTCGTTCAGGGCATGGAAGCATTTGACTGGGCTTCTCTGCAAACACAGGCTTTCAACTTCAAAAACCATCTGGGATCAGCAATTCTTATCTACTTACGTATTTACATCGCCTATAGATCCCTTCTATTTTAATATCTTTAGAGATTCTTTTTTCAGTGCACGTAGGGCTGGTTCTACCTCATGCTCAGGGGCGGCCGTCAAATGCCATCTCCTCAAGAGCACAATCACAGTAGCACAGAATTTTCTGCCTTGGAAGGGATTCTGAAAGATCACTGAGGCCAACTGCAGGGCCTGCCCGGGGCAGCCTCAACAATCACAGCCTGTGCCCAAGAGCAGTGTCCAAACACTTTTGGAGCTCAGTCAGCCTTGGTGCTGTGCCCCCTTCCCTGGGGAGGCTGTTGCAGTGCCCAAGCAGCCTGTGGCTGAAGAAGCTTTTCCTTCGATCCAACCTAAGCCTGCACTGGCACATCTCCCCTGCCATTCTCTTGGCTCTTCTCCGTGGCCCCGGGAGTGAAGAGAGTAGTGCATGGCCTTCTGCTTGCCCTCCTGAGGAAGCTGCTGACTGCTGGAGGGTCCTGCCTAGGACATTCCATGTCAAAAAGGCAGCAATGACAGCAAAGAGAAAGGAGCTGGGACACGGGAGCTCGGGCTTTGCAATGATGAGGATGAGAAGGAAGGCTACTGACACATCCTTGGCAGAAGGATTTTGAACTGGAGCATTGCTTTGATCTCTTTCAGGTGGAAAGGAGAGGCACAATGAAAAGGAAAGCAAGAGCCCAGATTCAGCCGTGAGTTTTGGCCTAGGGTTAAAGCACAGCAAACTGGAGGAATGGCGAGGAGGAGAACTGCTCTTTCAGAGTCAGGCTGGGATTGGTTCAAGCCTGTGGGTGCACAGCAAGGCTCTCTTGACCACTTGCCTTTCTCACCTCCACCTCCTTCTTCCTTTAGACACATCAATGTTGGCAGCGACTTTCAGGCTGAGCTCCCAGAGCTGCAGAACAGAGCACCAAGTGAGGATGAAGAGCCTGCAAGCCTGGTCTGGAAGCCCTGGGGAGAGGATGACTCTGACATGGAAAAACCTGACAGAGGTAGCTTTGCTTCAAGCTTTGCTTCCAGCCCTGAGCTACTTGGGTCTTGAAAAGGCTCCTTATGCCTAAAAAGGCAGCGTTTTGCAGGCTCTGCTTCTCTCCTTGTCTCGCCCATCTTCCCATGTAGAAGTGTTAGAGGCAAGGAGAAAGAGCAAGCACCTTGCTCTCCAAACTGGTCAGGGCCGTTTGCCACTGGAAGAGGGGAGATTGGCCCCCACTTCTTCTTACAGAAGCTGCTTTGGAGGGAGAGCCAGCACTGCGTGGGCCCTTGCTTCAGCTGGCTCTGTCTTTGCTCTCCTTTTCATGCTCTCTCTCCAAGGTGCTGTCTTTAGCTGCCGGCCTTTCCTTCTGCCTTGCATGGCAACCTTTGCCCTTTGCTGGCCTCCAGGCTGACTTTCGGTGGGTTTTTTCTTGTGCTTGCAGTAAGAGAACTGTTGGACATGGCCAGCTCCCGTGGCATTCCCGGGGCAGCAGCTAACCTGGAGCGCGCCCTGCACTGCCTGCACCAGGCACGCGGCAGCGTTCCGGTAAGAAGCGGCTGTTTGGGCGCAGAGGAGAGGGCACAGGGAATGCAGAAGGCCTGGGCACTGGGACAGCCTTTCCTGGCTGCTCTTGGAAGAAGGGTCTTAACAGGGAGCAGAGCACTTGCTGCCTGCTGGGTCTCCTCCAGCTGCGTCAGGGCTGAGCCCAAAGGGCTCCAGCAGGGAGAATCTCCCTCCTGGAGGCGGCGGCGGCGGAAGGTCCTGCTGCCTTGTAAATGGCCTGGAGATTTGGGTTCTCTAAGACATTTGGAGGGGAAATTCCCAGAAGCCTCACTCAGCTGAGGCCATTCTGGCTGCAGGAGCAGCAAAATCCTCAGCTTGGTGAGCAAAAGGCCACTCTTGGGGACCAGGATCAAAGGGTTGGGCAGCAAAAACTAGGGACTGGGAGCAAATGACAGTGTTTCACCCACATGGGATAGAGTCGCTTGAATGTCTGGAGAGGCAAAGGAGCTGAAAGGCAGCACCTGTGATTTTTTGGCTCATTTTTAATGTGCTGGGGCGGCTAAAGCCTTTTCCCTCTTGATCTTGCAGGAGGCTCTGGAGATGCTGCTCTCAGAGGGGCCTGCAACACCTCAAGGCCATCCCATGGCTGATTATCATTACGCAGGTAAGCAAAGCAGAGCTTCTTGCGTCCCTGACAGATGCTGCCGTCCCCTTCATTGTTGTGGCAAGCGTTTCTGCTTCAAGAAATTGTGCTTAACACCAGCACAAGGTCTTGTCTCCTCTGTGGGTGGGCAAAGCACCAGCATCTAGTCCTTCAGCTCTACTTGTTTTCCAATCCTTCTCCCCGGGCAATGCCTGCTCTTGTCTTCACGCCCTTCTGAGGGAGCAGACACGTACACCCACGTGAATGACGGCCTGCGACCGTTTTCTTTCGGCAGCCAGAGGAATCTACTTGGTGTGGATCAAGGGATCTGTTTACTAGCCGCTGCTTTTTATTGCCAGGCTCTGATAGATGGACACCTGAGGAGAAGGAGTCCTTCCAAAAGGCTTTCCACACCTACGGCAAGGATTTTCATCTCATCCAGAAGCAGGTAAAGCCACGGGACATTCTTTACCCGAGCAGATCAGCAGCAGGAAAGCTTGCTTATTTCTGGGAACAAGCACTGGGCTTCAGTCTCTCTCTTCTCAAGGAGCAAGTATCTTCAAGTAGTAACAAAAGGGGACATCAAAAGCCTGTGTCAAAAGGATGATCCTGCCTCTCCAGCCCTTTTCTCCAAGCTCTTTTGGAAGATGAAGCTTTATTCTGTCAGACTTGTGGCACAGGTCTGCTGCTGCTTCCACAAGACGCTGTGCTGGCATAACTGGAGTGAAGCGGGGAAAGAAGAACTGTGCTAGGTGGATTTGTTGTTGATCTGTGCATTGCGTGTATTAGCACCTAGCATCATACAGGGTTTAAGACATTGCATGATGCCTCTCTTTCTCCATGTTGATTTCATTTTACACCCTACTCCATTTACTTCATGCTTTTACTTCCTAGTTCACTCCATAGTCTACTTTTTCCCCAGTGCACCCGACACCATTTTCGATTCCTTCTTTTTCTCTTCACAACAGATCCAGACTAAGACCGTGGCCCAGTGTGTGGAGTACTACTACTCCTGGAAAAAGGAGCATAAACTTGCCAGCACTCTTGCTCAGGTGAGGGGCAAGAAAATGGAGAGGTGCCAGGAAGGTCGAGAAACTGGGAGAAGGGGAGAAAAGCTGCTGGCGAGCCATGCCAGATGCCCCTTTGCCAGGATCACATCGTCCCATGTGCTGGGAAAGGCACAGCAGATGCTGCCCGGGCCTTCCTTGTGCTGCTGCCCTGAAGTATGCAATTCTGGAGCCTAACTTTGACCCAAGAAAGCAGCACCGCCACCAAAATGGGCTTTGACTCTCTACAGATGGGCTTCTCAAGGGCTGGCACCCTCGCTGACTCCAATCAGACCCCAAATTCCCCACTGCTTGCTGACATCAGCAGTCCAGGCTGCCTTTGTGGATATGCTGCAGATTTTCAGGGAGTTTTTCTAGCATGCCAGCATAGTCCCCAAGAAGGAGCTGCTGGTGCTGTGGCTCCCCTAAAACTTTCCTTAGCGGCAAAGAGCAATTTGCTTCCCATCATGTGAGAGAGAGAGAGAGAGAGAGAGAGAGAGAGAGACAGGGAGGGAGATTATTTTGGGGACTAGAAAATGGCTAAGCATGTGTCTACCCTAATTGGACTGAATTGAAATGCCATTGCCTAGACATTTGTGGAGGAAAAGCAGAGAGAAATAGATGTTAGGCAGAAAGGTAGAAATAAGAAATGTAGAGCTCTAAATAGCCAGGTCTTTCTCCCACCCCTTTGGCCTGTAGAAAAGAGGAGTATTTTCCTCCAAGCTCTGTGTTGGCAGCCCGCCGCAGCCCATTGGCAAAGGCAGCCGTTTTCTCAGCTCTTGAGGCTTTGGAAGGATTTGCTTAGGCCGATAGATTTTTCTGCTGGATGCTCTGATTTCCAGCTTTGTGAGAGGAAGGAAGCATTGATAAGGACTCTTTGATTTCCAGAGCGTGGGCAAAGCAAAGAGGAGCAAAAGCCCTCCCAGAAAGGAGAACGGGGAGCCAGGGAAGAGAAGCCGCAAGAGGGCTCGCAGCACCCAGTGTCCCTGCTGCCAACCGCGCCAGCCGCCCCCTTCGGCGGGAGGCCCCTTTCCCTGCGGGCAGTGCAAACGGTGCACAAGTTCCTCCTCTTTCTGCTCAAAGCTGCGCCTTTGGACTAAAAGGGGCTGACCCTTTTCAAAGGCACCGCAGGGGAAGCTGGGGGCACTTGCAGCATCTCCCCCGGCAGCCGTGCTCAAGCTTAACACCCACCTCAAACCCAAAGAGCTTAGGTAAAACCCAGCCTTCACAATGAAACCTTGCCGTGCCCCAACAAGACACAGTTGATACAAGTAGGAATAGATCCATCAAAGCTTGGTTTGATGCTGCTGATCAAATTCAAAAGAGGATGCAGCAAAAGGAGGAAGACATTTCAAGGCATTGAAAGTAGAACCATCAGACTCATGGTGCTGATCCATTGACAAATGTGCCACTGCCCGAAAAGACAGAAATTCATACTCAAACGGAGATCTTGGCACTTGGTTTCATGGTGTGTACTAGCGTGAGCAATGGATGGTTTGCTTCCTATCTTGCAGGGTGTTTGAAAGCATGAAGGAAAGGAACAAACACAGCAGAAGACATCGGCCTCGGAAGACAGCAGAGCCTCTCCCCAAGAAGAAAAGACCAAATTAGACAACCCTGCAGGTTGTCCAGGGCTAGCAAGAGTTAGGCAGATTAGTTAGATAGGAATACAACTGTTAGATATTAGTTAGATAGGAATAGGACTGTTTTTTAAGCTTTTTGGGTTGTTTAATCTTCTACTTCGTTAGTTTACATGATAGTAACCTCCTCAATTTAGTAGTTAAGGTACATTAGTATTATTCAGGACTCATTAGTATTATTAGATTTATCAGTAAATGTCAGAGGTTGGGTGTTTTGTATGCTCTGCCATATGCTCTTTGTCATTTTGCCTTTGTTGAGACCTAATCTGTCTTTATCATTAAACCAATGTTTGTTCCATTTTGTCTGTTTGTCTGTATGAAAGCACTCCAGCAATGTTTGTTCCATTTGCCTGGTGTTGCAAAGACGGCACTTGCCCTGAGAGAAGAAGCTGGGCAGGCGCCACCTCCCCCAGGCCCAGCCCCTTGCTCAGCTGGCAGGACTTCCTGACGTGTGTCTCCTTTACTGCCAGTGAAATACCGCTGGGGCTTCAGCCTTTGATTCCTCAACATCTCAGCTGGGAGTGGAAAGGGAGGCTTTGTTTAATTCACTGAATTGCATCTAGATGAGTGGTCTGGTCTCCCCATATTTTCTGGCATAAAAGCAGCGGGTTGAGTCCTTTTTGGAGCCCAGACAGAAAAATTTCTTTCATTTTGGGGGACTGATGGAGCTGACCAGCTTGGAGGACGTTTCTAAGCCCTCCGATTCTATCCAATTCCTATCGGCATGCACCACAAAGGCATGGCTAGTTCAGTTTCAGTTTCTCCTGAAAGGACCAGTGTCCCGCTCTGGGCCTCCAGCAATCTCCTTAGCTAAAGCCGAGCGGGTGTGATCATTATCCTCTGACTTGTCACAGCTGGGGCACTTGCGCCAAAGAAGAATCCAAGTCACTCTTTTATGGAGGCCAGCAAATGGCCCTGCCTAGCAAGGCTTTGGTGGCAGGGGCTGTGGAGGGTGGATGGAGAGGGGGCGAGGGAGGGGGCAATTGGCAGGCTGCTTCTGGGAAGCCGAGGCAAGCTTGCCCTTGTCTGATGGAGCCGGTGCAGGTGGGCTTTGGAGGCTACAAAGTATCTGCCTTGCAGTGGGACTTGTTCCAGCTGCCCCCTCAGTTTGCTGGCCAGTGGGTAACATGCAGGCTGGGAAGGAAGCAAGATTGGGACTGAAGCAAGATTTGCTTTTCCTTAAGGACAGGCAGGAAAGCAGCAAAGCTGCCTGGCTTTTTCTCATATCTGGGATCTAGGCGTTAAAAGCAATGTGAAGGCCAGCAGTGTGGAAAGGCAATTCTGTAAGTGTTGCTTCCTTAGAGGAATGCCAGAGTCTTTTGGGACAACCACCGAGCTTCTCCAAGGGAGCTGGAAGAGGGATCTAGAAATTCTGCCTGAATGTTTGCTAGAGAAATGCCCATGTGCTGTCCCTGGGGGTGTGTGTGTGTGTCCCCATCAGTTGGCCTGAAAAAGATCCTGTTTCTCCAAGTTTCAAGGGAGGAGTGATGAGGTGAGAGACCAGCTCAGAGGCCCAAAGGAGGGAAACCATGCAGTGACATTATTGGGCAGCAAAAGGAGAATTGAGAAAGGGGGCAGGATGAATGCCTCCACTTTGAGAGGAAGCTTTGGAGTTGGCTCTGCGCTAGGCAACTTGCAAATTCCAGCTCCTCTCAGAGCTGGAGGAGAGCCAGTGGGAGGAGCCCTTCTGGTTCTCCAGGGCAGGAGATGAGGTCTGGGCCCTTGCACAGAGGCAGGCTCCTGTGCACCTTCAGCTGGAGGCACCTTGCAGAGAAGCACCGGGAAGAGCCAGGGCTGTCCCTGCACTGCTTTTGCCCGTCTCATCAGACGACTGAGGAGAAAAGGCCCAATGGGAAGCTTCTCAGAGCAAACTTGCAGCAGAAGAAGTACAAGGGGCAGAGGCGGCCCATGCCCCTTTCTGTCCCATGGCTCCCCCAGGGGTTCCAGATGGAATGTTGGGCTGTGCCCATAGCAACTGTCGTTGTCTCCTGCTCCTGCGGCCCTTGCTGGAACACTGGTGGAGCAGCGCTGGAGCAGCAGCTGCAGGATCAGCTCCTGGGCTGTCCCTGACCAGCCGCCTTCTGCACTCAGCGCCAGACCCGGCCTCTGCACCGACATCCTGGTCTCCTCGTCTGCCTCCGGGCATCCCCAGAGCACTTGGGAACCCTCCAAGGTAAGAAAATCCCCGTTTGCCCTCAAAGCACTAGCACAGGGGCAGGAGGCTCCAGCTGCCTCTCCCACCAAGCACGACACACAGGCTGCGTGCTCACTTTCCCCAGACGAGCTTCCACGTGAAAGCAGGGTGCAGCTTCTGAAGGAATTGTGTTGCCTCCAGGGGAAACACAGACCTTTCCATAGAGGACCTAGAGAGGTGTCCCAGTGCAGTTGCAGATCCTCGTCCACGCATCACCTGATTAAACGTTCTTGGCACCCATTTCAGTCCTCAAACTATCTTGTGCTGACCCCAAAACAAATTGTTCCTGGCTGAGCAGGTCAGGGCTTCAGTGTCAACAAATCCCCTTATGCCCTGACTCTGCTCACACCCGCTCCAAAGCTTCAAACAGCACAATGATGGCACTTCTCCTCTGGCATCCCTGTCGTTCAGGGCATGGAAGCATTTGACTGGGCTTCTCTGCAAACACAGGCTTTCAACTTCAAAAACCATCTGGGATCAGCAATTCTTATCTACTTACGTATTTACATCGCCTATAGATCCCTTCTATTTTAATATCTTTAGAGATTCTTTTTTCAGTGCACGTAGGGCTGGTTCTACCTCATGCTCAGGGGCGGCCGTCAAATGCCATCTCCTCAAGAGCACAATCACAGTAGCACAGAATTTTCTGCCTTGGAAGGGATTCTGAAAGATCACTGAGGCCAACTGCAGGGCCTGCCCGGGGCAGCCTCAACAATCACAGCCTGTGCCCAAGAGCAGTGTCCAAACACTTTTGGAGCTCAGTCAGCCTTGGTGCTGTGCCCCCTTCCCTGGGGAGGCTGTTGCAGTGCCCAAGCAGCCTGTGGCTGAAGAAGCTTTTCCTTCGATCCAACCTAAGCCTGCACTGGCACATCTCCCCTGCCATTCTCTTGGCTCTTCTCCGTGGCCCCGGGAGTGAAGAGAGTAGTGCATGGCCTTCTGCTTGCCCTCCTGAGGAAGCTGCTGACTGCTGGAGGGTCCTGCCTAGGACATTCCATGTCAAAAAGGCAGCAATGACAGCAAAGAGAAAGGAGCTGGGACACGGGAGCTCGGGCTTTGCAATGATGAGGATGAGAAGGAAGGCTACTGACACATCCTTGGCAGAAGGATTTTGAACTGGAGCATTGCTTTGATCTCTTTCAGGTGGAAAGGAGAGGCACAATGAAAAGGAAAGCAAGAGCCCAGATTCAGCCGTGAGTTTTGGCCTAGGGTTAAAGCACAGCAAACTGGAGGAATGGCGAGGAGGAGAACTGCTCTTTCACAGTCAGGCTGGGATTGGTTCAAGCCTGTGGGTGCACAGCAAGGCTCTCTTGACCACTTGCCTTTCTCACCTCCACCTCCTTCTTCCTTTAGACACATCAATGTTGGCAGCGACTTTCAGGCTGAGCTCCCAGAGCTGCAGAACAGAGCACCAAGTGAGGATGAAGAGCCTGCAAGCCTGGTCTGGAAGCCCTGGGGAGAGGATGACTCTGACATGGAAAAACCTGACAGAGGTAGCTTTGCTTCAAGCTTTGCTTCCAGCCCTGAGCTACTTGGGTCTTGAAAAGGCTCCTTATGCCTAAAAAGGCAGCGTTTTGCAGGCTCTGCTTCTCTCCTTGTCTCGCCCATCTTCCCATGTAGAAGTGTTAGAGGCAAGGAGAAAGAGCAAGCACCTTGCTCTCCAAACTGGTCAGGGCCGTTTGCCACTGGAAGAGGGGAGATTGGCCCCCACTTCTTCTTACAGAAGCTGCTTTGGAGGGAGAGCCAGCACTGCGTGGGCCCTTGCTTCAGCTGGCTCTGTCTTTGCTCTCCTTTTCATGCTCTCTCTCCAAGGTGCTGTCTTTAGCTGCCGGCCTTTCCTTCTGCCTTGCATGGCAACCTTTGCCCTTTGCTGGCCTCCAGGCTGACTTTCGGTGGGTTTTTTCTTGTGCTTGCAGTAAGAGAACTGTTGGACATGGCCAGCTCCCGTGGCATTCCCGGGGCAGCAGCTAACCTGGAGCGCGCCCTGCACTGCCTGCACCAGGCACGCGGCAGCGTTCCGGTAAGAAGCGGCTGTTTGGGCGCAGAGGAGAGGGCACAGGGAATGCAGAAGGCCTGGGCACTGGGACAGCCTTTCCTGGCTGCTCTTGGAAGAAGGGTCTTAACAGGGAGCAGAGCACTTGCTGCCTGCTGGGTCTCCTCCAGCTGCGTCAGGGCTGAGCCCAAAGGGCTCCAGCAGGGAGAATCTCCCTCCTGGAGGCGGCGGCGGCGGAAGGTCCTGCTGCCTTGTAAATGGCCTGGAGATTTGGGTTCTCTAAGACATTTGGAGGGGAAATTCCCAGAAGCCTCACTCAGCTGAGGCCATTCTGGCTGCAGGAGCAGCAAAATCCTCAGCTTGGTGAGCAAAAGGCCACTCTTGGGGACCAGGATCAAAGGGTTGGGCAGCAAAAACTAGGGACTGGGAGCAAATGACAGTGTTTCACCCACATGGGATACAGTCGCTTGAATGTCTGGAGAGGCAAAGGAGCTGAAAGGCAGCACCTGTGATTTTTTGGCTCATTTTTAATGTGCTGGGGCGGCTAAAGCCTTTTCCCTCTTGATCTTGCAGGAGGCTCTGGAGATGCTGCTCTCAGAGGGGCCTGCAACAGCTCAAGGCCATCCCATGGCTGATTATCATTACGCAGGTAAGCAAAGCAGAGCTTCTTGCGTCCCTGACAGATGCTGCCGTCCCCTTCATTGTTGTGGCAAGCGTTTCTGCTTCAAGAAATTGTGCTTAACACCAGCACAAGGTCTTGTCTCCTCTGTGGGTGGGCAAAGCACCAGCATCTAGTCCTTCAGCTCTACTTGTTTTCCAATCCTTCTCCCCGGGCAATGCCTGCTCTTGTCTTCACGCCCTTCTGAGGGAGCAGACACGTACACCCACGTGAATGACGGCCTGCGACCGTTTTCTTTCGGCAGCCAGAGGAATCTACTTGGTGTGGATCAAGGGATCTGTTTACTAGCCGCTGCTTTTTATTGCCAGGCTCTGATAGATGGACACCTGAGGAGAAGGAGTCCTTCCAAAAGGCTTTCCACACCTACGGCAAGGATTTTCATCTCATCCAGAAGCAGGTAAAGCCACGGGACATTCTTTACCCGAGCAGATCAGCAGCAGGAAAGCTTGCTTATTTCTGGGAACAAGCACTGGGCTTCAGTCTCTCTCTTCTCAAGGAGCAAGTATCTTCAAGTAGTAACAAAAGGGGACATCAAAAGCCTGTGTCAAAAGGATGATCCTGCCTCTCCAGCCCTTTTCTCCAAGCTCTTTTGGAAGATGAAGCTTTATTCTGTCAGACTTGTGGCACAGGTCTGCTGCTGCTTCCACAAGACGCTGTGCTGGCATAACTGGAGTGAAGCGGGGAAAGAAGAACTGTGCTAGGTGGATTTGTTGTTGATCTGTGCATTGCGTGTATTAGCACCTAGCATCATACAGGGTTTAAGACATTGCATGATGCCTCTCTTTCTCCATGTTGATTTCATTTTACACCCTACTCCATTTCATTCATGCTTTTACTTCCTAGTTCACTCCATAGTCTACTTTTTCCCCAGTGCACCCGACACCATTTTCGATTCCTTCTTTTTCTCTTCACAACAGATCCAGACTAAGACCGTGGCCCAGTGTGTGGAGTACTACTACTCCTGGAAAAAGGAGCATAAACTTGCCAGCACTCTTGCTCAGGTGAGGGGCAAGAAAATGGAGAGGTGCCAGGAAGGTCGAGAAACTGGGAGAAGGGGAGAAAAGCTGCTGGCGAGCCATGCCAGATGCCCCTTTGCCAGGATCACATCGTCCCATGTGCTGGGAAAGGCACAGCAGATGCTGCCCGGGCCTTCCTTGTGCTGCTGCCCTGAAGTATGCAATTCTGGAGCCTAACTTTGACCCAAGAAAGCAGCACCGCCACCAAAATGGGCTTTGACTCTCTACAGATGGGCTTCTCAAGGGCTGGCACCCTCGCTGACTCCAATCAGACCCCAAATTCCCCACTGCTTGCTGACATCAGCAGTCCAGGCTGCCTTTGTGGATATGCTGCAGATTTTCAGGGAGTTTTTCTAGCATGCCAGCATAGTCCCCAAGAAGGAGCTGCTGGTGCTGTGGCTCCCCTAAAACTTTCCTTAGCGGCAAAGAGCAATTTGCTTCCCATCATGTGAGAGAGAGAGAGAGAGAGAGAGAGAGACAGGGAGGGAGATTATTTTGGGGACTAGAAAATGGCTAAGCATGTGTCTACCCTAATTGGACTGAATTGAAATGCCATTGCCTAGACATTTGTGGAGGAAAAGCAGAGAGAAATAGATGTTAGGCAGAAAGGTAGAAATAAGAAATGTAGAGCTCTAAATAGCCAGGTCTTTCTCCCACCCCTTTGGCCTGTAGAAAAGAGGAGTATTTTCCTCCAAGCTCTGGCTTGGCAGCCCGCCGCAGCCCATTGGCAAAGGCAGCCGTTTTCTCAGCTCTTGAGGCTTTGGAAGGATTTGCTTAGGCCGATAGATTTTTCTGCTGGATGCTCTGATTTCCAGCTTTGTGAGAGGAAGGAAGCATTGATAAGGACTCTTTGATTTCCAGAGCGTGGGCAAAGCAAAGAGGAGCAAAAGCCCTCCCAGAAAGGAGAACGGGGAGCCAGGGAAGAGAAGCCGCAAGAGGGCTCGCAGCGCCCAGTGTCCCTGCTGCCAACCGCGCCAGCCGCCCCCTTCGGCGGGAGGCCCCTTTCCCTGCGGGCAGTGCAAACGGTGCGCAAGTTCCTCCTCTTTCTGCTCAAAGCTGCGCCTTTGGACTAAAAGGGGCTGACCCTTTTCAAAGGCACCGCAGGGGAAGCTGGGGGCACTTGCAGCATCTCCCCCGGCAGCCGTGCTCAAGCTTAACACCCACCTCAATCCCAAAGAGCTTAGGTAAAACCCAGCCTTCACAATGAAACCTTGCCGTGCCCCAACAAGACACAGTTGATACAAGTAGGAATAGATCCATCAAAGCTTGGTTTGATGCTGCTGATCAAATTCAAAAGAGGATGCAGCAAAAGGAGGAAGACATTTCAAGGCATTGAAAGTAGAACCATCAGACTCATGGTGCTGATCCATTGACAAATGTGCCACTGCCTGAAAAGACAGAAATTCATACTCAAACGGAGATCTTGGCACTTGGTTTCATGGTGTGTACTAGCGTGAGCAATGGATGGTTTGCTTCCTATCTTGCAGGGTGTTTGAAAGCATGAAGGAAAGGAACAAACACAGCAGAAGACATCGGCCTCGGAAGACAGCAGAGCCTCTCCCCAAGAAGAAAAGACCAAATTAGACAACCCTGCAGGTTGTCCAGGGCTAGCAAGAGTTAGGCAGATTAGTTAGATAGGAATACAACTGTTAGATATTAGTTAGATAGGAATAGGACTGTTTTTTAAGCTTTTTGGGTTGTTTAATCTTCTACTTCGTTAGTTTACATGATAGTAACCTCCTCAATTTAGTAGTTAAGGTACATTAGTATTATTCAGGACTCATTAGTATTATTAGATTTATCAGTAAATGTCAGAGGTTGGGTGTTTTGTATGCTCTGCCATATGCTCTTTGTCATTTTGCCTTTGTTGAGACCTAATCTGTCTTTATCATTAAACCAATGTTTGTTCCATTTTGTCTGTTTGTCTGTATGAAAGCACTCCAGCAATGTTTGTTCCATTTGCCTGGTGTTGCAAAGACGGCACTTGCCCTGAGAGAAGAAGCTGGGCAGGCGCCACCTCCCCCAGGCCCAGCCCCTTGCTCAGCTGGCAGGACTTCCTGACGTGTGTCTCCTTTACTGCCAGTGAAATACCGCTGGGGCTTCAGCCTTTGATTCCTCAACATCTCAGCTGGGAGTGGAAAGGGAGGCTTTGTTTAATTCACTGAATTGCATCTAGATGAGTGGTCTGGTCTCCCCATATTTTCTGGCATAAAAGCAGCGGGTTGAGTCCTTTTTGGAGCCCAGACAGAAAAATTTCTTTCATTTTGGGGGACTGATGGAGCTGACCAGCTTGGAGGACGTTTCTAAGCCCTCCGATTCTATCCAATTCCTATCGGCATGCACCACAAAGGCATGGCTAGTTCAGTTTCAGTTTCTCCTGAAAGGACCAGTGTCCCGCTCTGGGCCTCCAGCAATCTCCTTAGCTAAAGCCGAGCGGGTGTGATCATTATCCTCTGACTTGTCACAGCTGGGGCACTTGCGCCAAAGAAGAATCCAAGTCACTCTTTTATGGAGGCCAGCAAATGGCCCTGCCTAGCAAGGCTTTGGTGGCAGGGGCTGTGGAGGGTGGATGGAGAGGGGGCGAGGGAGGGGGCAATTGGCAGGCTGCTTCTGGGAAGCCGAGGCAAGCTTGCCCTTGTCTGATGGAGCCGGTGCAGGTGGGCTTTGGAGGCTACAAAGTATCTGCCTTGCAGTGGGACTTGTTCCAACTGCCCCCTCAGTTTGCTGGCCAGTGGGTAACATGCAGGCTGGGAAGGAAGCAAGATTGGGACTGAAGCAAGATTTGCTTTTCCTTAAGGACAGGCAGGAAAGCAGCAAAGCTGCCTGGCTTTTTCTCATATCTGGGATCTAGGCGTTAAAAGCAATGTGAAGGCCAGCAGTGTGGAAAGGCAATTCTGTAAGTGTTGCTTCCTTAGAGGAATGCCAGAGTCTTTTGGGACAACCACCGAGCTTCTCCAAGGGAGCTGGAAGAGGGATCTAGAAATTCTGCCTGAATGTTTGCTAGAGAAATGCCCGTGTGCTGTCCCTGGGTGTGTGTGTGTGTGTCCCCATCAGTTGGCCTGAAAAAGATCCTGTTTCTCCAAGTTTCAAGGGAGGAGTGATGAGGTGAGAGACCAGCTCAGAGGCCCAAAGGAGGGAAACCATGCAGTGACATTATTGGGCAGCAAAAGGAGAATTGAGAAAGGGGGCAGGATGAATGCCTCCACTTTGAGAGGAAGCTTTGGAGTTGGCTCTGCGCTAGGCAACTTGCAAATTCCAGCTCCTCTCAGAGCTGGAGGAGAGCCAGTGGGAGGAGCCCTTCTGGTTCTCCAGGGCAGGAGATGAGGTCTGGGCCCTTGCACAGAGGCAGGCTCCTGTGCACCTTCAGCTGGAGGCACCTTGCAGAGAAGCACCGGGAAGAGCCAGGGCTGTCCCTGCACTGCTTTTGCCCGTCTCATCAGACGACTGAGGAGAAAAGGCCCAATGGGAAGCTTCTCAGAGCAAACTTGCAGCAGAAGAAGTACAAGGGGCAGAGGCGGCCCATGCCCCTTTCTGTCCCATGGCTCCCCCAGGGGTTCCAGATGGAATGTTGGGCTGTGCCCATAGCAACTGTCGTTGTCTCCTGCTCCTGCGGCCCTTGCTGGAACACTGGTGGAGCAGCGCTGGAGCAGCAGCTGCAGGATCAGCTCCTGGGCTGTCCCTGACCAGCCGCCTTCTGCACTCAGCGCCAGACCCGGCCTCTGCACCGACATCCTGGTCTCCTCGTCTGCCTCCGGGCATCCCCAGAGCACTTGGGAACCCTCCAAGGTAAGAAAATCCCCGTTTGCCCTCAAAGCACTAGCACAGGGGCAGGAGGCTCCAGCTGCCTCTCCCACCAAGCACGACACACAGGCTGCGTGCTCACTTTCCCCAGACGAGCTTCCACGTGAAAGCAGGGTGCAGCTTCTGAAGGAATTGTGTTGCCTCCAGGGGAAACACAGACCTTTCCATAGAGGACCTAGAGAGGTGTCCCAGTGCAGTTGCAGATCCTCGTCCACGCATCACCTGATTAAACGTTCTTGGCACCCATTTCAGTCCTCAAACTATCTTGTGCTGACCCCAAAACAAATTGTTCCTGGCTGAGCAGGTCAGGGCTTCAGTGTCAACAAATCCCCTTATGCCCTGACTCTGCTCACACCCGCTCCAAAGCTTCAAACACCACAATGATGGCACTTCTCCTCTGGCATCCCTGTCGTTCAGGGCATGGAAGCATTTGACTGGGCTTCTCTGCAAACACAGGCTTTCAACTTCAAAAACCATCTGGGATCAGCAATTCTTATCTACTTACGTATTTACATCGCCTATAGATCCCTTCTATTTTAATATCTTTAGAGATTCTTTTTTCAGTGCACGTAGGGCTGGTTCTACCTCATGCTCAGGGGCGGCCGTCAAATGCCATCTCCTCAAGAGCACAATCACAGTAGCACAGAATTTTCTGCCTTGGAAGGGATTCTGAAAGATCACTGAGGCCAACTGCAGGGCCTGCCCGGGGCAGCCTCAACAATCACAGCCTGTGCCCAAGAGCAGTGTCCAAACACTTTTGGAGCTCAGTCAGCCTTGGTGCTGTGCCCCCTTCCCTGGGGAGGCTGTTGCAGTGCCCAAGCAGCCTGTGGCTGAAGAAGCTTTTCCTTCGATCCAACCTAAGCCTGCACTGGCACATCTCCCCTGCCATTCTCTTGGCTCTTCTCCGTGGCCCCGGGAGTGAAGAGAGTAGTGCATGGCCTTCTGCTTGCCCTCCTGAGGAAGCTGCTGACTGCTGGAGGGTCCTGCCTAGGACATTCCATGTCAAAAAGGCAGCAATGACAGCAAAGAGAAAGGAGCTGGGACACGGGAGCTCGGGCTTTGCAATGATGAGGATGAGAAGGAAGGCTACTGACACATCCTTGGCAGAAGGATTTTGAACTGGAGCATTGCTTTGATCTCTTTCAGGTGGAAAGGAGAGGCACAATGAAAAGGAAAGCAAGAGCCCAGATTCAGCCGTGAGTTTTGGCCTAGGGTTAAAGCACAGCAAACTGGAGGAATGGCGAGGAGGAGAACTGCTCTTTCACAGTCAGGCTGGGATTGGTTCAAGCCTGTGGGTGCACAGCAAGGCTCTCTTGACCACTTGCCTTTCTCACCTCCACCTCCTTCTTCCTTTAGACACATCAATGTTGGCAGCGACTTTCAGGCTGAGCTCCCAGAGCTGCAGAACAGAGCACCAAGTGAGGATGAAGAGCCTGCAAGCCTGGTCTGGAAGCCCTGGGGAGAGGATGACTCTGACATGGAAAAACCTGACAGAGGTAGCTTTGCTTCAAGCTTTGCTTCCAGCCCTGAGCTACTTGGGTCTTGAAAAGGCTCCTTATGCCTAAAAAGGCAGCGTTTTGCAGGCTCTGCTTCTCTCCTTGTCTCGCCCATCTTCCCATGTAGAAGTGTTAGAGGCAAGGAGAAAGAGCAAGCACCTTGCTCTCCAAACTGGTCAGGGCCGTTTGCCACTGGAAGAGGGGAGATTGGCCCCCACTTCTTCTTACAGAAGCTGCTTTGGAGGGAGAGCCAGCACTGCGTGGGCCCTTGCTTCAGCTGGCTCTGTCTTTGCTCTCCTTTTCATGCTCTCTCTCCAAGCTGCTGTCTTTAGCTGCCGGCCTTTCCTTCTGCCTTGCATGGCAACCTTTGCCCTTTGCTGGCCTCCAGGCTGACTTTCGGTGGGTTTTTTCTTGTGCTTGCAGTAAGAGAACTGTTGGACATGGCCAGCTCCCGTGGCATTCCCGGGGCAGCAGCTAACCTGGAGCGCGCCCTGCACTGCCTGCACCAGGCACGCGGCAGCGTTCCGGTAAGAAGCGGCTGTTTGGGCGCAGAGGAGAGGGCACAGGGAATGCAGAAGGCCTGGGCACTGGGACAGCCTTTCCTGGCTGCTCTTGGAAGAAGGGTCTTAACAGGGAGCAGAGCACTTGCTGCCTGCTGGGTCTCCTCCAGCTGCGTCAGGGCTGAGCCCAAAGGGCTCCAGCAGGGAGAATCTCCCTCCTGGAGGCGGCGGCGGCGGAAGGTCCTGCTGCCTTGTAAATGGCCTGGAGATTTGGGTTCTCTAAGACATTTGGAGGGGAAATTCCCAGAAGCCTCAGTCAGCTGAGGCCATTCTGGCTGCAGGAGCAGCAAAATCCTCAGCTTGGTGAGCAAAAGGCCACTCTTGGGGACCAGGATCAAAGGGTTGGGCAGCAAAAACTAGGGACTGGGAGCAAATGACAGTGTTTCACCCACATGGGATAGAGTCGCTTGAATGTCTGGAGAGGCAAAGGAGCTGAAAGGCAGCACCTGTGATTTTTTGGCTCATTTTTAATGTGCTGGGGCGGCTAAAGCCTTTTCCCTCTTGATCTTGCAGGAGGCTCTGGAGATGCTGCTCTCAGAGGGGCCTGCAACACCTCAAGGCCATCCCATGGCTGATTATCATTACGCAGGTAAGCAAAGCAGAGCTTCTTGCGTCCCTGACAGATGCTGCCGTCCCCTTCATTGTTGTGGCAAGCGTTTCTGCTTCAAGAAATTGTGCTTAACACCAGCACAAGGTCTTGTCTCCTCTGTGGGTGGGCAAAGCACCAGCATCTAGTCCTTCAGCTCTACTTGTTTTCCAATCCTTCTCCCCAGGCAATGCCTGCTCTTGTCTTCACGCCCTTCTGAGGGAGCAGACACGTACACCCACGTGAATGACGGCCTGCGACCGTTTTCTTTCGGCAGCCAGAGGAATCTACTTGGTGTGGATCAAGGGATCTGTTTACTAGCCGCTGCTTTTTATTGCCAGGCTCTGATAGATGGACACCTGAGGAGAAGGAGTCCTTCCAAAAGGCTTTCCACACCTACGGCAAGGATTTTCATCTCATCCAGAAGCAGGTAAAGCCACGGGACATTCTTTACCCGAGCAGATCAGCAGCAGGAAAGCTTGCTTATTTCTGGGAACAAGCACTGGGCTTCAGTCTCTCTCTTCTCAAGGAGCAAGTATCTTCAAGTAGTAACAAAAGGGGACATCAAAAGCCTGTGTCAAAAGGATGATCCTGCCTCTCCAGCCCTTTTCTCCAAGCTCTTTTGGAAGATGAAGCTTTATTCTGTCAGACTTGTGGCACAGGTCTGCTGCTGCTTCCACAAGACGCTGTGCTGGCATAACTGGAGTGAAGCGGGGAAAGAAGAACTGTGCTAGGTGGATTTGTTGTTGATCTGTGCATTGCGTGTATTAGCACCTAGCATCATACAGGGTTTAAGACATTGCATGATGCCTCTCTTTCTCCATGTTGATTTCATTTTACACCCTACTCCATTTACTTCATGCTTTTACTTCCTAGTTGACTCCATAGTCTACTTTTTCCCCAGTGCACCCGACACCATTTTCGATTCCTTCTTTTTCTCTTCACAACAGATCCAGACTAAGACCGTGGCCCAGTGTGTGGAGTACTACTACTCCTGGAAAAAGGAGCATAAACTTGCCAGCACTCTTGCTCAGGTGAGGGGCAAGAAAATGGAGAGGTGCCAGGAAGGTCGAGAAACTGGGAGAAGGGGAGAAAAGCTGCTGGCAAGCCATGCCAGATGCCCCTTTGCCAGGATCACATCGTCCCATGTGCTGGGAAAGGCACAGCAGATGCTGCCCGGGCCTTCCTTGTGCTGCTGCCCTGAAGTATGCAATTCTGGAGCCTAACTTTGACCCAAGAAAGCAGCACCGCCACCAAAATGGGCTTTGACTCTCTACAGATGGGCTTCTCAAGGGCTGGCACCCTCGCTGACTCCAATCAGACCCCAAATTCCCCACTGCTTGCTGACATCAGCAGTCCAGGCTGCCTTTGTGGATATGCTGCAGATTTTCAGGGAGTTTTTCTAGCATGCCAGCATAGTCCCCAAGAAGGAGCTGCTGGTGCTGTGGCTCCCCTAAATCTTTCCTTAGCGGCAAAGAGCAATTTGCTTCCCATCATGTGAGAGAGAGAGAGAGAGAGAGAGAGAGAGACAGGGAGGGAGATTATTTTGGGGACTAGAAAATGGCTAAGCATGTGTCTACCCTAATTGGACTGAATTGAAATGCCATTGCCTAGACATTTGTGGAGGAAAAGCAGAGAGAAATAGATGTTAGGCAGAAAGGTAGAAATAAGAAATGTAGAGCTCTAAATAGCCAGGTCTTTCTCCCACCCCTTTGGCCTGTAGAAAAGAGGAGTATTTTCCTCCAAGCTCTGGCTTGGCAGCCCGCCGCAGCCCATTGGCAAAGGCAGCCGTTTTCTCAGCTCTTGAGGCTTTGGAAGTATTTGCTTAGGCCGATAGATTTTTGTGCTGGATGCTCTGATTTCCAGCTTTGTGAGAGGAAGGAAGCATTGATAAGGACTCTTTGATTTCCAGAGCGTGGGCAAAGCAAAGAGGAGCAAAAGCCCTCCCAGAAAGGAGAACGGGGAGCCAGGGAAGAGAAGCCGCAAGAGGGCTCGCAGCGCCCAGTGTCCCTGCTGCCAACCGCGCCAGCCGCCCCCTTCGGCGGGAGGCCCCTTTCCCTGCGGGCAGTGCAAACGGTGCGCAAGTTCCTCCTCTTTCTGCTCAAAGCTGCGCCTTTGGACTAAAAGGGGCTGACCCTTTTCAAAGGCACCGCAGGGGAAGCTGGGGGCACTTGCAGCATCTCCCCCGGCAGCCGTGCTCAAGCTTAACACCCACCTCAATCCCAAAGAGCTTAGGTAAAACCCAGCCTTCACAATGAAACCTTGCCGTGCCCCAACAAGACACAGTTGATACAAGTAGGAATAGATCCATCAAAGCTTGGTTTGATGCTGCTGATCAAATTCAAAAGAGGATGCAGCAAAAGGAGGAAGACATTTCAAGGCATTGAAAGTAGAACCATCAGACTCATGGTGCTGATCCATTGACAAATGTGCCACTGCCTGAAAAGACAGAAATTCATACTCAAACGGAGATCTTGGCACTTGGTTTCATGGTGTGTACTAGCGTGAGCAATGGATGGTTTGCTTCCTATCTTGCAGGGTGTTTGAAAGCATGAAGGAAAGGAACAAACACAGCAGAAGACATCGGCCTCGGAAGACAGCAGAGCCTCTCCCCAAGAAGAAAAGACCAAATTAGACAACCCTGCAGGTTGTCCAGGACTAGCAAGAGTTAGGCAGATTAGTTAGATAGGAATACAACTGTTAGATATTAGTTAGATAGGAATAGGACTGTTTTTTAAGCTTTTTGGGTTGTTTAATCTTCTACTTCGTTAGTTTACATGATAGTAACCTCCTCAATTTAGTAGTTAAGGTACATTAGTATTATTCAGGACTCATTAGTATTATTAGATTTATCAGTAAATGTCAGAGGTTGGGTGTTTTGTATGCTCTGCCATATGCTCTTTGTCATTTTGCCTTTGTTGAGACCTAATCTGTCTTTATCATTAAACCAATGTTTGTTCCATTTTGTCTGTTTGTCTGTATGAAAGCACTCCAGCAATGTTTGTTCCATTTGCCTGGTGTTGCAAAGACGGCACTTGCCCTGAGAGAAGAAGCTGGGCAGGCGCCACCTCCCCCAGGCCCAGCCCCTTGCTCAGCTGGCAGGACTTCCTGACGTGTGTCTCCTTTACTGCCAGTGAAATACCGCTGGGACTTCAGCCTTTGATTCCTCAACATCTCAGCTGGGAGTGGAAAGGGAGGCTTTGTTTAATTCACTGAATTGCATCTAGATGAGTGGTCTGGTCTCCCCATATTTTCTGGCATAAAAGCAGCGGGTTGAGTCCTTTTTGGAGCCCAGACAGAAAAATTTCTTTCATTTTGGGGGACTGATGGAGCTGACCAGCTTGGAGGACGTTTCTAAGCCCTCCGATTCTATCCAATTCCTATCGGCATGCACCACAAAGGCATGGCTAGTTCAGTTGCAGTTTCTCCTGAAAGGACCAGTGTCCCGCTCTGGGCCTCCAGCAATCTCCTTAGCTAAAGCCGAGCGGGTGTGATCATTATCCTCTGACTTGTCACAGCTGGGGCACTTGCGCCAAAGAAGAATCCAAGTCACTCTTTTATGGAGGCCAGCAAATGGCCCTGCCTAGCAAGGCTTTGGTGGCAGGGGCTGTGGAGGGTGGATGGAGAGGGGGCGAGGGAGGGGGCAATTGGCAGGCTGCTTCTGGGAAGCCGAGGCAAGCTTGCCCTTGTCTGATGGAGCCGGTGCAGGTGGGCTTTGGAGGCTACAAAGTATCTGCCTTGCAGTGGGACTTGTTCCAACTGCCCCCTCAGTTTGCTGGCCAGTGGGTAACATGCAGGCTGGGAAGGAAGCAAGATTGGGACTGAAGCAAGATTTGCTTTTCCTTAAGGACAGGCAGGAAAGCAGCAAAGCTGCCTGGCTTTTTCTCATATCTGGGATCTAGGCGTTAAAAGCAATGTGAAGGCCAGCAGTGTGGAAAGGCAATTCTGTAAGTGTTGCTTCCTTAGAGGAATGCCAGAGTCTTTTGGGACAACCACCGAGCTTCTCCAAGGGAGCTGGAAGAGGGATCTAGAAATTCTGCCTGAATGTTTGCTAGAGAAATGCCCGTGTGCTGTCCCTGGGTGTGTGTGTGTGTGTCCCCATCAGTTGGCCTGAAAAAGATCCTGTTTCTCCAAGTTTCAAGGGAGGAGTGATGAGGTGAGAGACCAGCTCAGAGGCCCAAAGGAGGGAAACCATGCAGTGACATTATTGGGCAGCAAAAGGAGAATTGAGAAAGGGGGCAGGATGAATGCCTCCACTTTGAGAGGAAGCTTTGGAGTTGGCTCTGCGCTAGGCAACTTGCAAATTCCAGCTCCTCTCAGAGCTGGAGGAGAGCCAGTGGGAGGAGCCCTTCTGGTTCTCCAGGGCAGGAGATGAGGTCTGGGCCCTTGCACAGAGGCAGGCTCCTGTGCACCTTCAGCTGGAGGCACCTTGCAGAGAAGCACCGGGAAGAGCCAGGGCTGTCCCTGCACTGCTTTTGCCCGTCTCATCAGACGACTGAGGAGAAAAGGCCCAATGGGAAGCTTCTCAGAGCAAACTTGCAGCAGAAGAAGTACAAGGGGCAGAGGCGGCCCATGCCCCTTTCTGTCCCATGGCTCCCCCAGGGGTTCCAGATGGAATGTTGGGCTGTGCCCATAGCAACTGTCGTTGTCTCCTGCTCCTGCGGCCCTTGCTGGAACACTGGTGGAGCAGCGCTGGAGCAGCAGCTGCAGGATCAGCTCCTGGGCTGTCCCTGACCAGCCGCCTTCTGCACTCAGCGCCAGACCCGGCCTCTGCACCGACATCCTGGTCTCCTCGTCTGCCTCCGGGCATCCCCAGAGCACTTGGGAACCCTCCAAGGTAAGAAAATCCCCGTTTGCCCTCAAAGCACTAGCACAGGGGCAGGAGGCTCCAGCTGCCTCTCCCACCAAGCACGACACACAGGCTGCGTGCTCACTTTCCCCAGACGAGCTTCCACGTGAAAGCAGGGTGCAGCTTCTGAAGGAATTGTGTTGCCTCCAGGGGAAACACAGACCTTTCCAGAGAGGACCTAGAGAGGTGTCCCAGTGCAGTTGCAGATCCTCGTCCACGCATCACCTGATTAAACGTTCTTGGCACCCATTTCAGTCCTCAAACTATCTTGTGCTGACCCCAAAACAAATTGTTCCTGGCTGAGCAGGTCAGGGCTTCAGTGTCAACAAATCCCCTTATGCCCTGACTCTGCTCACACCCGCTCCAAAGCTTCAAACACCACAATGATGGCACTTCTCCTCTGGCATCCCTGTCGTTCAGGGCATGGAAGCATTTGACTGGGCTTCTCTGCAAACACAGGCTTTCAACTTCAAAAACCATCTGGGATCAGCAATTCTTATCTACTTACGTATTTACATCGCCTATAGATCCCTTCTATTTTAATATCTTTAGAGATTCTTTTTTCAGTGCACGTAGGGCTGGTTCTACCTCATGCTCAGGGGCGGCCGTCAAATGCCATCTCCTCAAGAGCACAATCACAGTAGCACAGAATTTTCTGCCTTGGAAGGGATTCTGAAAGATCACTGAGGCCAACTGCAGGGCCTGCCCGGGGCAGCCTCAACAATCACAGCCTGTGCCCAAGAGCAGTGTCCAAACACTTTTGGAGCTCAGTCAGCCTTGGTGCTGTGCCCCCTTCCCTGGGGAGGCTGTTGCAGTGCCCAAGCAGCCTGTGGCTGAAGAAGCTTTTCCTTCGATCCAACCTAAGCCTGCACTGGCACATCTCCCCTGCCATTCTCTTGGCTCTTCTCCGTGGCCCCGGGAGTGAAGAGAGTAGTGCATGGCCTTCTGCTTGCCCTCCTGAGGAAGCTGCTGACTGCTGGAGGGTCCTGCCTAGGACATTCCATGTCAAAAAGGCAGCAATGACAGCAAAGAGAAAGGAGCTGGGACACGGGAGCTCGGGCTTTGCAATGATGAGGATGAGAAGGAAGGCTACTGACACATCCTTGGCAGAAGGATTTTGAACTGGAGCATTGCTTTGATCTCTTTCAGGTGGAAAGGAGAGGCACAATGAAAAGGAAAGCAAGAGCCCAGATTCAGCCGTGAGTTTTGGCCTAGGGTTAAAGCACAGCAAACTGGAGGAATGGCGAGGAGGAGAACTGCTCTTTCACAGTCAGGCTGGGATTGGTTCAAGCCTGTGGGTGCACAGCAAGGCTCTCTTGACCACTTGCCTTTCTCACCTCCACCTCCTTCTTCCTTTAGACACATCAATGTTGGCAGCGACTTTCAGGCTGAGCTCCCAGAGCTGCAGAACAGAGCACCAAGTGAGGATGAAGAGCCTGCAAGCCTGGTCTGGAAGCCCTGGGGAGAGGATGACTCTGACATGGAAAAACCTGACAGAGGTAGCTTTGCTTCAAGCTTTGCTTCCAGCCCTGAGCTACTTGGGTCTTGAAAAGGCTCCTTATGCCTAAAAAGGCAGCGTTTTGCAGGCTCTGCTTCTCTCCTTGTCTCGCCCATCTTCCCATGTAGAAGTGTTAGAGGCAAGGAGAAAGAGCAAGCACCTTGCTCTCCAAACTGGTCAGGGCCGTTTGCCACTGGAAGAGGGGAGATTGGCCCCCACTTCTTCTTACAGAAGCTGCTTTGGAGGGAGAGCCAGCACTGCGTGGGCCCTTGCTTCAGCTGGCTCTGTCTTTGCTCTCCTTTTCATGCTCTCTCTCCAAGGTGCTGTCTTTAGCTGCCGGCCTTTCCTTCTGCCTTGCATGGCAACCTTTGCCCTTTGCTGGCCTCCAGGCTGACTTTCGGTGGGTTTTTTCTTGTGCTTGCAGTAAGAGAACTGTTGGACATGGCCAGCTCCCGTGGCATTCCCGGGGCAGCAGCTAACCTGGAGCGCGCCCTGCACTGCCTGCACCAGGCACGCGGCAGCGTTCCGGTAAGAAGCGGCTGTTTGGGCGCAGAGGAGAGGGCACAGGGAATGCAGAAGGCCTGGGCACTGGGACAGCCTTTCCTGGCTGCTCTTGGAAGAAGGGTCTTAACAGGGAGCAGAGCACTTGCTGCCTGCTGGGTCTCCTCCAGCTGCGTCAGGGCTGAGCCCAAAGGGCTCCAGCAGGGAGAATCTCCCTCCTGGAGGCGGCGGCGGCGGAAGGTCCTGCTGCCTTGTAAATGGCCTGGAGATTTGGGTTCTCTAAGACATTTGGAGGGGAAATTCCCAGAAGCCTCACTCAGCTGAGGCCATTCTGGCTGCAGGAGCAGCAAAATCCTCAGCTTGGTGAGCAAAAGGCCACTCTTGGGGACCAGGATCAAAGGGTTGGGCAGCAAAAACTAGGGACTGGGAGCAAATGACAGTGTTTCACCCACATGGGATAGAGTCGCTTGAATGTCTGGAGAGGCAAAGGAGCTGAAAGGCAGCACCTGTGATTTTTTGGCTCATTTTTAATGTGCTGGGGCGGCTAAAGCCTTTTCCCTCTTGATCTTGCAGGAGGCTCTGGAGATGCTGCTCTCAGAGGGGCCTGCAACACCTCAAGGCCATCCCATGGCTGATTATCATTACGCAGGTAAGCAAAGCAGAGCTTCTTGCGTCCCTGACAGATGCTGCCGTCCCCTTCATTGTTGTGGCAAGCGTTTCTGCTTCAAGAAATTGTGCTTAACACCAGCACAAGGTCTTGTCTCCTCTGTGGGTGGGCAAAGCACCAGCATCTAGTCCTTCAGCTCTACTTGTTTTCCAATCCTTCTCCCCAGGCAATGCCTGCTCTTGTCTTCACGCCCTTCTGAGGGAGCAGACACGTACACCCACGTGAATGACGGCCTGCGACCGTTTTCTTTCGGCAGCCAGAGGAATCTACTTGGTGTGGATCAAGGGATCTGTTTACTAGCCGCTGCTTTTTATTGCCAGGCTCTGATAGATGGACACCTGAGGAGAAGGAGTCCTTCCAAAAGGCTTTCCACACCTACGGCAAGGATTTTCATCTCATCCAGAAGCAGGTAAAGCCACGGGACATTCTTTACCCGAGCAGATCAGCAGCAGGAAAGCTTGCTTATTTCTGGGAACAAGCACTGGGCTTCAGTCTCTCTCTTCTCAAGGAGCAAGTATCTTCAAGTAGTAACAAAAGGGGACATCAAAAGCCTGTGTCAAAAGGATGATCCTGCCTCTCCAGCCCTTTTCTCCAAGCTCTTTTGGAAGATGAAGCTTTATTCTGTCAGACTTGTGGCACAGGTCTGCTGCTGCTTCCACAAGACGCTGTGCTGGCATAACTGGAGTGAAGCGGGGAAAGAAGAACTGTGCTAGGTGGATTTGTTGTTGATCTGTGCATTGCGTGTATTAGCACCTAGCATCATACAGGGTTTAAGACATTGCATGATGCCTCTCTTTCTCCATGTTGATTTCATTTTACACCCTACTCCATTTACTTCATGCTTTTACTTCCTAGTTGACTCCATAGTCTACTTTTTCCCCAGTGCACCCGACACCATTTTCGATTCCTTCTTTTTCTCTTCACAACAGATCCAGACTAAGACCGTGGCCCAGTGTGTGGAGTACTACTACTCCTGGAAAAAGGAGCATAAACTTGCCAGCACTCTTGCTCAGGTGAGGGGCAAGAAAATGGAGAGGTGCCAGGAAGGTCGAGAAACTGGGAGAAGGGGAGAAAAGCTGCTGGCAAGCCATGCCAGATGCCCCTTTGCCAGGATCACATCGTCCCATGTGCTGGGAAAGGCACAGCAGATGCTGCCCGGGCCTTCCTTGTGCTGCTGCCCTGAAGTATGCAATTCTGGAGCCTAACTTTGACCCAAGAAAGCAGCACCGCCACCAAAATGGGCTTTGACTCTCTACAGATGGGCTTCTCAAGGGCTGGCACCCTCGCTGACTCCAATCAGACCCCAAATTCCCCACTGCTTGCTGACATCAGCAGTCCAGGCTGCCTTTGTGGATATGCTGCAGATTTTCAGGGAGTTTTTCTAGCATGCCAGCATAGTCCCCAAGAAGGAGCTGCTGGTGCTGTGGCTCCCCTAAATCTTTCCTTAGCGGCAAAGAGCAATTTGCTTCCCATCATGTGAGAGAGAGAGAGAGAGAGAGAGAGAGAGACAGGGAGGGAGATTATTTTGGGGACTAGAAAATGGCTAAGCATGTGTCTACCCTAATTGGACTGAATTGAAATGCCATTGCCTAGACATTTGTGGAGGAAAAGCAGAGAGAAATAGATGTTAGGCAGAAAGGTAGAAATAAGAAATGTAGAGCTCTAAATAGCCAGGTCTTTCTCCCACCCCTTTGGCCTGTAGAAAAGAGGAGTATTTTCCTCCAAGCTCTGGCTTGGCAGCCCGCCGCAGCCCATTGGCAAAGGCAGCCGTTTTCTCAGCTCTTGAGGCTTTGGAAGGATTTGCTTAGGCCGATAGATTTTTCTGCTGGATGCTCTGATTTCCAGCTTTGTGAGAGGAAGGAAGCATTGATAAGGACTCTTTGATTTCCAGAGCGTGGGCAAAGCAAAGAGGAGCAAAAGCCCTCCCAGAAAGGAGAACGGGGAGCCAGGGAAGAGAAGCCGCAAGAGGGCTCGCAGCGCCGAGTGTCCCTGCTGCCAACCGCGCCAGCCGCCCCCTTCGGCGGGAGGCCCCTTTCCCTGCGGGCAGTGCAAACGGTGCGCAAGTTCCTCCTCTTTCTGCTCAAAGCTGCGCCTTTGGACTAAAAGGGGCTGACCCTTTTCAAAGGCACCGCAGGGGAAGCTGGGGGCACTTGCAGCATCTCCCCCGGCAGCCGTGCTCAAGCTTAACACCCACCTCAATCCCAAAGAGCTTAGGTAAAACCCAGCCTTCACAATGAAACCTTGCCGTGCCCCAACAAGACACAGTTGATACAAGTAGGAATAGATCCATCAAAGCTTGGTTTGATGCTGCTGATCAAATTCAAAAGAGGATGCAGCAAAAGGAGGAAGACATTTCAAGGCATTGAAAGTAGAACCATCAGACTCATGGTGCTGATCCATTGACAAATGTGCCACTGCCTGAAAAGACAGAAATTCATACTCAAACGGAGATCTTGGCACTTGGTTTCATGGTGTGTACTAGCGTGAGCAATGGATGGTTTGCTTCCTATCTTGCAGGGTGTTTGAAAGCATGAAGGAAAGGAACAAACACAGCAGAAGACATCGGCCTCGGAAGACAGCAGAGCCTCTCCCCAAGAAGAAAAGACCAAATTAGACAACCCTGCAGGTTGTCCAGGGCTAGCAAGAGTTAGGCAGATTAGTTAGATAGGAATACAACTGTTAGATATTAGTTAGATAGGAATAGGACTGTTTTTTAAGCTTTTTGGGTTGTTTAATCTTCTACTTCGTTAGTTTACATGATAGTAACCTCCTCAATTTAGTAGTTAAGGTACATTAGTATTATTCAGGACTCATTAGTATTATTAGATTTATCAGTAAATGTCAGAGGTTGGGTGTTTTGTATGCTCTGCCATATGCTCTTTGTCATTTTGCCTTTGTTGAGACCTAATCTGTCTTTATCATTAAACCAATGTTTGTTCCATTTTGTCTGTTTGTCTGTATGAAAGCACTCCAGCAATGTTTGTTCCATTTGCCTGGTGTTGCAAAGACGGCACTTGCCCTGAGAGAAGAAGCTGGGCAGGCGCCACCTCCCCCAGGCCCAGCCCCTTGCTCAGCTGGCAGGACTTCCTGACGTGTGTCTCCTTTACTGCCAGTGAAATACCGCTGGGACTTCAGCCTTTGATTCCTCAACATCTCAGCTGGGAGTGGAAAGGGAGGCTTTGTTTAATTCACTGAATTGCATCTAGATGAGTGGTCTGGTCTCCCCATATTTTCTGGCATAAAAGCAGCGGGTTGAGTCCTTTTTGGAGCCCAGACAGAAAAATTTCTTTCATTTTGGGGGACTGATGGAGCTGACCAGCTTGGAGGACGTTTCTAAGCCCTCCGATTCTATCCAATTCCTATCGGCATGCACCACAAAGGCATGGCTAGTTCAGTTGCAGTTTCTCCTGAAAGGACCAGTGTCCCGCTCTGGGCCTCCAGCAATCTCCTTAGCTAAAGCCGAGCGGGTGTGATCATTATCCTCTGACTTGTCACAGCTGGGGCACTTGCGCCAAAGAAGAATCCAAGTCACTCTTTTATGGAGGCCAGCAAATGGCCCTGCCTAGCAAGGCTTTGGTGGCAGGGGCTGTGGAGGGTGGATGGAGAGGGGGCGAGGGAGGGGGCAATTGGCAGGCTGCTTCTGGGAAGCCGAGGCAAGCTTGCCCTTGTCTGATGGAGCCGGTGCAGGTGGGCTTTGGAGGCTACAAAGTATCTGCCTTGCAGTGGGACTTGTTCCAGCTGCCCCCTCAGTTTGCTGGCCAGTGGGTAACATGCAGGCTGGGAAGGAAGCAAGATTGGGACTGAAGCAAGATTTGCTTTTCCTTAAGGACAGGCAGGAAAGCAGCAAAGCTGCCTGGCTTTTTCTCATATCTGGGATCTAGGCGTTAAAAGCAATGTGAAGGCCAGCAGTGTGGAAAGGCAATTCTGTAAGTGTTGCTTCCTTAGAGGAATGCCAGAGTCTTTTGGGACAACCACCGAGCTTCTCCAAGGGAGCTGGAAGAGGGATCTAGAAATTCTGCCTGAATGTTTGCTAGAGAAATGCCCGTGTGCTGTCCCTGGGTGTGTGTGTGTGTGTCCCCATCAGTTGGCCTGAAAAAGATCCTGTTTCTCCAAGTTTCAAGGGAGGAGTGATGAGGTGAGAGACCAGCTCAGAGGCCCAAAGGAGGGAAACCATGCAGTGACATTATTGGGCAGCAAAAGGAGAATTGAGAAAGGGGGCAGGATGAATGCCTCCACTTTGAGAGGAAGCTTTGGAGTTGGCTCTGCGCTAGGCAACTTGCAAATTCCAGCTCCTCTCAGAGCTGGAGGAGAGCCAGTGGGAGGAGCCCTTCTGGTTCTCCAGGGCAGGAGATGAGGTCTGGGCCCTTGCACAGAGGCAGGCTCCTGTGCACCTTCAGCTGGAGGCACCTTGCAGAGAAGCACCGGGAAGAGCCAGGGCTGTCCCTGCACTGCTTTTGCCCGTCTCATCAGACGACTGAGGAGAAAAGGCCCAATGGGAAGCTTCTCAGAGCAAACTTGCAGCAGAAGAAGTACAAGGGGCAGAGGCGGCCCATGCCCCTTTCTGTCCCATGGCTCCCCCAGGGGTTCCAGATGGAATGTTGGGCTGTGCCCATAGCAACTGTCGTTGTCTCCTGCTCCTGCGGCCCTTGCTGGAACACTGGTGGAGCAGCGCTGGAGCAGCAGCTGCAGGATCAGCTCCTGGGCTGTCCCTGACCAGCCGCCTTCTGCACTCAGCGCCAGACCCGGCCTCTGCACCGACATCCTGGTCTCCTCGTCTGCCTCCGGGCATCCCCAGAGCACTTGGGAACCCTCCAAGGTAAGAAAATCCCCGTTTGCCCTCAAAGCACTAGCACAGGGGCAGGAGGCTCCAGCTGCCTCTCCCACCAAGCACGACACACAGGCTGCGTGCTCACTTTCCCCAGACGAGCTTCCACGTGAAAGCAGGGTGCAGCTTCTGAAGGAATTGTGTTGCCTCCAGGGGAAACACAGACCTTTCCAGAGAGGACCTAGAGAGGTGTCCCAGTGCAGTTGCAGATCCTCGTCCACGCATCACCTGATTAAACGTTCTTGGCACCCATTTCAGTCCTCAAACTATCTTGTGCTGACCCCAAAACAAATTGTTCCTGGCTGAGCAGGTCAGGGCTTCAGTGTCAACAAATCCCCTTATGCCCTGACTCTGCTCACACCCGCTCCAAAGCTTCAAACAGCACAATGATGGCACTTCTCCTCTGGCATCCCTGTCGTTCAGGGCATGGAAGCATTTGACTGGGCTTCTCTGCAAACACAGGCTTTCAACTTCAAAAACCATCTGGGATCAGCAATTCTTATCTACTTACGTATTTACATCGCCTATAGATCCCTTCTATTTTAATATCTTTAGAGATTCTTTTTTCAGTGCACGTAGGGCTGGTTCTACCTCATGCTCAGGGGCGGCCGTCAAATGCCATCTCCTCAAGAGCCCAATCACAGTAGCACAGAATTTTCTGCCTTGGAAGGGATTCTGAAAGATCACTGAGGCCAACTGCAGGGCCTGCCCGGGGCAGCCTCAACAATCACAGCCTGTGCCCAAGAGCAGTGTCCAAACACTTTTGGAGCTCAGTCAGCCTTGGTGCTGTGCCCCCTTCCCTGGGGAGGCTGTTGCAGTGCCCAAGCAGCCTGTGGCTGAAGAAGCTTTTCCTTCGATCCAACCTAAGCCTGCACTGGCACATCTCCCCTGCCATTCTCTTGGCTCTTCTCCGTGGCCCCGGGAGTGAAGAGAGTAGTGCATGGCCTTCTGCTTGCCCTCCTGAGGAAGCTGCTGACTGCTGGAGGGTCCTGCCTAGGACATTCCATGTCAAAAAGGCAGCAATGACAGCAAAGAGAAAGGAGCTGGGACACGGGAGCTCGGGCTTTGCAATGATGAGGATGAGAAGGAAGGCTACTGACACATCCTTGGCAGAAGGATTTTGAACTGGAGCATTGCTTTGATCTCTTTCAGGTGGAAAGGAGAGGCACAATGAAAAGGAAAGCAAGAGCCCAGATTCAGCCGTGAGTTTTGGCCTAGGGTTAAAGCACAGCAAACTGGAGGAATGGCGAGGAGGAGAACTGCTCTTTCAGAGTCAGGCTGGGATTGGTTCAAGCCTGTGGGTGCACAGCAAGGCTCTCTTGACCACTTGCCTTTCTCACCTCCACCTCCTTCTTCCTTTAGACACATCAATGTTGGCAGCGACTTTCAGGCTGAGCTCCCAGAGCTGCAGAACAGAGCAGCAAGTGAGGATGAAGAGCCTGCAAGCCTGGTCTGGAAGCCCTGGGGAGAGGATGACTCTGACATGGAAAAACCTGACAGAGGTAGCTTTGCTTCAAGCTTTGCTTCCAGCCCTGAGCTACTTGGGTCTTGAAAAGGCTCCTTATGCCTAAAAAGGCAGCGTTTTGCAGGCTCTGCTTCTCTCCTTGTCTCGCCCATCTTCCCATGTAGAAGTGTTAGAGGCAAGGAGAAAGAGCAAGCACCTTGCTCTCCAAACTGGTCAGGGCCGTTTGCCACTGGAAGAGGGGAGATTGGCCCCCACTTCTTCTTACAGAAGCTGCTTTGGAGGGAGAGCCAGCACTGCGTGGGCCCTTGCTTCAGCTGGCTCTGTCTTTGCTCTCCTTTTCATGCTCTCTCTCCAAGGTGCTGTCTTTAGCTGCCGGCCTTTCCTTCTGCCTTGCATGGCAACCTTTGCCCTTTGCTGGCCTCCAGGCTGACTTTCGGTGGGTTTTTTCTTGTGCTTGCAGTAAGAGAACTGTTGGACATGGCCAGCTCCCGTGGCATTCCCGGGGCAGCAGCTAACCTGGAGCGCGCCCTGCACTGCCTGCACCAGGCACGCGGCAGCGTTCCGGTAAGAAGCGGCTGTTTGGGCGCAGAGGAGAGGGCACAGGGAATGCAGAAGGCCTGGGCACTGGGACAGCCTTTCCTGGCTGCTCTTGGAAGAAGGGTCTTAACAGGGAGCAGAGCACTTGCTGCCTGCTGGGTCTCCTCCAGCTGCGTCAGGGCTGAGCCCAAAGGGCTCCAGCAGGGAGAATCTCCCTCCTGGAGGCGGCGGCGGCGGAAGGTCCTGCTGCCTTGTAAATGGCCTGGAGATTTGGGTTCTCTAAGACATTTGGAGGGGAAATTCCCAGAAGCCTCACTCAGCTGAGGCCATTCTGGCTGCAGGAGCAGCAAAATCCTCAGCTTGGTGAGCAAAAGGCCACTCTTGGGGACCAGGATCAAAGGGTTGGGCAGCAAAAACTAGGGACTGGGAGCAAATGACAGTGTTTCACCCACATGGGATACAGTCGCTTGAATGTCTGGAGAGGCAAAGGAGCTGAAAGGCAGCACCTGTGATTTTTTGGCTCATTTTTAATGTGCTGGGGCGGCTAAAGCCTTTTCCCTCTTGATCTTGCAGGAGGCTCTGGAGATGCTGCTCTCAGAGGGGCCTGCAACAGCTCAAGGCCATCCCATGGCTGATTATCATTACGCAGGTAAGCAAAGCAGAGCTTCTTGCGTCCCTGACAGATGCTGCCGTCCCCTTCATTGTTGTGGCAAGCGTTTCTGCTTCAAGAAATTGTGCTTAACACCAGCACAAGGTCTTGTCTCCTCTGTGGGTGGGCAAAGCACCAGCATCTAGTCCTTCAGCTTTACTTGTTTTCCAATCCTTCTCCCCGGGCAATGCCTGCTCTTGTCTTCACGCCCTTCTGAGGGAGCAGACACGTACACCCACGTGAATGACGGCCTGCGACCGTTTTCTTTCGGCAGCCAGAGGAATCTACTTGGTGTGGATCAAGGGATCTGTTTACTAGCCGCTGCTTTTTATTGCCAGGCTCTGATAGATGGACACCTGAGGAGAAGGAGTCCTTCCAAAAGGCTTTCCACACCTACGGCAAGGATTTTCATCTCATCCAGAAGCAGGTAAAGCCACGGGACATTCTTTACCCGAGCAGATCAGCAGCAGGAAAGCTTGCTTATTTCTGGGAACAAGCACTGGGCTTCAGTCTCTCTCTTCTCAAGGAGCAAGTATCTTCAAGTAGTAACAAAAGGGGACATCAAAAGCCTGTGTCAAAAGGATGATCCTGCCTCTCCAGCCCTTTTCTCCAAGCTCTTTTGGAAGATGAAGCTTTATTCTGTCAGACTTGTGGCACAGGTCTGCTGCTGCTTCCACAAGACGCTGTGCTGGCATAACTGGAGTGAAGCGGGGAAAGAAGAACTGTGCTAGGTGGATTTGTTGTTGATCTGTGCATTGCGTGTATTAGCACCTAGCATCATACAGGGTTTAAGACATTGCATGATGCCTCTCTTTCTCCATGTTGATTTCATTTTACACCCTACTCCATTTACTTCATGCTTTTACTTCCTAGTTGACTCCATAGTCTACTTTTTCCCCAGTGCACCCGACACCATTTTCGATTCCTTCTTTTTCTCTTCACAACAGATCCAGACTAAGACCGTGGCCCAGTGTGTGGAGTACTACTACTCCTGGAAAAAGGAGCATAAACTTGCCAGCACTCTTGCTCAGGTGAGGGGCAAGAAAATGGAGAGGTGCCAGGAAGGTCGAGAAACTGGGAGAAGGGGAGAAAAGCTGCTGGCGAGCCATGCCAGATGCCCCTTTGCCAGGATCACATCGTCCCATGTGCTGGGAAAGGCACAGCAGATGCTGCCCGGGCCTTCCTTGTGCTGCTGCCCTGAAGTATGCAATTCTGGAGCCTAACTTTGACCCAAGAAAGCAGCACCGCCACCAAAATGGGCTTTGACTCTCTACAGATGGGCTTCTCAAGGGCTGGCACCCTCGCTGACTCCAATCAGACCCCAAATTCCCCACTGCTTGCTGACATCAGCAGTCCAGGCTGCCTTTGTGGATATGCTGCAGATTTTCAGGGAGTTTTTCTAGCATGCCAGCATAGTCCCCAAGAAGGAGCTGCTGGTGCTGTGGCTCCCCTAAAACTTTCCTTAGCGGCAAAGAGCAATTTGCTTCCCATCATGTGAGAGAGAGAGAGAGAGAGAGAGAGAGAGAGACAGGGAGGGAGATTATTTTGGGGACTAGAAAATGGCTAAGCATGTGTCTACCCTAATTGGACTGAATTGAAATGCCATTGCCTAGACATTTGTGGAGGAAAAGCAGAGAGAAATAGATGTTAGGCAGAAAGGTAGAAATAAGAAATGTAGAGCTCTAAATAGCCAGGTCTTTCTCCCACCCCTTTGGCCTGTAGAAAAGAGGAGTATTTTCCTCCAAGCTCTGTGTTGGCAGCCCGCCGCAGCCCATTGGCAAAGGCAGCCGTTTTCTCAGCTCTTGAGGCTTTGGAAGGATTTGCTTAGGCCGATAGATTTTTCTGCTGGATGCTCTGATTTCCAGCTTTGTGAGAGGAAGGAAGCATTGATAAGGACTCTTTGATTTCCAGAGCGTGGGCAAAGCAAAGAGGAGCAAAAGCCCTCCCAGAAAGGAGAACGGGGAGCCAGGGAAGAGAAGCCGCAAGAGGGCTCGCAGCACCCAGTGTCCCTGCTGCCAACCGCGCCAGCCGCCCCCTTCGGCGGGAGGCCCCTTTCCCTGCGGGCAGTGCAAACGGTGCGCAAGTTCCTCCTCTTTCTGCTCAAAGCTGCGCCTTTGGACTAAAAGGGGCTGACCCTTTTCAAAGGCACCGCAGGGGAAGCTGGGGGCACTTGCAGCATCTCCCCCGGCAGCCGTGCTCAAGCTTAACACCCACCTCAAACCCAAAGAGCTTAGGTAAAACCCAGCCTTCACAATGAAACCTTGCCGTGCCCCAACAAGACACAGTTGATACAAGTAGGAATAGATCCATCAAAGCTTGGTTTGATGCTGCTGATCAAATTCAAAAGAGGATGCAGCAAAAGGAGGAAGACATTTCAAGGCATTGAAAGTAGAACCATCAGACTCATGGTGCTGATCCATTGACAAATGTGCCACTGCCCGAAAAGACAGAAATTCATACTCAAACGGAGATCTTGGCACTTGGTTTCATGGTGTGTACTAGCGTGAGCAATGGATGGTTTGCTTCCTATCTTGCAGGGTGTTTGAAAGCATGAAGGAAAGGAACAAACACAGCAGAAGACATCGGCCTCGGAAGACAGCAGAGCCTCTCCCCAAGAAGAAAAGACCAAATTAGACAACCCTGCAGGTTGTCCAGGGCTAGCAAGAGTTAGGCAGATTAGTTAGATAGGAATACAACTGTTAGATATTAGTTAGATAGGAATAGGACTGTTTTTTAAGCTTTTTGGGTTGTTTAATCTTCTACTTCGTTAGTTTACATGATAGTAACCTCCTCAATTTAGTAGTTAAGGTACATTAGTATTATTCAGGACTCATTAGTATTATTAGATTTATCAGTAAATGTCAGAGGTTGGGTGTTTTGTATGCTCTGCCATATGCTCTTTGTCATTTTGCCTTTGTTGAGACCTAATCTGTCTTTATCATTAAACCAATGTTTGTTCCATTTTGTCTGTTTGTCTGTATGAAAGCACTCCAGCAATGTTTGTTCCATTTGCCTGGTGTTGCAAAGACGGCACTTGCCCTGAGAGAAGAAGCTGGGCAGGCGCCACCTCCCCCAGGCCCAGCCCCTTGCTCAGCTGGCAGGACTTCCTGACGTGTGTCTCCTTTACTGCCAGTGAAATACCGCTGGGGCTTCAGCCTTTGATTCCTCAACATCTCAGCTGGGAGTGGAAAGGGAGGCTTTGTTTAATTCACTGAATTGCATCTAGATGAGTGGTCTGGTCTCCCCATATTTTCTGGCATAAAAGCAGCGGGTTGAGTCCTTTTTGGAGCCCAGACAGAAAAATTTCTTTCATTTTGGGGGACTGATGGAGCTGACCAGCTTGGAGGACGTTTCTAAGCCCTCCGATTCTATCCAATTCCTATCGGCATGCACCACAAAGGCATGGCTAGTTCAGTTTCAGTTTCTCCTGAAAGGACCAGTGTCCCGCTCTGGGCCTCCAGCAATCTCCTTAGCTAAAGCCGAGCGGGTGTGATCATTATCCTCTGACTTGTCACAGCTGGGGCACTTGCGCCAAAGAAGAATCCAAGTCACTCTTTTATGGAGGCCAGCAAATGGCCCTGCCTAGCAAGGCTTTGGTGGCAGGGGCTGTGGAGGGTGGATGGAGAGGGGGCGAGGGAGGGGGCAATTGGCAGGCTGCTTCTGGGAAGCCGAGGCAAGCTTGCCCTTGTCTGATGGAGCCGGTGCAGGTGGGCTTTGGAGGCTACAAAGTATCTGCCTTGCAGTGGGACTTGTTCCAGCTGCCCCCTCAGTTTGCTGGCCAGTGGGTAACATGCAGGCTGGGAAGGAAGCAAGATTGGGACTGAAGCAAGATTTGCTTTTCCTTAAGGACAGGCAGGAAAGCAGCAAAGCTGCCTGGCTTTTTCTCATATCTGGGATCTAGGCGTTAAAAGCAATGTGAAGGCCAGCAGTGTGGAAAGGCAATTCTGTAAGTGTTGCTTCCTTAGAGGAATGCCAGAGTCTTTTGGGACAACCACCGAGCTTCTCCAAGGGAGCTGGAAGAGGGATCTAGAAATTCTGCCTGAATGTTTGCTAGAGAAATGCCCGTGTGCTGTCCCTGGGTGTGTGTGTGTGTGTCCCCATCAGTTGGCCTGAAAAAGATCCTGTTTCTCCAAGTTTCAAGGGAGGAGTGATGAGGTGAGAGACCAGCTCAGAGGCCCAAAGGAGGGAAACCATGCAGTGACATTATTGGGCAGCAAAAGGAGAATTGAGAAAGGGGGCAGGATGAATGCCTCCACTTTGAGAGGAAGCTTTGGAGTTGGCTCTGCGCTAGGCAACTTGCAAATTCCAGCTCCTCTCAGAGCTGGAGGAGAGCCAGTGGGAGGAGCCCTTCTGGTTCTCCAGGGCAGGAGATGAGGTCTGGGCCCTTGCACAGAGGCAGGCTCCTGTGCACCTTCAGCTGGAGGCACCTTGCAGAGAAGCACCGGGAAGAGCCAGGGCTGTCCCTGCACTGCTTTTGCCCGTCTCATCAGACGACTGAGGAGAAAAGGCCCAATGGGAAGCTTCTCAGAGCAAACTTGCAGCAGAAGAAGTACAAGGGGCAGAGGCGGCCCATGCCCCTTTCTGTCCCATGGCTCCCCCAGGGGTTCCAGATGGAATGTTGGGCTGTGCCCATAGCAACTGTCGTTGTCTCCTGCTCCTGCGGCCCTTGCTGGAACACTGCTGGAGCAGCGCTGGAGCAGCAGCTGCAGGATCAGCTCCTGGGCTGTCCCTGACCAGCCGCCTTCTGCACTCAGCGCCAGACCCGGCCTCTGCACCGACATCCTGGTCTCCTCGTCTGCCTCCGGGCATCCCCAGAGCACTTGGGAACCCTCCAAGGTAAGAAAATCCCCGTTTGCCCTCAAAGCACTAGCACAGGGGCAGGAGGCTCCAGCTGCCTCTCCCACCAAGCACGACACACAGGCTGCGTGCTCACTTTCCCCAGACGAGCTTCCACGTGAAAGCAGGGTGCAGCTTCTGAAGGAATTGTGTTGCCTCCAGGGGAAACACAGACCTTTCCATAGAGGACCTAGAGAGGTGTCCCAGTGCAGTTGCAGATCCTCGTCCACGCATCACCTGATTAAACGTTCTTGGCACCCATTTCAGTCCTCAAACTATCTTGTGCTGACCCCAAAACAAATTGTTCCTGGCTGAGCAGGTCAGGGCTTCAGTGTCAACAAATCCCCTTATGCCCTGACTCTGCTCACACCCGCTCCAAAGCTTCAAACACCACAATGATGGCACTTCTCCTCTGGCATCCCTGTCGTTCAGGGCATGGAAGCATTTGACTGGGCTTCTCTGCAAACACAGGCTTTCAACTTCAAAAACCATCTGGGATCAGCAATTCTTATCTACTTACGTATTTACATCGCCTATAGATCCCTTCTATTTTAATATCTTTAGAGATTCTTTTTTCAGTGCACGTAGGGCTGGTTCTACCTCATGCTCAGGGGCGGCCGTCAAATGCCATCTCCTCAAGAGCACAATCACAGTAGCACAGAATTTTCTGCCTTGGAAGGGATTCTGAAAGATCACTGAGGCCAACTGCAGGGCCTGCCCGGGGCAGCCTCAACAATCACAGCCTGTGCCCAAGAGCAGTGTCCAAACACTTTTGGAGCTCAGTCAGCCTTGGTGCTGTGCCCCCTTCCCTGGGGAGGCTGTTGCAGTGCCCAAGCAGCCTGTGGCTGAAGAAGCTTTTCCTTCGATCCAACCTAAGCCTGCACTGGCACATCTCCCCTGCCATTCTCTTGGCTCTTCTCCGTGGCCCCGGGAGTGAAGAGAGTAGTGCATGGCCTTCTGCTTGCCCTCCTGAGGAAGCTGCTGACTGCTGGAGGGTCCTGCCTAGGACATTCCATGTCAAAAAGGCAGCAATGACAGCAAAGAGAAAGGAGCTGGGACACGGGAGCTCGGGCTTTGCAATGATGAGGATGAGAAGGAAGGCTACTGACACATCCTTGGCAGAAGGATTTTGAACTGGAGCATTGCTTTGATCTCTTTCAGGTGGAAAGGAGAGGCACAATGAAAAGGAAAGCAAGAGCCCAGATTCAGCCGTGAGTTTTGGCCTAGGGTTAAAGCACAGCAAACTGGAGGAATGGCGAGGAGGAGAACTGCTCTTTCACAGTCAGGCTGGGATTGGTTCAAGCCTGTGGGTGCACAGCAAGGCTCTCTTGACCACTTGCCTTTCTCACCTCCACCTCCTTCTTCCTTTAGACACATCAATGTTGGCAGCGACTTTCAGGCTGAGCTCCCAGAGCTGCAGAACAGAGCAGCAAGTGAGGATGAAGAGCCTGCAAGCCTGGTCTGGAAGCCCTGGGGAGAGGATGACTCTGACATGGAAAAACCTGACAGAGGTAGCTTTGCTTCAAGCTTTGCTTCCAGCCCTGAGCTACTTGGGTCTTGAAAAGGCTCCTTATGCCTAAAAAGGCAGCGTTTTGCAGGCTCTGCTTCTCTCCTTGTCTCGCCCATCTTCCCATGTAGAAGTGTTAGAGGCAAGGAGAAAGAGCAAGCACCTTGCTCTCCAAACTGGTCAGGGCCGTTTGCCACTGGAAGAGGGGAGATTGGCCCCCACTTCTTCTTACAGAAGCTGCTTTGGAGGGAGAGCCAGCACTGCGTGGGCCCTTGCTTCAGCTGGCTCTGTCTTTGCTCTCCTTTTCATGCTCTCTCTCCAAGGTGCTGTCTTTAGCTGCCGGCCTTTCCTTCTGCCTTGCATGGCAACCTTTGCCCTTTGCTGGCCTCCAGGCTGACTTTCGGTGGGTTTTTTCTTGTGCTTGCAGTAAGAGAACTGTTGGACATGGCCAGCTCCCGTGGCATTCCCGGGGCAGCAGCTAACCTGGAGCGCGCCCTGCACTGCCTGCACCAGGCACGCGGCAGCGTTCCGGTAAGAAGCGGCTGTTTGGGCGCAGAGGAGAGGGCACAGGGAATGCAGAAGGCCTGGGCACTGGGACAGCCTTTCCTGGCTGCTCTTGGAAGAAGGGTCTTAACAGGGAGCAGAGCACTTGCTGCCTGCTGGGTCTCCTCCAGCTGCGTCAGGGCTGAGCCCAAAGGGCTCCAGCAGGGAGAATCTCCCTCCTGGAGGCGGCGGCGGCGGAAGGTCCTGCTGCCTTGTAAATGGCCTGGAGATTTGGGTTCTCTAAGACATTTGGAGGGGAAATTCCCAGAAGCCTCAGTCAGCTGAGGCCATTCTGGCTGCAGGAGCAGCAAAATCCTCAGCTTGGTGAGCAAAAGGCCACTCTTGGGGACCAGGATCAAAGGGTTGGGCAGCAAAAACTAGGGACTGGGAGCAAATGACAGTGTTTCACCCACATGGGATAGAGTCGCTTGAATGTCTGGAGAGGCAAAGGAGCTGAAAGGCAGCACCTGTGATTTTTTGGCTCATTTTTAATGTGCTGGGGCGGCTAAAGCCTTTTCCCTCTTGATCTTGCAGGAGGCTCTGGAGATGCTGCTCTCAGAGGGGCCTGCAACACCTCAAGGCCATCCCATGGCTGATTATCATTACGCAGGTAAGCAAAGCAGAGCTTCTTGCGTCCCTGACAGATGCTGCCGTCCCCTTCATTGTTGTGGCAAGCGTTTCTGCTTCAAGAAATTGTGCTTAACACCAGCACAAGGTCTTGTCTCCTCTGTGGGTGGGCAAAGCACCAGCATCTAGTCCTTCAGCTCTACTTGTTTTCCAATCCTTCTCCCCAGGCAATGCCTGCTCTTGTCTTCACGCCCTTCTGAGGGAGCAGACACGTACACCCACGTGAATGACGGCCTGCGACCGTTTTCTTTCGGCAGCCAGAGGAATCTACTTGGTGTGGATCAAGGGATCTGTTTACTAGCCGCTGCTTTTTATTGCCAGGCTCTGATAGATGGACACCTGAGGAGAAGGAGTCCTTCCAAAAGGCTTTCCACACCTACGGCAAGGATTTTCATCTCATCCAGAAGCAGGTAAAGCCACGGGACATTCTTTACCCGAGCAGATCAGCAGCAGGAAAGCTTGCTTATTTCTGGGAACAAGCACTGGGCTTCAGTCTCTCTCTTCTCAAGGAGCAAGTATCTTCAAGTAGTAACAAAAGGGGACATCAAAAGCCTGTGTCAAAAGGATGATCCTGCCTCTCCAGCCCTTTTCTCCAAGCTCTTTTGGAAGATGAAGCTTTATTCTGTCAGACTTGTGGCACAGGTCTGCTGCTGCTTCCACAAGACGCTGTGCTGGCATAACTGGAGTGAAGCGGGGAAAGAAGAACTGTGCTAGGTGGATTTGTTGTTGATCTGTGCATTGCGTGTATTAGCACCTAGCATCATACAGGGTTTAAGACATTGCATGATGCCTCTCTTTCTCCATGTTGATTTCATTTTACACCCTACTCCATTTACTTCATGCTTTTACTTCCTAGTTGACTCCATAGTCTACTTTTTCCCCAGTGCACCCGACACCATTTTCGATTCCTTCTTTTTCTCTTCACAACAGATCCAGACTAAGACCGTGGCCCAGTGTGTGGAGTACTACTACTCCTGGAAAAAGGAGCATAAACTTGCCAGCACTCTTGCTCAGGTGAGGGGCAAGAAAATGGAGAGGTGCCAGGAAGGTCGAGAAACTGGGAGAAGGGGAGAAAAGCTGCTGGCAAGCCATGCCAGATGCCCCTTTGCCAGGATCACATCGTCCCATGTGCTGGGAAAGGCACAGCAGATGCTGCCCGGGCCTTCCTTGTGCTGCTGCCCTGAAGTATGCAATTCTGGAGCCTAACTTTGACCCAAGAAAGCAGCACCGCCACCAAAATGGGCTTTGACTCTCTACAGATGGGCTTCTCAAGGGCTGGCACCCTCGCTGACTCCAATCAGACCCCAAATTCCCCACTGCTTGCTGACATCAGCAGTCCAGGCTGCCTTTGTGGATATGCTGCAGATTTTCAGGGAGTTTTTCTAGCATGCCAGCATAGTCCCCAAGAAGGAGCTGCTGGTGCTGTGGCTCCCCTAAATCTTTCCTTAGCGGCAAAGAGCAATTTGCTTCCCATCATGTGAGAGAGAGAGAGAGAGAGAGAGAGAGAGACAGGGAGGGAGATTATTTTGGGGACTAGAAAATGGCTAAGCATGTGTCTACCCTAATTGGACTGAATTGAAATGCCATTGCCTAGACATTTGTGGAGGAAAAGCAGAGAGAAATAGATGTTAGGCAGAAAGGTAGAAATAAGAAATGTAGAGCTCTAAATAGCCAGGTCTTTCTCCCACCCCTTTGGCCTGTAGAAAAGAGGAGTATTTTCCTCCAAGCTCTGGCTTGGCAGCCCGCCGCAGCCCATTGGCAAAGGCAGCCGTTTTCTCAGCTCTTGAGGCTTTGGAAGGATTTGCTTAGGCCGATAGATTTTTGTGCTGGATGCTCTGATTTCCAGCTTTGTGAGAGGAAGGAAGCATTGATAAGGACTCTTTGATTTCCAGAGCGTGGGCAAAGCAAAGAGGAGCAAAAGCCCTCCCAGAAAGGAGAACGGGGAGCCAGGGAAGAGAAGCCGCAAGAGGGCTCGCAGCGCCGAGTGTCCCTGCTGCCAACCGCGCCAGCCGCCCCCTTCGGCGGGAGGCCCCTTTCCCTGCGGGCAGTGCAAACGGTGCGCAAGTTCCTCCTCTTTCTGCTCAAAGCTGCGCCTTTGGACTAAAAGGGGCTGACCCTTTTCAAAGGCACCGCAGGGGAAGCTGGGGGCACTTGCAGCATCTCCCCCGGCAGCCGTGCTCAAGCTTAACACCCACCTCAATCCCAAAGAGCTTAGGTAAAACCCAGCCTTCACAATGAAACCTTGCCGTGCCCCAACAAGACACAGTTGATACAAGTAGGAATAGATCCATCAAAGCTTGGTTTGATGCTGCTGATCAAATTCAAAAGAGGATGCAGCAAAAGGAGGAAGACATTTCAAGGCATTGAAAGTAGAACCATCAGACTCATGGTGCTGATCCATTGACAAATGTGCCACTGCCTGAAAAGACAGAAATTCATACTCAAACGGAGATCTTGGCACTTGGTTTCATGGTGTGTACTAGCGTGAGCAATGGATGGTTTGCTTCCTATCTTGCAGGGTGTTTGAAAGCATGAAGGAAAGGAACAAACACAGCAGAAGACATCGGCCTCGGAAGACAGCAGAGCCTCTCCCCAAGAAGAAAAGACCAAATTAGACAACCCTGCAGGTTGTCCAGGGCTAGCAAGAGTTAGGCAGATTAGTTAGATAGGAATACAACTGTTAGATATTAGTTAGATAGGAATAGGACTGTTTTTTAAGCTTTTTGGGTTGTTTAATCTTCTACTTCGTTAGTTTACATGATAGTAACCTCCTCAATTTAGTAGTTAAGGTACATTAGTATTATTCAGGACTCATTAGTATTATTAGATTTATCAGTAAATGTCAGAGGTTGGGTGTTTTGTATGCTCTGCCATATGCTCTTTGTCATTTTGCCTTTGTTGAGACCTAATCTGTCTTTATCATTAAACCAATGTTTGTTCCATTTTGTCTGTTTGTCTGTATGAAAGCACTCCAGCAATGTTTGTTCCATTTGCCTGGTGTTGCAAAGACGGCACTTGCCCTGAGAGAAGAAGCTGGGCAGGCGCCACCTCCCCCAGGCCCAGCCCCTTGCTCAGCTGGCAGGACTTCCTGACGTGTGTCTCCTTTACTGCCAGTGAAATACCGCTGGGACTTCAGCCTTTGATTCCTCAACATCTCAGCTGGGAGTGGAAAGGGAGGCTTTGTTTAATTCACTGAATTGCATCTAGATGAGTGGTCTGGTCTCCCCATATTTTCTGGCATAAAAGCAGCGGGTTGAGTCCTTTTTGGAGCCCAGACAGAAAAATTTCTTTCATTTTGGGGGACTGATGGAGCTGACCAGCTTGGAGGACGTTTCTAAGCCCTCCGATTCTATCCAATTCCTATCGGCATGCACCACAAAGGCATGGCTAGTTCAGTTGCAGTTTCTCCTGAAAGGACCAGTGTCCCGCTCTGGGCCTCCAGCAATCTCCTTAGCTAAAGCCGAGCGGGTGTGATCATTATCCTCTGACTTGTCACAGCTGGGGCACTTGCGCCAAAGAAGAATCCAAGTCACTCTTTTATGGAGGCCAGCAAATGGCCCTGCCTAGCAAGGCTTTGGTGGCAGGGGCTGTGGAGGGTGGATGGAGAGGGGGCGAGGGAGGGGGCAATTGGCAGGCTGCTTCTGGGAAGCCGAGGCAAGCTTGCCCTTGTCTGATGGAGCCGGTGCAGGTGGGCTTTGGAGGCTACAAAGTATCTGCCTTGCAGTGGGACTTGTTCCAGCTGCCCCCTCAGTTTGCTGGCCAGTGGGTAACATGCAGGCTGGGAAGGAAGCAAGATTGGGACTGAAGCAAGATTTGCTTTTCCTTAAGGACAGGCAGGAAAGCAGCAAAGCTGCCTGGCTTTTTCTCATATCTGGGATCTAGGCGTTAAAAGCAATGTGAAGGCCAGCAGTGTGGAAAGGCAATTCTGTAAGTGTTGCTTCCTTAGAGGAATGCCAGAGTCTTTTGGGACAACCACCGAGCTTCTCCAAGGGAGCTGGAAGAGGGATCTAGAAATTCTGCCTGAATGTTTGCTAGAGAAATGCCCGTGTGCTGTCCCTGGGTGTGTGTGTGTGTGTCCCCATCAGTTGGCCTGAAAAAGATCCTGTTTCTCCAAGTTTCAAGGGAGGAGTGATGAGGTGAGAGACCAGCTCAGAGGCCCAAAGGAGGGAAACCATGCAGTGACATTATTGGGCAGCAAAAGGAGAATTGAGAAAGGGGGCAGGATGAATGCCTCCACTTTGAGAGGAAGCTTTGGAGTTGGCTCTGCGCTAGGCAACTTGCAAATTCCAGCTCCTCTCAGAGCTGGAGGAGAGCCAGTGGGAGGAGCCCTTCTGGTTCTCCAGGGCAGGAGATGAGGTCTGGGCCCTTGCACAGAGGCAGGCTCCTGTGCACCTTCAGCTGGAGGCACCTTGCAGAGAAGCACCGGGAAGAGCCAGGGCTGTCCCTGCACTGCTTTTGCCCGTCTCATCAGACGACTGAGGAGAAAAGGCCCAATGGGAAGCTTCTCAGAGCAAACTTGCAGCAGAAGAAGTACAAGGGGCAGAGGCGGCCCATGCCCCTTTCTGTCCCATGGCTCCCCCAGGGGTTCCAGATGGAATGTTGGGCTGTGCCCATAGCAACTGTCGTTGTCTCCTGCTCCTGCGGCCCTTGCTGGAACACTGCTGGAGCAGCGCTGGAGCAGCAGCTGCAGGATCAGCTCCTGGGCTGTCCCTGACCAGCCGCCTTCTGCACTCAGCGCCAGACCCGGCCTCTGCACCGACATCCTGGTCTCCTCGTCTGCCTCCGGGCATCCCCAGAGCACTTGGGAACCCTCCAAGGTAAGAAAATCCCCGTTTGCCCTCAAAGCACTAGCACAGGGGCAGGAGGCTCCAGCTGCCTCTCCCACCAAGCACGACACACAGGCTGCGTGCTCACTTTCCCCAGACGAGCTTCCACGTGAAAGCAGGGTGCAGCTTCTGAAGGAATTGTGTTGCCTCCAGGGGAAACACAGACCTTTCCAGAGAGGACCTAGAGAGGTGTCCCAGTGCAGTTGCAGATCCTCGTCCACGCATCACCTGATTAAACGTTCTTGGCACCCATTTCAGTCCTCAAACTATCTTGTGCTGACCCCAAAACAAATTGTTCCTGGCTGAGCAGGTCAGGGCTTCAGTGTCAACAAATCCCCTTATGCCCTGACTCTGCTCACACCCGCTCCAAAGCTTCAAACAGCACAATGATGGCACTTCTCCTCTGGCATCCCTGTCGTTCAGGGCATGGAAGCATTTGACTGGGCTTCTCTGCAAACACAGGCTTTCAACTTCAAAAACCATCTGGGATCAGCAATTCTTATCTACTTACGTATTTACATCGCCTATAGATCCCTTCTATTTTAATATCTTTAGAGATTCTTTTTTCAGTGCACGTAGGGCTGGTTCTACCTCATGCTCAGGGGCGGCCGTCAAATGCCATCTCCTCAAGAGCACAATCACAGTAGCACAGAATTTTCTGCCTTGGAAGGGATTCTGAAAGATCACTGAGGCCAACTGCAGGGCCTGCCCGGGGCAGCCTCAACAATCACAGCCTGTGCCCAAGAGCAGTGTCCAAACACTTTTGGAGCTCAGTCAGCCTTGGTGCTGTGCCCCCTTCCCTGGGGAGGCTGTTGCAGTGCCCAAGCAGCCTGTGGCTGAAGAAGCTTTTCCTTCGATCCAACCTAAGCCTGCACTGGCACATCTCCCCTGCCATTCTCTTGGCTCTTCTCCGTGGCCCCGGGAGTGAAGAGAGTAGTGCATGGCCTTCTGCTTGCCCTCCTGAGGAAGCTGCTGACTGCTGGAGGGTCCTGCCTAGGACATTCCATGTCAAAAAGGCAGCAATGACAGCAAAGAGAAAGGAGCTGGGACACGGGAGCTCGGGCTTTGCAATGATGAGGATGAGAAGGAAGGCTACTGACACATCCTTGGCAGAAGGATTTTGAACTGGAGCATTGCTTTGATCTCTTTCAGGTGGAAAGGAGAGGCACAATGAAAAGGAAAGCAAGAGCCCAGATTCAGCCGTGAGTTTTGGCCTAGGGTTAAAGCACAGCAAACTGGAGGAATGGCGAGGAGGAGAACTGCTCTTTCAGAGTCAGGCTGGGATTGGTTCAAGCCTGTGGGTGCACAGCAAGGCTCTCTTGACCACTTGCCTTTCTCACCTCCACCTCCTTCTTCCTTTAGACACATCAATGTTGGCAGCGACTTTCAGGCTGAGCTCCCAGAGCTGCAGAACAGAGCACCAAGTGAGGATGAAGAGCCTGCAAGCCTGGTCTGGAAGCCCTGGGGAGAGGATGACTCTGACATGGAAAAACCTGACAGAGGTAGCTTTGCTTCAAGCTTTGCTTCCAGCCCTGAGCTACTTGGGTCTTGAAAAGGCTCCTTATGCCTAAAAAGGCAGCGTTTTGCAGGCTCTGCTTCTCTCCTTGTCTCGCCCATCTTCCCATGTAGAAGTGTTAGAGGCAAGGAGAAAGAGCAAGCACCTTGCTCTCCAAACTGGTCAGGGCCGTTTGCCACTGGAAGAGGGGAGATTGGCCCCCACTTCTTCTTACAGAAGCTGCTTTGGAGGGAGAGCCAGCACTGCGTGGGCCCTTGCTTCAGCTGGCTCTGTCTTTGCTCTCCTTTTCATGCTCTCTCTCCAAGGTGCTGTCTTTAGCTGCCGGCCTTTCCTTCTGCCTTGCATGGCAACCTTTGCCCTTTGCTGGCCTCCAGGCTGACTTTCGGTGGGTTTTTTCTTGTGCTTGCAGTAAGAGAACTGTTGGACATGGCCAGCTCCCGTGGCATTCCCGGGGCAGCAGCTAACCTGGAGCGCGCCCTGCACTGCCTGCACCAGGCACGCGGCAGCGTTCCGGTAAGAAGCGGCTGTTTGGGCGCAGAGGAGAGGGCACAGGGAATGCAGAAGGCCTGGGCACTGGGACAGCCTTTCCTGGCTGCTCTTGGAAGAAGGGTCTTAACAGGGAGCAGAGCACTTGCTGCCTGCTGGGTCTCCTCCAGCTGCGTCAGGGCTGAGCCCAAAGGGCTCCAGCAGGGAGAATCTCCCTCCTGGAGGCGGCGGCGGCGGAAGGTCCTGCTGCCTTGTAAATGGCCTGGAGATTTGGGTTCTCTAAGACATTTGGAGGGGAAATTCCCAGAAGCCTCACTCAGCTGAGGCCATTCTGGCTGCAGGAGCAGCAAAATCCTCAGCTTGGTGAGCAAAAGGCCACTCTTGGGGACCAGGATCAAAGGGTTGGGCAGCAAAAACTAGGGACTGGGAGCAAATGACAGTGTTTCACCCACATGGGATAGAGTCGCTTGAATGTCTGGAGAGGCAAAGGAGCTGAAAGGCAGCACCTGTGATTTTTTGGCTCATTTTTAATGTGCTGGGGCGGCTAAAGCCTTTTCCCTCTTGATCTTGCAGGAGGCTCTGGAGATGCTGCTCTCAGAGGGGCCTGCAACACCTCAAGGCCATCCCATGGCTGATTATCATTACGCAGGTAAGCAAAGCAGAGCTTCTTGCGTCCCTGACAGATGCTGCCGTCCCCTTCATTGTTGTGGCAAGCGTTTCTGCTTCAAGAAATTGTGCTTAACACCAGCACAAGGTCTTGTCTCCTCTGTGGGTGGGCAAAGCACCAGCATCTAGTCCTTCAGCTCTACTTGTTTTCCAATCCTTCTCCCCAGGCAATGCCTGCTCTTGTCTTCACGCCCTTCTGAGGGAGCAGACACGTACACCCACGTGAATGACGGCCTGCGACCGTTTTCTTTCGGCAGCCAGAGGAATCTACTTGGTGTGGATCAAGGGATCTGTTTACTAGCCGCTGCTTTTTATTGCCAGGCTCTGATAGATGGACACCTGAGGAGAAGGAGTCCTTCCAAAAGGCTTTCCACACCTACGGCAAGGATTTTCATCTCATCCAGAAGCAGGTAAAGCCACGGGACATTCTTTACCCGAGCAGATCAGCAGCAGGAAAGCTTGCTTATTTCTGGGAACAAGCACTGGGCTTCAGTCTCTCTCTTCTCAAGGAGCAAGTATCTTCAAGTAGTAACAAAAGGGGACATCAAAAGCCTGTGTCAAAAGGATGATCCTGCCTCTCCAGCCCTTTTCTCCAAGCTCTTTTGGAAGATGAAGCTTTATTCTGTCAGACTTGTGGCACAGGTCTGCTGCTGCTTCCACAAGACGCTGTGCTGGCATAACTGGAGTGAAGCGGGGAAAGAAGAACTGTGCTAGGTGGATTTGTTGTTGATCTGTGCATTGCGTGTATTAGCACCTAGCATCATACAGGGTTTAAGACATTGCATGATGCCTCTCTTTCTCCATGTTGATTTCATTTTACACCCTACTCCATTTACTTCATGCTTTTACTTCCTAGTTGACTCCATAGTCTACTTTTTCCCCAGTGCACCCGACACCATTTTCGATTCCTTCTTTTTCTCTTCACAACAGATCCAGACTAAGACCGTGGCCCAGTGTGTGGAGTACTACTACTCCTGGAAAAAGGAGCATAAACTTGCCAGCACTCTTGCTCAGGTGAGGGGCAAGAAAATGGAGAGGTGCCAGGAAGGTCGAGAAACTGGGAGAAGGGGAGAAAAGCTGCTGGCAAGCCATGCCAGATGCCCCTTTGCCAGGATCACATCGTCCCATGTGCTGGGAAAGGCACAGCAGATGCTGCCCGGGCCTTCCTTGTGCTGCTGCCCTGAAGTATGCAATTCTGGAGCCTAACTTTGACCCAAGAAAGCAGCACCGCCACCAAAATGGGCTTTGACTCTCTACAGATGGGCTTCTCAAGGGCTGGCACCCTCGCTGACTCCAATCAGACCCCAAATTCCCCACTGCTTGCTGACATCAGCAGTCCAGGCTGCCTTTGTGGATATGCTGCAGATTTTCAGGGAGTTTTTCTAGCATGCCAGCATAGTCCCCAAGAAGGAGCTGCTGGTGCTGTGGCTCCCCTAAATCTTTCCTTAGCGGCAAAGAGCAATTTGCTTCCCATCATGTGAGAGAGAGAGAGAGAGAGAGAGAGAGAGACAGGGAGGGAGATTATTTTGGGGACTAGAAAATGGCTAAGCATGTGTCTACCCTAATTGGACTGAATTGAAATGCCATTGCCTAGACATTTGTGGAGGAAAAGCAGAGAGAAATAGATGTTAGGCAGAAAGGTAGAAATAAGAAATGTAGAGCTCTAAATAGCCAGGTCTTTCTCCCACCCCTTTGGCCTGTAGAAAAGAGGAGTATTTTCCTCCAAGCTCTGGCTTGGCAGCCCGCCGCAGCCCATTGGCAAAGGCAGCCGTTTTCTCAGCTCTTGAGGCTTTGGAAGTATTTGCTTAGGCCGATAGATTTTTGTGCTGGATGCTCTGATTTCCAGCTTTGTGAGAGGAAGGAAGCATTGATAAGGACTCTTTGATTTCCAGAGCGTGGGCAAAGCAAAGAGGAGCAAAAGCCCTCCCAGAAAGGAGAACGGGGAGCCAGGGAAGAGAAGCCGCAAGAGGGCTCGCAGCGCCGAGTGTCCCTGCTGCCAACCGCGCCAGCCGCCCCCTTCGGCGGGAGGCCCCTTTCCCTGCGGGCAGTGCAAACGGTGCGCAAGTTCCTCCTCTTTCTGCTCAAAGCTGCGCCTTTGGACTAAAAGGGGCTGACCCTTTTCAAAGGCACCGCAGGGGAAGCTGGGGGCACTTGCAGCATCTCCCCCGGCAGCCGTGCTCAAGCTTAACACCCACCTCAATCCCAAAGAGCTTAGGTAAAACCCAGCCTTCACAATGAAACCTTGCCGTGCCCCAACAAGACACAGTTGATACAAGTAGGAATAGATCCATCAAAGCTTGGTTTGATGCTGCTGATCAAATTCAAAAGAGGATGCAGCAAAAGGAGGAAGACATTTCAAGGCATTGAAAGTAGAACCATCAGACTCATGGTGCTGATCCATTGACAAATGTGCCACTGCCTGAAAAGACAGAAATTCATACTCAAACGGAGATCTTGGCACTTGGTTTCATGGTGTGTACTAGCGTGAGCAATGGATGGTTTGCTTCCTATCTTGCAGGGTGTTTGAAAGCATGAAGGAAAGGAACAAACACAGCAGAAGACATCGGCCTCGGAAGACAGCAGAGCCTCTCCCCAAGAAGAAAAGACCAAATTAGACAACCCTGCAGGTTGTCCAGGGCTAGCAAGAGTTAGGCAGATTAGTTAGATAGGAATACAACTGTTAGATATTAGTTAGATAGGAATAGGACTGTTTTTTAAGCTTTTTGGGTTGTTTAATCTTCTACTTCGTTAGTTTACATGATAGTAACCTCCTCAATTTAGTAGTTAAGGTACATTAGTATTATTCAGGACTCATTAGTATTATTAGATTTATCAGTAAATGTCAGAGGTTGGGTGTTTTGTATGCTCTGCCATATGCTCTTTGTCATTTTGCCTTTGTTGAGACCTAATCTGTCTTTATCATTAAACCAATGTTTGTTCCATTTTGTCTGTTTGTCTGTATGAAAGCACTCCAGCAATGTTTGTTCCATTTGCCTGGTGTTGCAAAGACGGCACTTGCCCTGAGAGAAGAAGCTGGGCAGGCGCCACCTCCCCCAGGCCCAGCCCCTTGCTCAGCTGGCAGGACTTCCTGACGTGTGTCTCCTTTACTGCCAGTGAAATACCGCTGGGACTTCAGCCTTTGATTCCTCAACATCTCAGCTGGGAGTGGAAAGGGAGGCTTTGTTTAATTCACTGAATTGCATCTAGATGAGTGGTCTGGTCTCCCCATATTTTCTGGCATAAAAGCAGCGGGTTGAGTCCTTTTTGGAGCCCAGACAGAAAAATTTCTTTCATTTTGGGGGACTGATGGAGCTGACCAGCTTGGAGGACGTTTCTAAGCCCTCCGATTCTATCCAATTCCTATCGGCATGCACCACAAAGGCATGGCTAGTTCAGTTGCAGTTTCTCCTGAAAGGACCAGTGTCCCGCTCTGGGCCTCCAGCAATCTCCTTAGCTAAAGCCGAGCGGGTGTGATCATTATCCTCTGACTTGTCACAGCTGGGGCACTTGCGCCAAAGAAGAATCCAAGTCACTCTTTTATGGAGGCCAGCAAATGGCCCTGCCTAGCAAGGCTTTGGTGGCAGGGGCTGTGGAGGGTGGATGGAGAGGGGGCGAGGGAGGGGGCAATTGGCAGGCTGCTTCTGGGAAGCCGAGGCAAGCTTGCCCTTGTCTGATGGAGCCGGTGCAGGTGGGCTTTGGAGGCTACAAAGTATCTGCCTTGCAGTGGGACTTGTTCCAGCTGCCCCCTCAGTTTGCTGGCCAGTGGGTAACATGCAGGCTGGGAAGGAAGCAAGATTGGGACTGAAGCAAGATTTGCTTTTCCTTAAGGACAGGCAGGAAAGCAGCAAAGCTGCCTGGCTTTTTCTCATATCTGGGATCTAGGCGTTAAAAGCAATGTGAAGGCCAGCAGTGTGGAAAGGCAATTCTGTAAGTGTTGCTTCCTTAGAGGAATGCCAGAGTCTTTTGGGACAACCACCGAGCTTCTCCAAGGGAGCTGGAAGAGGGATCTAGAAATTCTGCCTGAATGTTTGCTAGAGAAATGCCCGTGTGCTGTCCCTGGGTGTGTGTGTGTGTGTCCCCATCAGTTGGCCTGAAAAAGATCCTGTTTCTCCAAGTTTCAAGGGAGGAGTGATGAGGTGAGAGACCAGCTCAGAGGCCCAAAGGAGGGAAACCATGCAGTGACATTATTGGGCAGCAAAAGGAGAATTGAGAAAGGGGGCAGGATGAATGCCTCCACTTTGAGAGGAAGCTTTGGAGTTGGCTCTGCGCTAGGCAACTTGCAAATTCCAGCTCCTCTCAGAGCTGGAGGAGAGCCAGTGGGAGGAGCCCTTCTGGTTCTCCAGGGCAGGAGATGAGGTCTGGGCCCTTGCACAGAGGCAGGCTCCTGTGCACCTTCAGCTGGAGGCACCTTGCAGAGAAGCACCGGGAAGAGCCAGGGCTGTCCCTGCACTGCTTTTGCCCGTCTCATCAGACGACTGAGGAGAAAAGGCCCAATGGGAAGCTTCTCAGAGCAAACTTGCAGCAGAAGAAGTACAAGGGGCAGAGGCGGCCCATGCCCCTTTCTGTCCCATGGCTCCCCCAGGGGTTCCAGATGGAATGTTGGGCTGTGCCCATAGCAACTGTCGTTGTCTCCTGCTCCTGCGGCCCTTGCTGGAACACTGCTGGAGCAGCGCTGGAGCAGCAGCTGCAGGATCAGCTCCTGGGCTGTCCCTGACCAGCCGCCTTCTGCACTCAGCGCCAGACCCGGCCTCTGCACCGACATCCTGGTCTCCTCGTCTGCCTCCGGGCATCCCCAGAGCACTTGGGAACCCTCCAAGGTAAGAAAATCCCCGTTTGCCCTCAAAGCACTAGCACAGGGGCAGGAGGCTCCAGCTGCCTCTCCCACCAAGCACGACACACAGGCTGCGTGCTCACTTTCCCCAGACGAGCTTCCACGTGAAAGCAGGGTGCAGCTTCTGAAGGAATTGTGTTGCCTCCAGGGGAAACACAGACCTTTCCAGAGAGGACCTAGAGAGGTGTCCCAGTGCAGTTGCAGATCCTCGTCCACGCATCACCTGATTAAACGTTCTTGGCACCCATTTCAGTCCTCAAACTATCTTGTGCTGACCCCAAAACAAATTGTTCCTGGCTGAGCAGGTCAGGGCTTCAGTGTCAACAAATCCCCTTATGCCCTGACTCTGCTCACACCCGCTCCAAAGCTTCAAACAGCACAATGATGGCACTTCTCCTCTGGCATCCCTGTCGTTCAGGGCATGGAAGCATTTGACTGGGCTTCTCTGCAAACACAGGCTTTCAACTTCAAAAACCATCTGGGATCAGCAATTCTTATCTACTTACGTATTTACATCGCCTATAGATCCCTTCTATTTTAATATCTTTAGAGATTCTTTTTTCAGTGCACGTAGGGCTGGTTCTACCTCATGCTCAGGGGCGGCCGTCAAATGCCATCTCCTCAAGAGCACAATCACAGTAGCACAGAATTTTCTGCCTTGGAAGGGATTCTGAAAGATCACTGAGGCCAACTGCAGGGCCTGCCCGGGGCAGCCTCAACAATCACAGCCTGTGCCCAAGAGCAGTGTCCAAACACTTTTGGAGCTCAGTCAGCCTTGGTGCTGTGCCCCCTTCCCTGGGGAGGCTGTTGCAGTGCCCAAGCAGCCTGTGGCTGAAGAAGCTTTTCCTTCGATCCAACCTAAGCCTGCACTGGCACATCTCCCCTGCCATTCTCTTGGCTCTTCTCCGTGGCCCCGGGAGTGAAGAGAGTAGTGCATGGCCTTCTGCTTGCCCTCCTGAGGAAGCTGCTGACTGCTGGAGGGTCCTGCCTAGGACATTCCATGTCAAAAAGGCAGCAATGACAGCAAAGAGAAAGGAGCTGGGACACGGGAGCTCGGGCTTTGCAATGATGAGGATGAGAAGGAAGGCTACTGACACATCCTTGGCAGAAGGATTTTGAACTGGAGCATTGCTTTGATCTCTTTCAGGTGGAAAGGAGAGGCACAATGAAAAGGAAAGCAAGAGCCCAGATTCAGCCGTGAGTTTTGGCCTAGGGTTAAAGCACAGCAAACTGGAGGAATGGCGAGGAGGAGAACTGCTCTTTCACAGTCAGGCTGGGATTGGTTCAAGCCTGTGGGTGCACAGCAAGGCTCTCTTGACCACTTGCCTTTCTCACCTCCACCTCCTTCTTCCTTTAGACACATCAATGTTGGCAGCGACTTTCAGGCTGAGCTCCCAGAGCTGCAGAACAGAGCACCAAGTGAGGATGAAGAGCCTGCAAGCCTGGTCTGGAAGCCCTGGGGAGAGGATGACTCTGACATGGAAAAACCTGACAGAGGTAGCTTTGCTTCAAGCTTTGCTTCCAGCCCTGAGCTACTTGGGTCTTGAAAAGGCTCCTTATGCCTAAAAAGGCAGCGTTTTGCAGGCTCTGCTTCTCTCCTTGTCTCGCCCATCTTCCCATGTAGAAGTGTTAGAGGCAAGGAGAAAGAGCAAGCACCTTGCTCTCCAAACTGGTCAGGGCCGTTTGCCACTGGAAGAGGGGAGATTGGCCCCCACTTCTTCTTACAGAAGCTGCTTTGGAGGGAGAGCCAGCACTGCGTGGGCCCTTGCTTCAGCTGGCTCTGTCTTTGCTCTCCTTTTCATGCTCTCTCTCCAAGGTGCTGTCTTTAGCTGCCGGCCTTTCCTTCTGCCTTGCATGGCAACCTTTGCCCTTTGCTGGCCTCCAGGCTGACTTTCGGTGGGTTTTTTCTTGTGCTTGCAGTAAGAGAACTGTTGGACATGGCCAGCTCCCGTGGCATTCCCGGGGCAGCAGCTAACCTGGAGCGCGCCCTGCACTGCCTGCACCAGGCACGCGGCAGCGTTCCGGTAAGAAGCGGCTGTTTGGGCGCAGAGGAGAGGGCACAGGGAATGCAGAAGGCCTGGGCACTGGGACAGCCTTTCCTGGCTGCTCTTGGAAGAAGGGTCTTAACAGGGAGCAGAGCACTTGCTGCCTGCTGGGTCTCCTCCAGCTGCGTCAGGGCTGAGCCCAAAGGGCTCCAGCAGGGAGAATCTCCCTCCTGGAGGCGGCGGCGGCGGAAGGTCCTGCTGCCTTGTAAATGGCCTGGAGATTTGGGTTCTCTAAGACATTTGGAGGGGAAATTCCCAGAAGCCTCAGTCAGCTGAGGCCATTCTGGCTGCAGGAGCAGCAAAATCCTCAGCTTGGTGAGCAAAAGGCCACTCTTGGGGACCAGGATCAAAGGGTTGGGCAGCAAAAACTAGGGACTGGGAGCAAATGACAGTGTTTCACCCACATGGGATAGAGTCGCTTGAATGTCTGGAGAGGCAAAGGAGCTGAAAGGCAGCACCTGTGATTTTTTGGCTCATTTTTAATGTGCTGGGGCGGCTAAAGCCTTTTCCCTCTTGATCTTGCAGGAGGCTCTGGAGATGCTGCTCTCAGAGGGGCCTGCAACACCTCAAGGCCATCCCATGGCTGATTATCATTACGCAGGTAAGCAAAGCAGAGCTTCTTGCGTCCCTGACAGATGCTGCCGTCCCCTTCATTGTTGTGGCAAGCGTTTCTGCTTCAAGAAATTGTGCTTAACACCAGCACAAGGTCTTGTCTCCTCTGTGGGTGGGCAAAGCACCAGCATCTAGTCCTTCAGCTCTACTTGTTTTCCAATCCTTCTCCCCAGGCAATGCCTGCTCTTGTCTTCACGCCCTTCTGAGGGAGCAGACACGTACACCCACGTGAATGACGGCCTGCGACCGTTTTCTTTCGGCAGCCAGAGGAATCTACTTGGTGTGGATCAAGGGATCTGTTTACTAGCCGCTGCTTTTTATTGCCAGGCTCTGATAGATGGACACCTGAGGAGAAGGAGTCCTTCCAAAAGGCTTTCCACACCTACGGCAAGGATTTTCATCTCATCCAGAAGCAGGTAAAGCCACGGGACATTCTTTACCCGAGCAGATCAGCAGCAGGAAAGCTTGCTTATTTCTGGGAACAAGCACTGGGCTTCAGTCTCTCTCTTCTCAAGGAGCAAGTATCTTCAAGTAGTAACAAAAGGGGACATCAAAAGCCTGTGTCAAAAGGATGATCCTGCCTCTCCAGCCCTTTTCTCCAAGCTCTTTTGGAAGATGAAGCTTTATTCTGTCAGACTTGTGGCACAGGTCTGCTGCTGCTTCCACAAGACGCTGTGCTGGCATAACTGGAGTGAAGCGGGGAAAGAAGAACTGTGCTAGGTGGATTTGTTGTTGATCTGTGCATTGCGTGTATTAGCACCTAGCATCATACAGGGTTTAAGACATTGCATGATGCCTCTCTTTCTCCATGTTGATTTCATTTTACACCCTACTCCATTTACTTCATGCTTTTACTTCCTAGTTGACTCCATAGTCTACTTTTTCCCCAGTGCACCCGACACCATTTTCGATTCCTTCTTTTTCTCTTCACAACAGATCCAGACTAAGACCGTGGCCCAGTGTGTGGAGTACTACTACTCCTGGAAAAAGGAGCATAAACTTGCCAGCACTCTTGCTCAGGTGAGGGGCAAGAAAATGGAGAGGTGCCAGGAAGGTCGAGAAACTGGGAGAAGGGGAGAAAAGCTGCTGGCAAGCCATGCCAGATGCCCCTTTGCCAGGATCACATCGTCCCATGTGCTGGGAAAGGCACAGCAGATGCTGCCCGGGCCTTCCTTGTGCTGCTGCCCTGAAGTATGCAATTCTGGAGCCTAACTTTGACCCAAGAAAGCAGCACCGCCACCAAAATGGGCTTTGACTCTCTACAGATGGGCTTCTCAAGGGCTGGCACCCTCGCTGACTCCAATCAGACCCCAAATTCCCCACTGCTTGCTGACATCAGCAGTCCAGGCTGCCTTTGTGGATATGCTGCAGATTTTCAGGGAGTTTTTCTAGCATGCCAGCATAGTCCCCAAGAAGGAGCTGCTGGTGCTGTGGCTCCCCTAAATCTTTCCTTAGCGGCAAAGAGCAATTTGCTTCCCATCATGTGAGAGAGAGAGAGAGAGAGAGAGAGAGAGACAGGGAGGGAGATTATTTTGGGGACTAGAAAATGGCTAAGCATGTGTCTACCCTAATTGGACTGAATTGAAATGCCATTGCCTAGACATTTGTGGAGGAAAAGCAGAGAGAAATAGATGTTAGGCAGAAAGGTAGAAATAAGAAATGTAGAGCTCTAAATAGCCAGGTCTTTCTCCCACCCCTTTGGCCTGTAGAAAAGAGGAGTATTTTCCTCCAAGCTCTGGCTTGGCAGCCCGCCGCAGCCCATTGGCAAAGGCAGCCGTTTTCTCAGCTCTTGAGGCTTTGGAAGTATTTGCTTAGGCCGATAGATTTTTGTGCTGGATGCTCTGATTTCCAGCTTTGTGAGAGGAAGGAAGCATTGATAAGGACTCTTTGATTTCCAGAGCGTGGGCAAAGCAAAGAGGAGCAAAAGCCCTCCCAGAAAGGAGAACGGGGAGCCAGGGAAGAGAAGCCGCAAGAGGGCTCGCAGCGCCGAGTGTCCCTGCTGCCAACCGCGCCAGCCGCCCCCTTCGGCGGGAGGCCCCTTTCCCTGCGGGCAGTGCAAACGGTGCGCAAGTTCCTCCTCTTTCTGCTCAAAGCTGCGCCTTTGGACTAAAAGGGGCTGACCCTTTTCAAAGGCACCGCAGGGGAAGCTGGGGGCACTTGCAGCATCTCCCCCGGCAGCCGTGCTCAAGCTTAACACCCACCTCAATCCCAAAGAGCTTAGGTAAAACCCAGCCTTCACAATGAAACCTTGCCGTGCCCCAACAAGACACAGTTGATACAAGTAGGAATAGATCCATCAAAGCTTGGTTTGATGCTGCTGATCAAATTCAAAAGAGGATGCAGCAAAAGGAGGAAGACATTTCAAGGCATTGAAAGTAGAACCATCAGACTCATGGTGCTGATCCATTGACAAATGTGCCACTGCCTGAAAAGACAGAAATTCATACTCAAACGGAGATCTTGGCACTTGGTTTCATGGTGTGTACTAGCGTGAGCAATGGATGGTTTGCTTCCTATCTTGCAGGGTGTTTGAAAGCATGAAGGAAAGGAACAAACACAGCAGAAGACATCGGCCTCGGAAGACAGCAGAGCCTCTCCCCAAGAAGAAAAGACCAAATTAGACAACCCTGCAGGTTGTCCAGGGCTAGCAAGAGTTAGGCAGATTAGTTAGATAGGAATACAACTGTTAGATATTAGTTAGATAGGAATAGGACTGTTTTTTAAGCTTTTTGGGTTGTTTAATCTTCTACTTCGTTAGTTTACATGATAGTAACCTCCTCAATTTAGTAGTTAAGGTACATTAGTATTATTCAGGACTCATTAGTATTATTAGATTTATCAGTAAATGTCAGAGGTTGGGTGTTTTGTATGCTCTGCCATATGCTCTTTGTCATTTTGCCTTTGTTGAGACCTAATCTGTCTTTATCATTAAACCAATGTTTGTTCCATTTTGTCTGTTTGTCTGTATGAAAGCACTCCAGCAATGTTTGTTCCATTTGCCTGGTGTTGCAAAGACGGCACTTGCCCTGAGAGAAGAAGCTGGGCAGGCGCCACCTCCCCCAGGCCCAGCCCCTTGCTCAGCTGGCAGGACTTCCTGACGTGTGTCTCCTTTACTGCCAGTGAAATACCGCTGGGACTTCAGCCTTTGATTCCTCAACATCTCAGCTGGGAGTGGAAAGGGAGGCTTTGTTTAATTCACTGAATTGCATCTAGATGAGTGGTCTGGTCTCCCCATATTTTCTGGCATAAAAGCAGCGGGTTGAGTCCTTTTTGGAGCCCAGACAGAAAAATTTCTTTCATTTTGGGGGACTGATGGAGCTGACCAGCTTGGAGGACGTTTCTAAGCCCTCCGATTCTATCCAATTCCTATCGGCATGCACCACAAAGGCATGGCTAGTTCAGTTGCAGTTTCTCCTGAAAGGACCAGTGTCCCGCTCTGGGCCTCCAGCAATCTCCTTAGCTAAAGCCGAGCGGGTGTGATCATTATCCTCTGACTTGTCACAGCTGGGGCACTTGCGCCAAAGAAGAATCCAAGTCACTCTTTTATGGAGGCCAGCAAATGGCCCTGCCTAGCAAGGCTTTGGTGGCAGGGGCTGTGGAGGGTGGATGGAGAGGGGGCGAGGGAGGGGGCAATTGGCAGGCTGCTTCTGGGAAGCCGAGGCAAGCTTGCCCTTGTCTGATGGAGCCGGTGCAGGTGGGCTTTGGAGGCTACAAAGTATCTGCCTTGCAGTGGGACTTGTTCCAGCTGCCCCCTCAGTTTGCTGGCCAGTGGGTAACATGCAGGCTGGGAAGGAAGCAAGATTGGGACTGAAGCAAGATTTGCTTTTCCTTAAGGACAGGCAGGAAAGCAGCAAAGCTGCCTGGCTTTTTCTCATATCTGGGATCTAGGCGTTAAAAGCAATGTGAAGGCCAGCAGTGTGGAAAGGCAATTCTGTAAGTGTTGCTTCCTTAGAGGAATGCCAGAGTCTTTTGGGACAACCACCGAGCTTCTCCAAGGGAGCTGGAAGAGGGATCTAGAAATTCTGCCTGAATGTTTGCTAGAGAAATGCCCGTGTGCTGTCCCTGGGTGTGTGTGTGTGTGTCCCCATCAGTTGGCCTGAAAAAGATCCTGTTTCTCCAAGTTTCAAGGGAGGAGTGATGAGGTGAGAGACCAGCTCAGAGGCCCAAAGGAGGGAAACCATGCAGTGACATTATTGGGCAGCAAAAGGAGAATTGAGAAAGGGGGCAGGATGAATGCCTCCACTTTGAGAGGAAGCTTTGGAGTTGGCTCTGCGCTAGGCAACTTGCAAATTCCAGCTCCTCTCAGAGCTGGAGGAGAGCCAGTGGGAGGAGCCCTTCTGGTTCTCCAGGGCAGGAGATGAGGTCTGGGCCCTTGCACAGAGGCAGGCTCCTGTGCACCTTCAGCTGGAGGCACCTTGCAGAGAAGCACCGGGAAGAGCCAGGGCTGTCCCTGCACTGCTTTTGCCCGTCTCATCAGACGACTGAGGAGAAAAGGCCCAATGGGAAGCTTCTCAGAGCAAACTTGCAGCAGAAGAAGTACAAGGGGCAGAGGCGGCCCATGCCCCTTTCTGTCCCATGGCTCCCCCAGGGGTTCCAGATGGAATGTTGGGCTGTGCCCATAGCAACTGTCGTTGTCTCCTGCTCCTGCGGCCCTTGCTGGAACACTGGTGGAGCAGCGCTGGAGCAGCAGCTGCAGGATCAGCTCCTGGGCTGTCCCTGACCAGCCGCCTTCTGCACTCAGCGCCAGACCCGGCCTCTGCACCGACATCCTGGTCTCCTCGTCTGCCTCCGGGCATCCCCAGAGCACTTGGGAACCCTCCAAGGTAAGAAAATCCCCGTTTGCCCTCAAAGCACTAGCACAGGGGCAGGAGGCTCCAGCTGCCTCTCCCACCAAGCACGACACACAGGCTGCGTGCTCACTTTCCCCAGACGAGCTTCCACGTGAAAGCAGGGTGCAGCTTCTGAAGGAATTGTGTTGCCTCCAGGGGAAACACAGACCTTTCCAGAGAGGACCTAGAGAGGTGTCCCAGTGCAGTTGCAGATCCTCGTCCACGCATCACCTGATTAAACGTTCTTGGCACCCATTTCAGTCCTCAAACTATCTTGTGCTGACCCCAAAACAAATTGTTCCTGGCTGAGCAGGTCAGGGCTTCAGTGTCAACAAATCCCCTTATGCCCTGACTCTGCTCACACCCGCTCCAAAGCTTCAAACAGCACAATGATGGCACTTCTCCTCTGGCATCCCTGTCGTTCAGGGCATGGAAGCATTTGACTGGGCTTCTCTGCAAACACAGGCTTTCAACTTCAAAAACCATCTGGGATCAGCAATTCTTATCTACTTACGTATTTACATCGCCTATAGATCCCTTCTATTTTAATATCTTTAGAGATTCTTTTTTCAGTGCACGTAGGGCTGGTTCTACCTCATGCTCAGGGGCGGCCGTCAAATGCCATCTCCTCAAGAGCACAATCACAGTAGCACAGAATTTTCTGCCTTGGAAGGGATTCTGAAAGATCACTGAGGCCAACTGCAGGGCCTGCCCGGGGCAGCCTCAACAATCACAGCCTGTGCCCAAGAGCAGTGTCCAAACACTTTTGGAGCTCAGTCAGCCTTGGTGCTGTGCCCCCTTCCCTGGGGAGGCTGTTGCAGTGCCCAAGCAGCCTGTGGCTGAAGAAGCTTTTCCTTCGATCCAACCTAAGCCTGCACTGGCACATCTCCCCTGCCATTCTCTTGGCTCTTCTCCGTGGCCCCGGGAGTGAAGAGAGTAGTGCATGGCCTTCTGCTTGCCCTCCTGAGGAAGCTGCTGACTGCTGGAGGGTCCTGCCTAGGACATTCCATGTCAAAAAGGCAGCAATGACAGCAAAGAGAAAGGAGCTGGGACACGGGAGCTCGGGCTTTGCAATGATGAGGATGAGAAGGAAGGCTACTGACACATCCTTGGCAGAAGGATTTTGAACTGGAGCATTGCTTTGATCTCTTTCAGGTGGAAAGGAGAGGCACAATGAAAAGGAAAGCAAGAGCCCAGATTCAGCCGTGAGTTTTGGCCTAGGGTTAAAGCACAGCAAACTGGAGGAATGGCGAGGAGGAGAACTGCTCTTTCAGAGTCAGGCTGGGATTGGTTCAAGCCTGTGGGTGCACAGCAAGGCTCTCTTGACCACTTGCCTTTCTCACCTCCACCTCCTTCTTCCTTTAGACACATCAATGTTGGCAGCGACTTTCAGGCTGAGCTCCCAGAGCTGCAGAACAGAGCACCAAGTGAGGATGAAGAGCCTGCAAGCCTGGTCTGGAAGCCCTGGGGAGAGGATGACTCTGACATGGAAAAACCTGACAGAGGTAGCTTTGCTTCAAGCTTTGCTTCCAGCCCTGAGCTACTTGGGTCTTGAAAAGGCTCCTTATGCCTAAAAAGGCAGCGTTTTGCAGGCTCTGCTTCTCTCCTTGTCTCGCCCATCTTCCCATGTAGAAGTGTTAGAGGCAAGGAGAAAGAGCAAGCACCTTGCTCTCCAAACTGGTCAGGGCCGTTTGCCACTGGAAGAGGGGAGATTGGCCCCCACTTCTTCTTACAGAAGCTGCTTTGGAGGGAGAGCCAGCACTGCGTGGGCCCTTGCTTCAGCTGGCTCTGTCTTTGCTCTCCTTTTCATGCTCTCTCTCCAAGGTGCTGTCTTTAGCTGCCGGCCTTTCCTTCTGCCTTGCATGGCAACCTTTGCCCTTTGCTGGCCTCCAGGCTGACTTTCGGTGGGTTTTTTCTTGTGCTTGCAGTAAGAGAACTGTTGGACATGGCCAGCTCCCGTGGCATTCCCGGGGCAGCAGCTAACCTGGAGCGCGCCCTGCACTGCCTGCACCAGGCACGCGGCAGCGTTCCGGTAAGAAGCGGCTGTTTGGGCGCAGAGGAGAGGGCACAGGGAATGCAGAAGGCCTGGGCACTGGGACAGCCTTTCCTGGCTGCTCTTGGAAGAAGGGTCTTAACAGGGAGCAGAGCACTTGCTGCCTGCTGGGTCTCCTCCAGCTGCGTCAGGGCTGAGCCCAAAGGGCTCCAGCAGGGAGAATCTCCCTCCTGGAGGCGGCGGCGGCGGAAGGTCCTGCTGCCTTGTAAATGGCCTGGAGATTTGGGTTCTCTAAGACATTTGGAGGGGAAATTCCCAGAAGCCTCAGTCAGCTGAGGCCATTCTGGCTGCAGGAGCAGCAAAATCCTCAGCTTGGTGAGCAAAAGGCCACTCTTGGGGACCAGGATCAAAGGGTTGGGCAGCAAAAACTAGGGACTGGGAGCAAATGACAGTGTTTCACCCACATGGGATAGAGTCGCTTGAATGTCTGGAGAGGCAAAGGAGCTGAAAGGCAGCACCTGTGATTTTTTGGCTCATTTTTAATGTGCTGGGGCGGCTAAAGCCTTTTCCCTCTTGATCTTGCAGGAGGCTCTGGAGATGCTGCTCTCAGAGGGGCCTGCAACAGCTCAAGGCCATCCCATGGCTGATTATCATTACGCAGGTAAGAAAAGCAGAGCTTCTTGCGTCCCTGACAGATGCTGCCGTCCCCTTCATTGTTGTGGCAAGCGTTTCTGCTTCAAGAAATTGTGCTTAACACCAGCACAAGGTCTTGTCTCCTCTGTGGGTGGGCAAAGCACCAGCATCTAGTCCTTCAGCTCTACTTGTTTTCCAATCCTTCTCCCCGGGCAATGCCTGCTCTTGTCTTCACGCCCTTCTGAGGGAGCAGACACGTACACCCACGTGAATGACGGCCTGCGACCGTTTTCTTTCGGCAGCCAGAGGAATCTACTTGGTGTGGATCAAGGGATCTGTTTACTAGCCGCTGCTTTTTATTGCCAGGCTCTGATAGATGGACACCTGAGGAGAAGGAGTCCTTCCAAAAGGCTTTCCACACCTACGGCAAGGATTTTCATCTCATCCAGAAGCAGGTAAAGCCACGGGACATTCTTTACCCGAGCAGATCAGCAGCAGGAAAGCTTGCTTATTTCTGGGAACAAGCACTGGGCTTCAGTCTCTCTCTTCTCAAGGAGCAAGTATCTTCAAGTAGTAACAAAAGGGGACATCAAAAGCCTGTGTCAAAAGGATGATCCTGCCTCTCCAGCCCTTTTCTCCAAGCTCTTTTGGAAGATGAAGCTTTATTCTGTCAGACTTGTGGCACAGGTCTGCTGCTGCTTCCACAAGACGCTGTGCTGGCATAACTGGAGTGAAGCGGGGAAAGAAGAACTGTGCTAGGTGGATTTGTTGTTGATCTGTGCATTGCGTGTATTAGCACCTAGCATCATACAGGGTTTAAGACATTGCATGATGCCTCTCTTTCTCCATGTTGATTTCATTTTACACCCTACTCCATTTACTTCATGCTTTTACTTCCTAGTTGACTCCATAGTCTACTTTTTCCCCAGTGCACCCGACACCATTTTCGATTCCTTCTTTTTCTCTTCACAACAGATCCAGACTAAGACCGTGGCCCAGTGTGTGGAGTACTACTACTCCTGGAAAAAGGAGCATAAACTTGCCAGCACTCTTGCTCAGGTGAGGGGCAAGAAAATGGAGAGGTGCCAGGAAGGTCGAGAAACTGGGAGAAGGGGAGAAAAGCTGCTGGCAAGCCATGCCAGATGCCCCTTTGCCAGGATCACATCGTCCCATGTGCTGGGAAAGGCACAGCAGATGCTGCCCGGGCCTTCCTTGTGCTGCTGCCCTGAAGTATGCAATTCTGGAGCCTAACTTTGACCCAAGAAAGCAGCACCGCCACCAAAATGGGCTTTGACTCTCTACAGATGGGCTTCTCAAGGGCTGGCACCCTCGCTGACTCCAATCAGACCCCAAATTCCCCACTGCTTGCTGACATCAGCAGTCCAGGCTGCCTTTGTGGATATGCTGCAGATTTTCAGGGAGTTTTTCTAGCATGCCAGCATAGTCCCCAAGAAGGAGCTGCTGGTGCTGTGGCTCCCCTAAAACTTTCCTTAGCGGCAAAGAGCAATTTGCTTCCCATCATGTGAGAGAGAGAGAGAGAGAGAGAGAGAGAGAGAGACAGGGAGGGAGATTATTTTGGGGACTAGAAAATGGCTAAGCATGTGTCTACCCTAATTGGACTGAATTGAAATGCCATTGCCTAGACATTTGTGGAGGAAAAGCAGAGAGAAATAGATGTTAGGCAGAAAGGTAGAAATAAGAAATGTAGAGCTCTAAATAGCCAGGTCTTTCTCCCACCCCTTTGGCCTGTAGAAAAGAGGAGTATTTTCCTCCAAGCTCTGGCTTGGCAGCCCGCCGCAGCCCATTGGCAAAGGCAGCCGTTTTCTCAGCTCTTGAGGCTTTGGAAGGATTTGCTTAGGCCGATAGATTTTTGTGCTGGATGCTCTGATTTCCAGCTTTGTGAGAGGAAGGAAGCATTGATAAGGACTCTTTGATTTCCAGAGCGTGGGCAAAGCAAAGAGGAGCAAAAGCCCTCCCAGAAAGGAGAACGGGGAGCCAGGGAAGAGAAGCCGCAAGAGGGCTCGCAGCGCCGAGTGTCCCTGCTGCCAACCGCGCCAGCCGCCCCCTTCGGCGGGAGGCCCCTTTCCCTGCGGGCAGTGCAAACGGTGCGCAAGTTCCTCCTCTTTCTGCTCAAAGCTGCGCCTTTGGACTAAAAGGGGCTGACCCTTTTCAAAGGCACCGCAGGGGAAGCTGGGGGCACTTGCAGCATCTCCCCCGGCAGCCGTGCTCAAGCTTAACACCCACCTCAATCCCAAAGAGCTTAGGTAAAACCCAGCCTTCACAATGAAACCTTGCCGTGCCCCAACAAGACACAGTTGATACAAGTAGGAATAGATCCATCAAAGCTTGGTTTGATGCTGCTGATCAAATTCAAAAGAGGATGCAGCAAAAGGAGGAAGACATTTCAAGGCATTGAAAGTAGAACCATCAGACTCATGGTGCTGATCCATTGACAAATGTGCCACTGCCCGAAAAGACAGAAATTCATACTCAAACGGAGATCTTGGCACTTGGTTTCATGGTGTGTACTAGCGTCAGCAATGGATGGTTTGCTTCCTATCTTGCAGGGTGTTTGAAAGCATGAAGGAAAGGAACAAACACAGCAGAAGACATCGGCCTCGGAAGACAGCAGAGCCTCTCCCCAAGAAGAAAAGACCAAATTAGACAACCCTGCAGGTTGTCCAGGGCTAGCAAGAGTTAGGCAGATTAGTTAGATAGGAATACAACTGTTAGATATTAGTTAGATAGGAATAGGACTGTTTTTTAAGCTTTTTGGGTTGTTTAATCTTCTACTTCGTTAGTTTACATGATAGTAACCTCCTCAATTTAGTAGTTAAGGTACATTAGTATTATTCAGGACTCATTAGTATTATTAGATTTATCAGTAAATGTCAGAGGTTGGGTGTTTTGTATGCTCTGCCATATGCTCTTTGTCATTTTGCCTTTGTTGAGACCTAATCTGTCTTTATCATTAAACCAATGTTTGTTCCATTTTGTCTGTTTGTCTGTATGAAAGCACTCCAGCAATGTTTGTTCCATTTGCCTGGTGTTGCAAAGACGGCACTTGCCCTGAGAGAAGAAGCTGGGCAGGCGCCACCTCCCCCAGGCCCAGCCCCTTGCTCAGCTGGCAGGACTTCCTGAGGTGTGTCTCCTTTACTGCCAGTGAAATACCGCTGGGGCTTCAGCCTTTGATTCCTCAACATCTCAGCTGGGAGTGGAAAGGGAGGCTTTGTTTAATTCACTGAATTGCATCTAGATGAGTGGTCTGGTCTCCCCATATTTTCTGGCATAAAAGCAGCGGGTTGAGTCCTTTTTGGAGCCCAGACAGAAAAATTTCTTTCATTTTGGGGGACTGATGGAGCTGACCAGCTTGGAGGACGTTTCTAAGCCCTCCGATTCTATCCAATTCCTATCGGCATGCACCACAAAGGCATGGCTAGTTCAGTTGCAGTTTCTCCTGAAAGGACCAGTGTCCCGCTCTGGGCCTCCAGCAATCTCCTTAGCTAAAGCCGAGCGGGTGTGATCATTATCCTCTGACTTGTCACAGCTGGGGCACTTGCGCCAAAGAAGAATCCAAGTCACTCTTTTATGGAGGCCAGCAAATGGCCCTGCCTAGCAAGGCTTTGGTGGCAGGGGCTGTGGAGGGTGGATGGAGAGGGGGCGAGGGAGGGGGCAATTGGCAGGCTGCTTCTGGGAAGCCGAGGCAAGCTTGCCCTTGTCTGATGGAGCCGGTGCAGGTGGGCTTTGGAGGCTACAAAGTATCTGCCTTGCAGTGGGACTTGTTCCAGCTGCCCCCTCAGTTTGCTGGCCAGTGGGTAACATGCAGGCTGGGAAGGAAGCAAGATTGGGACTGAAGCAAGATTTGCTTTTCCTTAAGGACAGGCAGGAAAGCAGCAAAGCTGCCTGGCTTTTTCTCATATCTGGGATCTAGGCGTTAAAAGCAATGTGAAGGCCAGCAGTGTGGAAAGGCAATTCTGTAAGTGTTGCTTCCTTAGAGGAATGCCAGAGTCTTTTGGGACAACCACCGAGCTTCTCCAAGGGAGCTGGAAGAGGGATCTAGAAATTCTGCCTGAATGTTTGCTAGAGAAATGCCCGTGTGCTGTCCCTGGGTGTGTGTGTGTGTGTCCCCATCAGTTGGCCTGAAAAAGATCCTGTTTCTCCAAGTTTCAAGGGAGGAGTGATGAGGTGAGAGACCAGCTCAGAGGCCCAAAGGAGGGAAACCATGCAGTGACATTATTGGGCAGCAAAAGGAGAATTGAGAAAGGGGGCAGGATGAATGCCTCCACTTTGAGAGGAAGCTTTGGAGTTGGCTCTGCGCTAGGCAACTTGCAAATTCCAGCTCCTCTCAGAGCTGGAGGAGAGCCAGTGGGAGGAGCCCTTCTGGTTCTCCAGGGCAGGAGATGAGGTCTGGGCCCTTGCACAGAGGCAGGCTCCTGTGCACCTTCAGCTGGAGGCACCTTGCAGAGAAGCACCGGGAAGAGCCAGGGCTGTCCCTGCACTGCTTTTGCCCGTCTCATCAGACGACTGAGGAGAAAAGGCCCAATGGGAAGCTTCTCAGAGCAAACTTGCAGCAGAAGAAGTAGAAGGGGCAGAGGCGGCCCATGCCCCTTTCTGTCCCATGGCTCCCCCAGGGGTTCCAGATGGAATGTTGGGCTGTGCCCATAGCAACTGTCGTTGTCTCCTGCTCCTGCGGCCCTTGCTGGAACACTGCTGGAGCAGCGCTGGAGCAGCAGCTGCAGGATCAGCTCCTGGGCTGTCCCTGACCAGCCGCCTTCTGCACTCAGCGCCAGACCCGGCCTCTGCACCGACATCCTGGTCTCCTCGTCTGCCTCCGGGCATCCCCAGAGCACTTGGGAACCCTCCAAGGTAAGAAAATCCCCGTTTGCCCTCAAAGCACTAGCACAGGGGCAGGAGGCTCCAGCTGCCTCTCCCACCAAGCACGACACACAGGCTGCGTGCTCACTTTCCCCAGACGAGCTTCCACGTGAAAGCAGGGTGCAGCTTCTGAAGGAATTGTGTTGCCTCCAGGGGAAACACAGACCTTTCCAGAGAGGACCTAGAGAGGTGTCCCAGTGCAGTTGCAGATCCTCGTCCACGCATCACCTGATTAAACGTTCTTGGCACCCATTTCAGTCCTCAAACTATCTTGTGCTGACCCCAAAACAAATTGTTCCTGGCTGAGCAGGTCAGGGCTTCAGTGTCAACAAATCCCCTTATGCCCTGACTCTGCTCACACCCGCTCCAAAGCTTCAAACAGCACAATGATGGCACTTCTCCTCTGGCATCCCTGTCGTTCAGGGCATGGAAGCATTTGACTGGGCTTCTCTGCAAACACAGGCTTTCAACTTCAAAAACCATCTGGGATCAGCAATTCTTATCTACTTACGTATTTACATCGCCTATAGATCCCTTCTATTTTAAGATCTTTAGAGATTCTTTTTTCAGTGCACGTAGGGCTGGTTCTACCTCATGCTCAGGGGCGGCCGTCAAATGCCATCTCCTCAAGAGCACAATCACAGTAGCACAGAATTTTCTGCCTTGGAAGGGATTCTGAAAGATCACTGAGGCCAACTGCAGGGCCTGCCCGGGGCAGCCTCAACAATCACAGCCTGTGCCCAAGAGCAGTGTCCAAACACTTTTGGAGCTCAGTCAGCCTTGGTGCTGTGCCCCCTTCCCTGGGGAGGCTGTTGCAGTGCCCAAGCAGCCTGTGGCTGAAGAAGCTTTTCCTTCGATCCAACCTAAGCCTGCACTGGCACATCTCCCCTGCCATTCTCTTGGCTCTTCTCCGTGGCCCCGGGAGTGAAGAGAGTAGTGCATGGCCTTCTGCTTGCCCTCCTGAGGAAGCTGCTGACTGCTGGAGGGTCCTGCCTAGGACATTCCATGTCAAAAAGGCAGCAATGACAGCAAAGAGAAAGGAGCTGGGACACGGGAGCTCGGGCTTTGCAATGATGAGGATGAGAAGGAAGGCTACTGACACATCCTTGGCAGAAGGATTTTGAACTGGAGCATTGCTTTGATCTCTTTCAGGTGGAAAGGAGAGGCACAATGAAAAGGAAAGCAAGAGCCCAGATTCAGCCGTGAGTTTTGGCCTAGGGTTAAAGCACAGCAAACTGGAGGAATGGCGAGGAGGAGAACTGCTCTTTCAGAGTCAGGCTGGGATTGGTTCAAGCCTGTGGGTGCACAGCAAGGCTCTCTTGACCACTTGCCTTTCTCACCTCCACCTCCTTCTTCCTTTAGACACATCAATGTTGGCAGCGACTTTCAGGCTGAGCTCCCAGAGCTGCAGAACAGAGCACCAAGTGAGGATGAAGAGCCTGCAAGCCTGGTCTGGAAGCCCTGGGGAGAGGATGACTCTGACATGGAAAAACCTGACAGAGGTAGCTTTGCTTCAAGCTTTGCTTCCAGCCCTGAGCTACTTGGGTCTTGAAAAGGCTCCTTATGCCTAAAAAGGCAGCGTTTTGCAGGCTCTGCTTCTCTCCTTGTCTCGCCCATCTTCCCATGTAGAAGTGTTAGAGGCAAGGAGAAAGAGCAAGCACCTTGCTCTCCAAACTGGTCAGGGCCGTTTGCCACTGGAAGAGGGGAGATTGGCCCCCACTTCTTCTTACAGAAGCTGCTTTGGAGGGAGAGCCAGCACTGCGTGGGCCCTTGCTTCAGCTGGCTCTGTCTTTGCTCTCCTTTTCATGCTCTCTCTCCAAGGTGCTGTCTTTAGCTGCCGGCCTTTCCTTCTGCCTTGCATGGCAACCTTTGCCCTTTGCTGGCCTCCAGGCTGACTTTCGGTGGGTTTTTTCTTGTGCTTGCAGTAAGAGAACTGTTGGACATGGCCAGCTCCCGTGGCATTCCCGGGGCAGCAGCTAACCTGGAGCGCGCCCTGCACTGCCTGCACCAGGCACGCGGCAGCGTTCCGGTAAGAAGCGGCTGTTTGGGCGCAGAGGAGAGGGCACAGGGAATGCAGAAGGCCTGGGCACTGGGACAGCCTTTCCTGGCTGCTCTTGGAAGAAGGGTCTTAACAGGGAGCAGAGCACTTGCTGCCTGCTGGGTCTCCTCCAGCTGCGTCAGGGCTGAGCCCAAAGGGCTCCAGCAGGGAGAATCTCCCTCCTGGAGGCGGCGGCGGCGGAAGGTCCTGCTGCCTTGTAAATGGCCTGGAGATTTGGGTTCTCTAAGACATTTGGAGGGGAAATTCCCAGAAGCCTCACTCAGCTGAGGCCATTCTGGCTGCAGGAGCAGCAAAATCCTCAGCTTGGTGAGCAAAAGGCCACTCTTGGGGACCAGGATCAAAGGGTTGGGCAGCAAAAACTAGGGACTGGGAGCAAATGACAGTGTTTCACCCACATGGGATAGAGTCGCTTGAATGTCTGGAGAGGCAAAGGAGCTGAAAGGCAGCACCTGTGATTTTTTGGCTCATTTTTAATGTGCTGGGGCGGCTAAAGCCTTTTCCCTCTTGATCTTGCAGGAGGCTCTGGAGATGCTGCTCTCAGAGGGGCCTGCAACAGCTCAAGGCCATCCCATGGCTGATTATCATTACGCAGGTAAGCAAAGCAGAGCTTCTTGCGTCCCTGACAGATGCTGCCGTCCCCTTCATTGTTGTGGCAAGCGTTTCTGCTTCAAGAAATTGTGCTTAACACCAGCACAAGGTCTTGTCTCCTCTGTGGGTGGGCAAAGCACCAGCATCTAGTCCTTCAGCTCTACTTGTTTTCCAATCCTTCTCCCCGGGCAATGCCTGCTCTTGTCTTCACGCCCTTCTGAGGGAGCAGACACGTACACCCACGTGAATGACGGCCTGCGACCGTTTTCTTTCGGCAGCCAGAGGAATCTACTTGGTGTGGATCAAGGGATCTGTTTACTAGCCGCTGCTTTTTATTGCCAGGCTCTGATAGATGGACACCTGAGGAGAAGGAGTCCTTCCAAAAGGCTTTCCACACCTACGGCAAGGATTTTCATCTCATCCAGAAGCAGGTAAAGCCACGGGACATTCTTTACCCGAGCAGATCAGCAGCAGGAAAGCTTGCTTATTTCTGGGAACAAGCACTGGGCTTCAGTCTCTCTCTTCTCAAGGAGCAAGTATCTTCAAGTAGTAACAAAAGGGGACATCAAAAGCCTGTGTCAAAAGGATGATCCTGCCTCTCCAGCCCTTTTCTCCAAGCTCTTTTGGAAGATGAAGCTTTATTCTGTCAGACTTGTGGCACAGGTCTGCTGCTGCTTCCACAAGACGCTGTGCTGGCATAACTGGAGTGAAGCGGGGAAAGAAGAACTGTGCTAGGTGGATTTGTTGTTGATCTGTGCATTGCGTGTATTAGCACCTAGCATCATACAGGGTTTAAGACATTGCATGATGCCTCTCTTTCTCCATGTTGATTTCATTTTACACCCTACTCCATTTACTTCATGCTTTTACTTCCTAGTTGACTCCATAGTCTACTTTTTCCCCAGTGCACCCGACACCATTTTCGATTCCTTCTTTTTCTCTTCACAACAGATCCAGACTAAGACCGTGGCCCAGTGTGTGGAGTACTACTACTCCTGGAAAAAGGAGCATAAACTTGCCAGCACTCTTGCTCAGGTGAGGGGCAAGAAAATGGAGAGGTGCCAGGAAGGTCGAGAAACTGGGAGAAGGGGAGAAAAGCTGCTGGCGAGCCATGCCAGATGCCCCTTTGCCAGGATCACATCGTCCCATGTGCTGGGAAAGGCACAGCAGATGCTGCCCGGGCCTTCCTTGTGCTGCTGCCCTGAAGTATGCAATTCTGGAGCCTAACTTTGACCCAAGAAAGCAGCACCGCCACCAAAATGGGCTTTGACTCTCTACAGATGGGCTTCTCAAGGGCTGGCACCCTCGCTGACTCCAATCAGACCCCAAATTCCCCACTGCTTGCTGACATCAGCAGTCCAGGCTGCCTTTGTGGATATGCTGCAGATTTTCAGGGAGTTTTTCTAGCATGCCAGCATAGTCCCCAAGAAGGAGCTGCTGGTGCTGTGGCTCCCCTAAAACTTTCCTTAGCGGCAAAGAGCAATTTGCTTCCCATCATGTGAGAGAGAGAGAGAGAGAGAGAGAGAGAGAGAGACAGGGAGGGAGATTATTTTGGGGACTAGAAAATGGCTAAGCATGTGTCTACCCTAATTGGACTGAATTGAAATGCCATTGCCTAGACATTTGTGGAGGAAAAGCAGAGAGAAATAGATGTTAGGCAGAAAGGTAGAAATAAGAAATGTAGAGCTCTAAATAGCCAGGTCTTTCTCCCACCCCTTTGGCCTGTAGAAAAGAGGAGTATTTTCCTCCAAGCTCTGGCTTGGCAGCCCGCCGCAGCCCATTGGCAAAGGCAGCCGTTTTCTCAGCTCTTGAGGCTTTGGAAGGATTTGCTTAGGCCGATAGATTTTTGTGCTGGATGCTCTGATTTCCAGCTTTGTGAGAGGAAGGAAGCATTGATAAGGACTCTTTGATTTCCAGAGCGTGGGCAAAGCAAAGAGGAGCAAAAGCCCTCCCAGAAAGGAGAACGGGGAGCCAGGGAAGAGAAGCCGCAAGAGGGCTCGCAGCGCCGAGTGTCCCTGCTGCCAACCGCGCCAGCCGCCCCCTTCGGCGGGAGGCCCCTTTCCCTGCGGGCAGTGCAAACGGTGCGCAAGTTCCTCCTCTTTCTGCTCAAAGCTGCGCCTTTGGACTAAAAGGGGCTGACCCTTTTCAAAGGCACCGCAGGGGAAGCTGGGGGCACTTGCAGCATCTCCCCCGGCAGCCGTGCTCAAGCTTAACACCCACCTCAATCCCAAAGAGCTTAGGTAAAACCCAGCCTTCACAATGAAACCTTGCCGTGCCCCAACAAGACACAGTTGATACAAGTAGGAATAGATCCATCAAAGCTTGGTTTGATGCTGCTGATCAAATTCAAAAGAGGATGCAGCAAAAGGAGGAAGACATTTCAAGGCATTGAAAGTAGAACCATCAGACTCATGGTGCTGATCCATTGACAAATGTGCCACTGCCCGAAAAGACAGAAATTCATACTCAAACGGAGATCTTGGCACTTGGTTTCATGGTGTGTACTAGCGTGAGCAATGGATGGTTTGCTTCCTATCTTGCAGGGTGTTTGAAAGCATGAAGGAAAGGAACAAACACAGCAGAAGACATCGGCCTCGGAAGACAGCAGAGCCTCTCCCCAAGAAGAAAAGACCAAATTAGACAACCCTGCAGGTTGTCCAGGGCTAGCAAGAGTTAGGCAGATTAGTTAGATAGGAATACAACTGTTAGATATTAGTTAGATAGGAATAGGACTGTTTTTTAAGCTTTTTGGGTTGTTTAATCTTCTACTTCGTTAGTTTACATGATAGTAACCTCCTCAATTTAGTAGTTAAGGTACATTAGTATTATTCAGGACTCATTAGTATTATTAGATTTATCAGTAAATGTCAGAGGTTGGGTGTTTTGTATGCTCTGCCATATGCTCTTTGTCATTTTGCCTTTGTTGAGACCTAATCTGTCTTTATCATTAAACCAATGTTTGTTCCATTTTGTCTGTTTGTCTGTATGAAAGCACTCCAGCAATGTTTGTTCCATTTGCCTGGTGTTGCAAAGACGGCACTTGCCCTGAGAGAAGAAGCTGGGCAGGCGCCACCTCCCCCAGGCCCAGCCCCTTGCTCAGCTGGCAGGACTTCCTGAGGTGTGTCTCCTTTACTGCCAGTGAAATACCGCTGGGGCTTCAGCCTTTGATTCCTCAACATCTCAGCTGGGAGTGGAAAGGGAGGCTTTGTTTAATTCACTGAATTGCATCTAGATGAGTGGTCTGGTCTCCCCATATTTTCTGGCATAAAAGCAGCGGGTTGAGTCCTTTTTGGAGCCCAGACAGAAAAATTTCTTTCATTTTGGGGGACTGATGGAGCTGACCAGCTTGGAGGACGTTTCTAAGCCCTCCGATTCTATCCAATTCCTATCGGCATGCACCACAAAGGCATGGCTAGTTCAGTTGCAGTTTCTCCTGAAAGGACCAGTGTCCCGCTCTGGGCCTCCAGCAATCTCCTTAGCTAAAGCCGAGCGGGTGTGATCATTATCCTCTGACTTGTCACAGCTGGGGCACTTGCGCCAAAGAAGAATCCAAGTCACTCTTTTATGGAGGCCAGCAAATGGCCCTGCCTAGCAAGGCTTTGGTGGCAGGGGCTGTGGAGGGTGGATGGAGAGGGGGCGAGGGAGGGGGCAATTGGCAGGCTGCTTCTGGGAAGCCGAGGCAAGCTTGCCCTTGTCTGATGGAGCCGGTGCAGGTGGGCTTTGGAGGCTACAAAGTATCTGCCTTGCAGTGGGACTTGTTCCAGCTGCCCCCTCAGTTTGCTGGCCAGTGGGTAACATGCAGGCTGGGAAGGAAGCAAGATTGGGACTGAAGCAAGATTTGCTTTTCCTTAAGGACAGGCAGGAAAGCAGCAAAGCTGCCTGGCTTTTTCTCATATCTGGGATCTAGGCGTTAAAAGCAATGTGAAGGCCAGCAGTGTGGAAAGGCAATTCTGTAAGTGTTGCTTCCTTAGAGGAATGCCAGAGTCTTTTGGGACAACCACCGAGCTTCTCCAAGGGAGCTGGAAGAGGGATCTAGAAATTCTGCCTGAATGTTTGCTAGAGAAATGCCCGTGTGCTGTCCCTGGGTGTGTGTGTGTGTGTCCCCATCAGTTGGCCTGAAAAACATCCTGTTTCTCCAAGTTTCAAGGGAGGAGTGATGAGGTGAGAGACCAGCTCAGAGGCCCAAAGGAGGGAAACCATGCAGTGACATTATTGGGCAGCAAAAGGAGAATTGAGAAAGGGGGCAGGATGAATGCCTCCACTTTGAGAGGAAGCTTTGGAGTTGGCTCTGCGCTAGGCAACTTGCAAATTCCAGCTCCTCTCAGAGCTGGAGGAGAGCCAGTGGGAGGAGCCCTTCTGGTTCTCCAGGGCAGGAGATGAGGTCTGGGCCCTTGCACAGAGGCAGGCTCCTGTGCACCTTCAGCTGGAGGCACCTTGCAGAGAAGCACCGGGAAGAGCCAGGGCTGTCCCTGCACTGCTTTTGCCCGTCTCATCAGACGACTGAGGAGAAAAGGCCCAATGGGAAGCTTCTCAGAGCAAACTTGCAGCAGAAGAAGTAGAAGGGGCAGAGGCGGCCCATGCCCCTTTCTGTCCCATGGCTCCCCCAGGGGTTCCAGATGGAATGTTGGGCTGTGCCCATAGCAACTGTCGTTGTCTCCTGCTCCTGCGGCCCTTGCTGGAACACTGCTGGAGCAGCGCTGGAGCAGCAGCTGCAGGATCAGCTCCTGGGCTGTCCCTGACCAGCCGCCTTCTGCACTCAGCGCCAGACCCGGCCTCTGCACCGACATCCTGGTCTCCTCGTCTGCCTCCGGGCATCCCCAGAGCACTTGGGAACCCTCCAAGGTAAGAAAATCCCCGTTTGCCCTCAAAGCACTAGCACAGGGGCAGGAGGCTCCAGCTGCCTCTCCCACCAAGCACGACACACAGGCTGCGTGCTCACTTTCCCCAGACGAGCTTCCACGTGAAAGCAGGGTGCAGCTTCTGAAGGAATTGTGTTGCCTCCAGGGGAAACACAGACCTTTCCAGAGAGGACCTAGAGAGGTGTCCCAGTGCAGTTGCAGATCCTCGTCCACGCATCACCTGATTAAACGTTCTTGGCACCCATTTCAGTCCTCAAACTATCTTGTGCTGACCCCAAAACAAATTGTTCCTGGCTGAGCAGGTCAGGGCTTCAGTGTCAACAAATCCCCTTATGCCCTGACTCTGCTCACACCCGCTCCAAAGCTTCAAACAGCACAATGATGGCACTTCTCCTCTGGCATCCCTGTCGTTCAGGGCATGGAAGCATTTGACTGGGCTTCTCTGCAAACACAGGCTTTCAACTTCAAAAACCATCTGGGATCAGCAATTCTTATCTACTTACGTATTTACATCGCCTATAGATCCCTTCTATTTTAATATCTTTAGAGATTCTTTTTTCAGTGCACGTAGGGCTGGTTCTACCTCATGCTCAGGGGCGGCCGTCAAATGCCATCTCCTCAAGAGCACAATCACAGTAGCACAGAATTTTCTGCCTTGGAAGGGATTCTGAAAGATCACTGAGGCCAACTGCAGGGCCTGCCCGGGGCAGCCTCAACAATCACAGCCTGTGCCCAAGAGCAGTGTCCAAACACTTTTGGAGCTCAGTCAGCCTTGGTGCTGTGCCCCCTTCCCTGGGGAGGCTGTTGCAGTGCCCAAGCAGCCTGTGGCTGAAGAAGCTTTTCCTTCGATCCAACCTAAGCCTGCACTGGCACATCTCCCCTGCCATTCTCTTGGCTCTTCTCCGTGGCCCCGGGAGTGAAGAGAGTAGTGCATGGCCTTCTGCTTGCCCTCCTGAGGAAGCTGCTGACTGCTGGAGGGTCCTGCCTAGGACATTCCATGTCAAAAAGGCAGCAATGACAGCAAAGAGAAAGGAGCTGGGACACGGGAGCTCGGGCTTTGCAATGATGAGGATGAGAAGGAAGGCTACTGACACATCCTTGGCAGAAGGATTTTGAACTGGAGCATTGCTTTGATCTCTTTCAGGTGGAAAGGAGAGGCACAATGAAAAGGAAAGCAAGAGCCCAGATTCAGCCGTGAGTTTTGGCCTAGGGTTAAAGCACAGCAAACTGGAGGAATGGCGAGAAGGAGAACTGCTCTTTCAGAGTCAGGCTGGGATTGGTTCAAGCCTGTGGGTGCACAGCAAGGCTCTCTTGACCACTTGCCTTTCTCACCTCCACCTCCTTCTTCCTTTAGACACATCAATGTTGGCAGCGACTTTCAGGCTGAGCTCCCAGAGCTGCAGAACAGAGCACCAAGTGAGGATGAAGAGCCTGCAAGCCTGGTCTGGAAGCCCTGGGGAGAGGATGACTCTGACATGGAAAAACCTGACAGAGGTAGCTTTGCTTCAAGCTTTGCTTCCAGCCCTGAGCTACTTGGGTCTTGAAAAGGCTCCTTATGCCTAAAAAGGCAGCGTTTTGCAGGCTCTGCTTCTCTCCTTGTCTCGCCCATCTTCCCATGTAGAAGTGTTAGAGGCAAGGAGAAAGAGCAAGCACCTTGCTCTCCAAACTGGTCAGGGCCGTTTGCCACTGGAAGAGGGGAGATTGGCCCCCACTTCTTCTTACAGAAGCTGCTTTGGAGGGAGAGCCAGCACTGCGTGGGCCCTTGCTTCAGCTGGCTCTGTCTTTGCTCTCCTTTTCATGCTCTCTCTCCAAGGTGCTGTCTTTAGCTGCCGGCCTTTCCTTCTGCCTTGCATGGCAACCTTTGCCCTTTGCTGGCCTCCAGGCTGACTTTCGGTGGGTTTTTTCTTGTGCTTGCAGTAAGAGAACTGTTGGACATGGCCAGCTCCCGTGGCATTCCCGGGGCAGCAGCTAACCTGGAGCGCGCCCTGCACTGCCTGCACCAGGCACGCGGCAGCGTTCCGGTAAGAAGCGGCTGTTTGGGCGCAGAGGAGAGGGCACAGGGAATGCAGAAGGCCTGGGCACTGGGACAGCCTTTCCTGGCTGCTCTTGGAAGAAGGGTCTTAACAGGGAGCAGAGCACTTGCTGCCTGCTGGGTCTCCTCCAGCTGCGTCAGGGCTGAGCCCAAAGGGCTCCAGCAGGGAGAATCTCCCTCCTGGAGGCGGCGGCGGCGGAAGGTCCTGCTGCCTTGTAAATGGCCTGGAGATTTGGGTTCTCTAAGACATTTGGAGGGGAAATTCCCAGAAGCCTCACTCAGCTGAGGCCATTCTGGCTGCAGGAGCAGCAAAATCCTCAGCTTGGTGAGCAAAAGGCCACTCTTGGGGACCAGGATCAAAGGGTTGGGCAGCAAAAACTAGGGACTGGGAGCAAATGACAGTGTTTCACCCACATGGGATAGAGTCGCTTGAATGTCTGGAGAGGCAAAGGAGCTGAAAGGCAGCACCTGTGATTTTTTGGCTCATTTTTAATGTGCTGGGGCGGCTAAAGCCTTTTCCCTCTTGATCTTGCAGGAGGCTCTGGAGATGCTGCTCTCAGAGGGGCCTGCAACAGCTCAAGGCCATCCCATGGCTGATTATCATTACGCAGGTAAGCAAAGCAGAGCTTCTTGCGTCCCTGACAGATGCTGCCGTCCCCTTCATTGTTGTGGCAAGCGTTTCTGCTTCAAGAAATTGTGCTTAACACCAGCACAAGGTCTTGTCTCCTCTGTGGGTGGGCAAAGCACCAGCATCTAGTCCTTCAGCTCTACTTGTTTTCCAATCCTTCTCCCCGGGCAATGCCTGCTCTTGTCTTCACGCCCTTCTGAGGGAGCAGACACGTACACCCACGTGAATGACGGCCTGCGACCGTTTTCTTTCGGCAGCCAGAGGAATCTACTTGGTGTGGATCAAGGGATCTGTTTACTAGCTGCTGCTTTTTATTGCCAGGCTCTGATAGATGGACACCTGAGGAGAAGGAGTCCTTCCAAAAGGCTTTCCACACCTACGGCAAGGATTTTCATCTCATCCAGAAGCAGGTAAAGCCACGGGACATTCTTTACCCGAGCAGATCAGCAGCAGGAAAGCTTGCTTATTTCTGGGAACAAGCACTGGGCTTCAGTCTCTCTCTTCTCAAGGAGCAAGTATCTTCAAGTAGTAACAAAAGGGGACATCAAAAGCCTGTGTCAAAAGGATGATCCTGCCTCTCCAGCCCTTTTCTCCAAGCTCTTTTGGAAGATGAAGCTTTATTCTGTCAGACTTGTGGCACAGGTCTGCTGCTGCTTCCACAAGACGCTGTGCTGGCATAACTGGAGTGAAGCGGGGAAAGAAGAACTGTGCTAGGTGGATTTGTTGTTGATCTGTGCATTGCGTGTATTAGCACCTAGCATCATACAGGGTTTAAGACATTGCATGATGCCTCTCTTTCTCCATGTTGATTTCATTTTACACCCTACTCCATTTACTTCATGCTTTTACTTCCTAGTTGACTCCATAGTCTACTTTTTCCCCAGTGCACCCGACACCATTTTCGATTCCTTCTTTTTCTCTTCACAACAGATCCAGACTAAGACCGTGGCCCAGTGTGTGGAGTACTACTACTCCTGGAAAAAGGAGCATAAACTTGCCAGCACTCTTGCTCAGGTGAGGGGCAAGAAAATGGAGAGGTGCCAGGAAGGTCGAGAAACTGGGAGAAGGGGAGAAAAGCTGCTGGCGAGCCATGCCAGATGCCCCTTTGCCAGGATCACATCGTCCCATGTGCTGGGAAAGGCACAGCAGATGCTGCCCGGGCCTTCCTTGTGCTGCTGCCCTGAAGTATGCAATTCTGGAGCCTAACTTTGACCCAAGAAAGCAGCACCGCCACCAAAATGGGCTTTGACTCTCTACAGATGGGCTTCTCAAGGGCTGGCACCCTCGCTGACTCCAATCAGACCCCAAATTCCCCACTGCTTGCTGACATCAGCAGTCCAGGCTGCCTTTGTGGATATGCTGCAGATTTTCAGGGAGTTTTTCTAGCATGCCAGCATAGTCCCCAAGAAGGAGCTGCTGGTGCTGTGGCTCCCCTAAAACTTTCCTTAGCGGCAAAGAGCAATTTGCTTCCCATCATGTGAGAGAGAGAGAGAGAGAGAGAGAGAGAGAGAGACAGGGAGGGAGATTATTTTGGGGACTAGAAAATGGCTAAGCATGTGTCTACCCTAATTGGACTGAATTGAAATGCCATTGCCTAGACATTTGTGGAGGAAAAGCAGAGAGAAATAGATGTTAGGCAGAAAGGTAGAAATAAGAAATGTAGAGCTCTAAATAGCCAGGTCTTTCTCCCACCCCTTTGGCCTGTAGAAAAGAGGAGTATTTTCCTCCAAGCTCTGGCTTGGCAGCCCGCCGCAGCCCATTGGCAAAGGCAGCCGTTTTCTCAGCTCTTGAGGCTTTGGAAGGATTTGCTTAGGCCGATAGATTTTTCTGCTGGATGCTCTGATTTCCAGCTTTGTGAGAGGAAGGAAGCATTGATAAGGACTCTTTGATTTCCAGAGCGTGGGCAAAGCAAAGAGGAGCAAAAGCCCTCCCAGAAAGGAGAACGGGGAGCCAGGGAAGAGAAGCCGCAAGAGGGCTCGCAGCGCCGAGTGTCCCTGCTGCCAACCGCGCCAGCCGCCCCCTTCGGCGGGAGGCCCCTTTCCCTGCGGGCAGTGCAAACGGTGCGCAAGTTCCTCCTCTTTCTGCTCAAAGCTGCGCCTTTGGACTAAAAGGGGCTGACCCTTTTCAAAGGCACCGCAGGGGAAGCTGGGGGCACTTGCAGCATCTCCCCCGGCAGCCGTGCTCAAGCTTAACACCCACCTCAATCCCAAAGAGCTTAGGTAAAACCCAGCCTTCACAATGAAACCTTGCCGTGCCCCAACAAGACACAGTTGATACAAGTAGGAATAGATCCATCAAAGCTTGGTTTGATGCTGCTGATCAAATTCAAAAGAGGATGCAGCAAAAGGAGGAAGACATTTCAAGGCATTGAAAGTAGAACCATCAGACTCATGGTGCTGATCCATTGACAAATGTGCCACTGCCCGAAAAGACAGAAATTCATACTCAAACGGAGATCTTGGCACTTGGTTTCATGGTGTGTACTAGCGTCAGCAATGGATGGTTTGCTTCCTATCTTGCAGGGTGTTTGAAAGCATGAAGGAAAGGAACAAACACAGCAGAAGACATCGGCCTCGGAAGACAGCAGAGCCTCTCCCCAAGAAGAAAAGACCAAATTAGACAACCCTGCAGGTTGTCCAGGGCTAGCAAGAGTTAGGCAGATTAGTTAGATAGGAATACAACTGTTAGATATTAGTTAGATAGGAATAGGACTGTTTTTTAAGCTTTTTGGGTTGTTTAATCTTCTACTTCGTTAGTTTACATGATAGTAACCTCCTCAATTTAGTAGTTAAGGTACATTAGTATTATTCAGGACTCATTAGTATTATTAGATTTATCAGTAAATGTCAGAGGTTGGGTGTTTTGTATGCTCTGCCATATGCTCTTTGTCATTTTGCCTTTGTTGAGACCTAATCTGTCTTTATCATTAAACCAATGTTTGTTCCATTTTGTCTGTTTGTCTGTATGAAAGCACTCCAGCAATGTTTGTTCCATTTGCCTGGTGTTGCAAAGACGGCACTTGCCCTGAGAGAAGAAGCTGGGCAGGCGCCACCTCCCCCAGGCCCAGCCCCTTGCTCAGCTGGCAGGACTTCCTGAGGTGTGTCTCCTTTACTGCCAGTGAAATACCGCTGGGGCTTCAGCCTTTGATTCCTCAACATCTCAGCTGGGAGTGGAAAGGGAGGCTTTGTTTAATTCACTGAATTGCATCTAGATGAGTGGTCTGGTCTCCCCATATTTTCTGGCATAAAAGCAGCGGGTTGAGTCCTTTTTGGAGCCCAGACAGAAAAATTTCTTTCATTTTGGGGGACTGATGGAGCTGACCAGCTTGGAGGACGTTTCTAAGCCCTCCGATTCTATCCAATTCCTATCGGCATGCACCACAAAGGCATGGCTAGTTCAGTTGCAGTTTCTCCTGAAAGGACCAGTGTCCCGCTCTGGGCCTCCAGCAATCTCCTTAGCTAAAGCCGAGCGGGTGTGATCATTATCCTCTGACTTGTCACAGCTGGGGCACTTGCGCCAAAGAAGAATCCAAGTCACTCTTTTATGGAGGCCAGCAAATGGCCCTGCCTAGCAAGGCTTTGGTGGCAGGGGCTGTGGAGGGTGGATGGAGAGGGGGCGAGGGAGGGGGCAATTGGCAGGCTGCTTCTGGGAAGCCGAGGCAAGCTTGCCCTTGTCTGATGGAGCCGGTGCAGGTGGGCTTTGGAGGCTACAAAGTATCTGCCTTGCAGTGGGACTTGTTCCAGCTGCCCCCTCAGTTTGCTGGCCAGTGGGTAACATGCAGGCTGGGAAGGAAGCAAGATTGGGACTGAAGCAAGATTTGCTTTTCCTTAAGGACAGGCAGGAAAGCAGCAAAGCTGCCTGGCTTTTTCTCATATCTGGGATCTAGGCGTTAAAAGCAATGTGAAGGCCAGCAGTGTGGAAAGGCAATTCTGTAAGTGTTGCTTCCTTAGAGGAATGCCAGAGTCTTTTGGGACAACCACCGAGCTTCTCCAAGGGAGCTGGAAGAGGGATCTAGAAATTCTGCCTGAATGTTTGCTAGAGAAATGCCCGTGTGCTGTCCCTGGGTGTGTGTGTGTGTGTCCCCATCAGTTGGCCTGAAAAAGATCCTGTTTCTCCAAGTTTCAAGGGAGGAGTGATGAGGTGAGAGACCAGCTCAGAGGCCCAAAGGAGGGAAACCATGCAGTGACATTATTGGGCAGCAAAAGGAGAATTGAGAAAGGGGGCAGGATGAATGCCTCCACTTTGAGAGGAAGCTTTGGAGTTGGCTCTGCGCTAGGCAACTTGCAAATTCCAGCTCCTCTCAGAGCTGGAGGAGAGCCAGTGGGAGGAGCCCTTCTGGTTCTCCAGGGCAGGAGATGAGGTCTGGGCCCTTGCACAGAGGCAGGCTCCTGTGCACCTTCAGCTGGAGGCACCTTGCAGAGAAGCACCGGGAAGAGCCAGGGCTGTCCCTGCACTGCTTTTGCCCGTCTCATCAGACGACTGAGGAGAAAAGGCCCAATGGGAAGCTTCTCAGAGCAAACTTGCAGCAGAAGAAGTAGAAGGGGCAGAGGCGGCCCATGCCCCTTTCTGTCCCATGGCTCCCCCAGGGGTTCCAGATGGAATGTTGGGCTGTGCCCATAGCAACTGTCGTTGTCTCCTGCTCCTGCGGCCCTTGCTGGAACACTGGTGGAGCAGCGCTGGAGCAGCAGCTGCAGGATCAGCTCCTGGGCTGTCCCTGACCAGCCGCCTTCTGCACTCAGCGCCAGACCCGGCCTCTGCACCGACATCCTGGTCTCCTCGTCTGCCTCCGGGCATCCCCAGAGCACTTGGGAACCCTCCAAGGTAAGAAAATCCCCGTTTGCCCTCAAAGCACTAGCACAGGGGCAGGAGGCTCCAGCTGCCTCTCCCACCAAGCACGACACACAGGCTGCGTGCTCACTTTCCCCAGACGAGCTTCCACGTGAAAGCAGGGTGCAGCTTCTGAAGGAATTGTGTTGCCTCCAGGGGAAACACAGACCTTTCCAGAGAGGACCTAGAGAGGTGTCCCAGTGCAGTTGCAGATCCTCGTCCACGCATCACCTGATTAAACGTTCTTGGCACCCATTTCAGTCCTCAAACTATCTTGTGCTGACCCCAAAACAAATTGTTCCTGGCTGAGCAGGTCAGGGCTTCAGTGTCAACAAATCCCCTTATGCCCTGACTCTGCTCACACCCGCTCCAAAGCTTCAAACAGCACAATGATGGCACTTCTCCTCTGGCATCCCTGTCGTTCAGGGCATGGAAGCATTTGACTGGGCTTCTCTGCAAACACAGGCTTTCAACTTCAAAAACCATCTGGGATCAGCAATTCTTATCTACTTACGTATTTACATCGCCTATAGATCCCTTCTATTTTAATATCTTTAGAGATTCTTTTTTCAGTGCACGTAGGGCTGGTTCTACCTCATGCTCAGGGGCGGCCGTCAAATGCCATCTCCTCAAGAGCACAATCACAGTAGCACAGAATTTTCTGCCTTGGAAGGGATTCTGAAAGATCACTGAGGCCAACTGCAGGGCCTGCCCGGGGCAGCCTCAACAATCACAGCCTGTGCCCAAGAGCAGTGTCCAAACACTTTTGGAGCTCAGTCAGCCTTGGTGCTGTGCCCCCTTCCCTGGGGAGGCTGTTGCAGTGCCCAAGCAGCCTGTGGCTGAAGAAGCTTTTCCTTCGATCCAACCTAAGCCTGCACTGGCACATCTCCCCTGCCATTCTCTTGGCTCTTCTCCGTGGCCCCGGGAGTGAAGAGAGTAGTGCATGGCCTTCTGCTTGCCCTCCTGAGGAAGCTGCTGACTGCTGGAGGGTCCTGCCTAGGACATTCCATGTCAAAAAGGCAGCAATGACAGCAAAGAGAAAGGAGCTGGGACACGGGAGCTCGGGCTTTGCAATGATGAGGATGAGAAGGAAGGCTACTGACACATCCTTGGCAGAAGGATTTTGAACTGGAGCATTGCTTTGATCTCTTTCAGGTGGAAAGGAGAGGCACAATGAAAAGGAAAGCAAGAGCCCAGATTCAGCCGTGAGTTTTGGCCTAGGGTTAAAGCACAGCAAACTGGAGGAATGGCGAGAAGGAGAACTGCTCTTTCAGAGTCAGGCTGGGATTGGTTCAAGCCTGTGGGTGCACAGCAAGGCTCTCTTGACCACTTGCCTTTCTCACCTCCACCTCCTTCTTCCTTTAGACACATCAATGTTGGCAGCGACTTTCAGGCTGAGCTCCCAGAGCTGCAGAACAGAGCACCAAGTGAGGATGAAGAGCCTGCAAGCCTGGTCTGGAAGCCCTGGGGAGAGGATGACTCTGACATGGAAAAACCTGACAGAGGTAGCTTTGCTTCAAGCTTTGCTTCCAGCCCTGAGCTACTTGGGTCTTGAAAAGGCTCCTTATGCCTAAAAAGGCAGCGTTTTGCAGGCTCTGCTTCTCTCCTTGTCTCGCCCATCTTCCCATGTAGAAGTGTTAGAGGCAAGGAGAAAGAGCAAGCACCTTGCTCTCCAAACTGGTCAGGGCCGTTTGCCACTGGAAGAGGGGAGATTGGCCCCCACTTCTTCTTACAGAAGCTGCTTTGGAGGGAGAGCCAGCACTGCGTGGGCCCTTGCTTCAGCTGGCTCTGTCTTTGCTCTCCTTTTCATGCTCTCTCTCCAAGGTGCTGTCTTTAGCTGCCGGCCTTTCCTTCTGCCTTGCATGGCAACCTTTGCCCTTTGCTGGCCTCCAGGCTGACTTTCGGTGGGTTTTTTCTTGTGCTTGCAGTAAGAGAACTGTTGGACATGGCCAGCTCCCGTGGCATTCCCGGGGCAGCAGCTAACCTGGAGCGCGCCCTGCACTGCCTGCACCAGGCACGCGGCAGCGTTCCGGTAAGAAGCGGCTGTTTGGGCGCAGAGGAGAGGGCACAGGGAATGCAGAAGGCCTGGGCACTGGGACAGCCTTTCCTGGCTGCTCTTGGAAGAAGGGTCTTAACAGGGAGCAGAGCACTTGCTGCCTGCTGGGTCTCCTCCAGCTGCGTCAGGGCTGAGCCCAAAGGGCTCCAGCAGGGAGAATCTCCCTCCTGGAGGCGGCGGCGGCGGAAGGTCCTGCTGCCTTGTAAATGGCCTGGAGATTTGGGTTCTCTAAGACATTTGGAGGGGAAATTCCCAGAAGCCTCACTCAGCTGAGGCCATTCTGGCTGCAGGAGCAGCAAAATCCTCAGCTTGGTGAGCAAAAGGCCACTCTTGGGGACCAGGATCAAAGGGTTGGGCAGCAAAAACTAGGGACTGGGAGCAAATGACAGTGTTTCACCCACATGGGATAGAGTCGCTTGAATGTCTGGAGAGGCAAAGGAGCTGAAAGGCAGCACCTGTGATTTTTTGGCTCATTTTTAATGTGCTGGGGCGGCTAAAGCCTTTTCCCTCTTGATCTTGCAGGAGGCTCTGGAGATGCTGCTCTCAGAGGGGCCTGCAACAGCTCAAGGCCATCCCATGGCTGATTATCATTACGCAGGTAAGCAAAGCAGAGCTTCTTGCGTCCCTGACAGATGCTGCCGTCCCCTTCATTGTTGTGGCAAGCGTTTCTGCTTCAAGAAATTGTGCTTAACACCAGCACAAGGTCTTGTCTCCTCTGTGGGTGGGCAAAGCACCAGCATCTAGTCCTTCAGCTCTACTTGTTTTCCAATCCTTCTCCCCGGGCAATGCCTGCTCTTGTCTTCACGCCCTTCTGAGGGAGCAGACACGTACACCCACGTGAATGACGGCCTGCGACCGTTTTCTTTCGGCAGCCAGAGGAATCTACTTGGTGTGGATCAAGGGATCTGTTTACTAGCCGCTGCTTTTTATTGCCAGGCTCTGATAGATGGACACCTGAGGAGAAGGAGTCCTTCCAAAAGGCTTTCCACACCTACGGCAAGGATTTTCATCTCATCCAGAAGCAGGTAAAGCCACGGGACATTCTTTACCCGAGCAGATCAGCAGCAGGAAAGCTTGCTTATTTCTGGGAACAAGCACTGGGCTTCAGTCTCTCTCTTCTCAAGGAGCAAGTATCTTCAAGTAGTAACAAAAGGGGACATCAAAAGCCTGTGTCAAAAGGATGATCCTGCCTCTCCAGCCCTTTTCTCCAAGCTCTTTTGGAAGATGAAGCTTTATTCTGTCAGACTTGTGGCACAGGTCTGCTGCTGCTTCCACAAGACGCTGTGCTGGCATAACTGGAGTGAAGCGGGGAAAGAAGAACTGTGCTAGGTGGATTTGTTGTTGATCTGTGCATTGCGTGTATTAGCACCTAGCATCATACAGGGTTTAAGACATTGCATGATGCCTCTCTTTCTCCATGTTGATTTCATTTTACACCCTACTCCATTTACTTCATGCTTTTACTTCCTAGTTCACTCCATAGTCTACTTTTTCCCCAGTGCACCCGACACCATTTTCGATTCCTTCTTTTTCTCTTCACAACAGATCCAGACTAAGACCGTGGCCCAGTGTGTGGAGTACTACTACTCCTGGAAAAAGGAGCATAAACTTGCCAGCACTCTTGCTCAGGTGAGGGGCAAGAAAATGGAGAGGTGCCAGGAAGGTCGAGAAACTGGGAGAAGGGGAGAAAAGCTGCTGGCGAGCCATGCCAGATGCCCCTTTGCCAGGATCACATCGTCCCATGTGCTGGGAAAGGCACAGCAGATGCTGCCCGGGCCTTCCTTGTGCTGCTGCCCTGAAGTATGCAATTCTGGAGCCTAACTTTGACCCAAGAAAGCAGCACCGCCACCAAAATGGGCTTTGACTCTCTACAGATGGGCTTCTCAAGGGCTGGCACCCTCGCTGACTCCAATCAGACCCCAAATTCCCCACTGCTTGCTGACATCAGCAGTCCAGGCTGCCTTTGTGGATATGCTGCAGATTTTCAGGGAGTTTTTCTAGCATGCCAGCATAGTCCCCAAGAAGGAGCTGCTGGTGCTGTGGCTCCCCTAAAACTTTCCTTAGCGGCAAAGAGCAATTTGCTTCCCATCATGTGAGAGAGAGAGAGAGAGAGAGAGAGAGAGAGAGACAGGGAGGGAGATTATTTTGGGGACTAGAAAATGGCTAAGCATGTGTCTACCCTAATTGGACTGAATTGAAATGCCATTGCCTAGACATTTGTGGAGGAAAAGCAGAGAGAAATAGATGTTAGGCAGAAAGGTAGAAATAAGAAATGTAGAGCTCTAAATAGCCAGGTCTTTCTCCCACCCCTTTGGCCTGTAGAAAAGAGGAGTATTTTCCTCCAAGCTCTGGCTTGGCAGCCCGCCGCAGCCCATTGGCAAAGGCAGCCGTTTTCTCAGCTCTTGAGGCTTTGGAAGGATTTGCTTAGGCCGATAGATTTTTGTGCTGGATGCTCTGATTTCCAGCTTTGTGAGAGGAAGGAAGCATTGATAAGGACTCTTTGATTTCCAGAGCGTGGGCAAAGCAAAGAGGAGCAAAAGCCCTCCCAGAAAGGAGAACGGGGAGCCAGGGAAGAGAAGCCGCAAGAGGGCTCGCAGCGCCGAGTGTCCCTGCTGCCAACCGCGCCAGCCGCCCCCTTCGGCGGGAGGCCCCTTTCCCTGCGGGCAGTGCAAACGGTGCGCAAGTTCCTCCTCTTTCTGCTCAAAGCTGCGCCTTTGGACTAAAAGGGGCTGACCCTTTTCAAAGGCACCGCAGGGGAAGCTGGGGGCACTTGCAGCATCTCCCCCGGCAGCCGTGCTCAAGCTTAACACCCACCTCAATCCCAAAGAGCTTAGGTAAAACCCAGCCTTCACAATGAAACCTTGCCGTGCCCCAACAAGACACAGTTGATACAAGTAGGAATAGATCCATCAAAGCTTGGTTTGATGCTGCTGATCAAATTCAAAAGAGGATGCAGCAAAAGGAGGAAGACATTTCAAGGCATTGAAAGTAGAACCATCAGACTCATGGTGCTGATCCATTGACAAATGTGCCACTGCCCGAAAAGACAGAAATTCATACTCAAACGGAGATCTTGGCACTTGGTTTCATGGTGTGTACTAGCGTGAGCAATGGATGGTTTGCTTCCTATCTTGCAGGGTGTTTGAAAGCATGAAGGAAAGGAACAAACACAGCAGAAGACATCGGCCTCGGAAGACAGCAGAGCCTCTCCCCAAGAAGAAAAGACCAAATTAGACAACCCTGCAGGTTGTCCAGGGCTAGCAAGAGTTAGGCAGATTAGTTAGATAGGAATACAACTGTTAGATATTAGTTAGATAGGAATAGGACTGTTTTTTAAGCTTTTTGGGTTGTTTAATCTTCTACTTCGTTAGTTTACATGATAGTAACCTCCTCAATTTAGTAGTTAAGGTACATTAGTATTATTCAGGACTCATTAGTATTATTAGATTTATCAGTAAATGTCAGAGGTTGGGTGTTTTGTATGCTCTGCCATATGCTCTTTGTCATTTTGCCTTTGTTGAGACCTAATCTGTCTTTATCATTAAACCAATGTTTGTTCCATTTTGTCTGTTTGTCTGTATGAAAGCACTCCAGCAATGTTTGTTCCATTTGCCTGGTGTTGCAAAGACGGCACTTGCCCTGAGAGAAGAAGCTGGGCAGGCGCCACCTCCCCCAGGCCCAGCCCCTTGCTCAGCTGGCAGGACTTCCTGAGGTGTGTCTCCTTTACTGCCAGTGAAATACCGCTGGGGCTTCAGCCTTTGATTCCTCAACATCTCAGCTGGGAGTGGAAAGGGAGGCTTTGTTTAATTCACTGAATTGCATCTAGATGAGTGGTCTGGTCTCCCCATATTTTCTGGCATAAAAGCAGCGGGTTGAGTCCTTTTTGGAGCCCAGACAGAAAAATTTCTTTCATTTTGGGGGACTGATGGAGCTGACCAGCTTGGAGGACGTTTCTAAGCCCTCCGATTCTATCCAATTCCTATCGGCATGCACCACAAAGGCATGGCTAGTTCAGTTGCAGTTTCTCCTGAAAGGACCAGTGTCCCGCTCTGGGCCTCCAGCAATCTCCTTAGCTAAAGCCGAGCGGGTGTGATCATTATCCTCTGACTTGTCACAGCTGGGGCACTTGCGCCAAAGAAGAATCCAAGTCACTCTTTTATGGAGGCCAGCAAATGGCCCTGCCTAGCAAGGCTTTGGTGGCAGGGGCTGTGGAGGGTGGATGGAGAGGGGGCGAGGGAGGGGGCAATTGGCAGGCTGCTTCTGGGAAGCCGAGGCAAGCTTGCCCTTGTCTGATGGAGCCGGTGCAGGTGGGCTTTGGAGGCTACAAAGTATCTGCCTTGCAGTGGGACTTGTTCCAGCTGCCCCCTCAGTTTGCTGGCCAGTGGGTAACATGCAGGCTGGGAAGGAAGCAAGATTGGGACTGAAGCAAGATTTGCTTTTCCTTAAGGACAGGCAGGAAAGCAGCAAAGCTGCCTGGCTTTTTCTCATATCTGGGATCTAGGCGTTAAAAGCAATGTGAAGGCCAGCAGTGTGGAAAGGCAATTCTGTAAGTGTTGCTTCCTTAGAGGAATGCCAGAGTCTTTTGGGACAACCACCGAGCTTCTCCAAGGGAGCTGGAAGAGGGATCTAGAAATTCTGCCTGAATGTTTGCTAGAGAAATGCCCGTGTGCTGTCCCTGGGTGTGTGTGTGTGTGTCCCCATCAGTTGGCCTGAAAAAGATCCTGTTTCTCCAAGTTTCAAGGGAGGAGTGATGAGGTGAGAGACCAGCTCAGAGGCCCAAAGGAGGGAAACCATGCAGTGACATTATTGGGCAGCAAAAGGAGAATTGAGAAAGGGGGCAGGATGAATGCCTCCACTTTGAGAGGAAGCTTTGGAGTTGGCTCTGCGCTAGGCAACTTGCAAATTCCAGCTCCTCTCAGAGCTGGAGGAGAGCCAGTGGGAGGAGCCCTTCTGGTTCTCCAGGGCAGGAGATGAGGTCTGGGCCCTTGCACAGAGGCAGGCTCCTGTGCACCTTCAGCTGGAGGCACCTTGCAGAGAAGCACCGGGAAGAGCCAGGGCTGTCCCTGCACTGCTTTTGCCCGTCTCATCAGACGACTGAGGAGAAAAGGCCCAATGGGAAGCTTCTCAGAGCAAACTTGCAGCAGAAGAAGTACAAGGGGCAGAGGCGGCCCATGCCCCTTTCTGTCCCATGGCTCCCCCAGGGGTTCCAGATGGAATGTTGGGCTGTGCCCATAGCAACTGTCGTTGTCTCCTGCTCCTGCGGCCCTTGCTGGAACACTGCTGGAGCAGCGCTGGAGCAGCAGCTGCAGGATCAGCTCCTGGGCTGTCCCTGACCAGCCGCCTTCTGCACTCAGCGCCAGACCCGGCCTCTGCACCGACATCCTGGTCTCCTCGTCTGCCTCCGGGCATCCCCAGAGCACTTGGGAACCCTCCAAGGTAAGAAAATCCCCGTTTGCCCTCAAAGCACTAGCACAGGGGCAGGAGGCTCCAGCTGCCTCTCCCACCAAGCACGACACACAGGCTGCGTGCTCACTTTCCCCAGACGAGCTTCCACGTGAAAGCAGGGTGCAGCTTCTGAAGGAATTGTGTTGCCTCCAGGGGAAACACAGACCTTTCCAGAGAGGACCTAGAGAGGTGTCCCAGTGCAGTTGCAGATCCTCGTCCACGCATCACCTGATTAAACGTTCTTGGCACCCATTTCAGTCCTCAAACTATCTTGTGCTGACCCCAAAACAAATTGTTCCTGGCTGAGCAGGTCAGGGCTTCAGTGTCAACAAATCCCCTTATGCCCTGACTCTGCTCACACCCGCTCCAAAGCTTCAAACACCACAATGATGGCACTTCTCCTCTGGCATCCCTGTCGTTCAGGGCATGGAAGCATTTGACTGGGCTTCTCTGCAAACACAGGCTTTCAACTTCAAAAACCATCTGGGATCAGCAATTCTTATCTACTTACGTATTTACATCGCCTATAGATCCCTTCTATTTTAATATCTTTAGAGATTCTTTTTTCAGTGCACGTAGGGCTGGTTCTACCTCATGCTCAGGGGCGGCCGTCAAATGCCATCTCCTCAAGAGCACAATCACAGTAGCACAGAATTTTCTGCCTTGGAAGGGATTCTGAAAGATCACTGAGGCCAACTGCAGGGCCTGCCCGGGGCAGCCTCAACAATCACAGCCTGTGCCCAAGAGCAGTGTCCAAACACTTTTGGAGCTCAGTCAGCCTTGGTGCTGTGCCCCCTTCCCTGGGGAGGCTGTTGCAGTGCCCAAGCAGCCTGTGGCTGAAGAAGCTTTTCCTTCGATCCAACCTAAGCCTGCACTGGCACATCTCCCCTGCCATTCTCTTGGCTCTTCTCCGTGGCCCCGGGAGTGAAGAGAGTAGTGCATGGCCTTCTGCTTGCCCTCCTGAGGAAGCTGCTGACTGCTGGAGGGTCCTGCCTAGGACATTCCATGTCAAAAAGGCAGCAATGACAGCAAAGAGAAAGGAGCTGGGACACGGGAGCTCGGGCTTTGCAATGATGAGGATGAGAAGGAAGGCTACTGACACATCCTTGGCAGAAGGATTTTGAACTGGAGCATTGCTTTGATCTCTTTCAGGTGGAAAGGAGAGGCACAATGAAAAGGAAAGCAAGAGCCCAGATTCAGCCGTGAGTTTTGGCCTAGGGTTAAAGCACAGCAAACTGGAGGAATGGCGAGGAGGAGAACTGCTCTTTCACAGTCAGGCTGGGATTGGTTCAAGCCTGTGGGTGCACAGCAAGGCTCTCTTGACCACTTGCCTTTCTCACCTCCACCTCCTTCTTCCTTTAGACACATCAATGTTGGCAGCGACTTTCAGGCTGAGCTCCCAGAGCTGCAGAACAGAGCACCAAGTGAGGATGAAGAGCCTGCAAGCCTGGTCTGGAAGCCCTGGGGAGAGGATGACTCTGACATGGAAAAACCTGACAGAGGTAGCTTTGCTTCAAGCTTTGCTTCCAGCCCTGAGCTACTTGGGTCTTGAAAAGGCTCCTTATGCCTAAAAAGGCAGCGTTTTGCAGGCTCTGCTTCTCTCCTTGTCTCGCCCATCTTCCCATGTAGAAGTGTTAGAGGCAAGGAGAAAGAGCAAGCACCTTGCTCTCCAAACTGGTCAGGGCCGTTTGCCACTGGAAGAGGGGAGATTGGCCCCCACTTCTTCTTACAGAAGCTGCTTTGGAGGGAGAGCCAGCACTGCGTGGGCCCTTGCTTCAGCTGGCTCTGTCTTTGCTCTCCTTTTCATGCTCTCTCTCCAAGGTGCTGTCTTTAGCTGCCGGCCTTTCCTTCTGCCTTGCATGGCAACCTTTGCCCTTTGCTGGCCTCCAGGCTGACTTTCGGTGGGTTTTTTCTTGTGCTTGCAGTAAGAGAACTGTTGGACATGGCCAGCTCCCGTGGCATTCCCGGGGCAGCAGCTAACCTGGAGCGCGCCCTGCACTGCCTGCACCAGGCACGCGGCAGCGTTCCGGTAAGAAGCGGCTGTTTGGGCGCAGAGGAGAGGGCACAGGGAATGCAGAAGGCCTGGGCACTGGGACAGCCTTTCCTGGCTGCTCTTGGAAGAAGGGTCTTAACAGGGAGCAGAGCACTTGCTGCCTGCTGGGTCTCCTCCAGCTGCGTCAGGGCTGAGCCCAAAGGGCTCCAGCAGGGAGAATCTCCCTCCTGGAGGCGGCGGCGGCGGAAGGTCCTGCTGCCTTGTAAATGGCCTGGAGATTTGGGTTCTCTAAGACATTTGGAGGGGAAATTCCCAGAAGCCTCACTCAGCTGAGGCCATTCTGGCTGCAGGAGCAGCAAAATCCTCAGCTTGGTGAGCAAAAGGCCACTCTTGGGGACCAGGATCAAAGGGTTGGGCAGCAAAAACTAGGGACTGGGAGCAAATGACAGTGTTTCACCCACATGGGATACAGTCGCTTGAATGTCTGGAGAGGCAAAGGAGCTGAAAGGCAGCACCTGTGATTTTTTGGCTCATTTTTAATGTGCTGGGGCGGCTAAAGCCTTTTCCCTCTTGATCTTGCAGGAGGCTCTGGAGATGCTGCTCTCAGAGGGGCCTGCAACACCTCAAGGCCATCCCATGGCTGATTATCATTACGCAGGTAAGCAAAGCAGAGCTTCTTGCGTCCCTGACAGATGCTGCCGTCCCCTTCATTGTTGTGGCAAGCGTTTCTGCTTCAAGAAATTGTGCTTAACACCAGCACAAGGTCTTGTCTCCTCTGTGGGTGGGCAAAGCACCAGCATCTAGTCCTTCAGCTCTACTTGTTTTCCAATCCTTCTCCCCGGGCAATGCCTGCTCTTGTCTTCACGACCTTCTGAGGGAGCAGACACGTACACCCACGTGAATGACGGCCTGCGACCGTTTTCTTTCGGCAGCCAGAGGAATCTACTTGGTGTGGATCAAGGGATCTGTTTACTAGCCGCTGCTTTTTATTGCCAGGCTCTGATAGATGGACACCTGAGGAGAAGGAGTCCTTCCAAAAGGCTTTCCACACCTACGGCAAGGATTTTCATCTCATCCAGAAGCAGGTAAAGCCACGGGACATTCTTTACCCGAGCAGATCAGCAGCAGGAAAGCTTGCTTATTTCTGGGAACAAGCACTGGGCTTCAGTCTCTCTCTTCTCAAGGAGCAAGTATCTTCAAGTAGTAACAAAAGGGGACATCAAAAGCCTGTGTCAAAAGGATGATCCTGCCTCTCCAGCCCTTTTCTCCAAGCTCTTTTGGAAGATGAAGCTTTATTCTGTCAGACTTGTGGCACAGGTCTGCTGCTGCTTCCACAAGACGCTGTGCTGGCATAACTGGAGTGAAGCGGGGAAAGAAGAACTGTGCTAGGTGGATTTGTTGTTGATCTGTGCATTGCGTGTATTAGCACCTAGCATCATACAGGGTTTAAGACATTGCATGATGCCTCTCTTTCTCCATGTTGATTTCATTTTACACCCTACTCCATTTACTTCATGCTTTTACTTCCTAGTTCACTCCATAGTCTACTTTTTCCCCAGTGCACCCGACACCATTTTCGATTCCTTCTTTTTCTCTTCACAACAGATCCAGACTAAGACCGTGGCCCAGTGTGTGGAGTACTACTACTCCTGGAAAAAGGAGCATAAACTTGCCAGCACTCTTGCTCAGGTGAGGGGCAAGAAAATGGAGAGGTGCCAGGAAGGTCGAGAAACTGGGAGAAGGGGAGAAAAGCTGCTGGCAAGCCATGCCAGATGCCCCTTTGCCAGGATCACATCGTCCCATGTGCTGGGAAAGGCACAGCAGATGCTGCCCGGGCCTTCCTTGTGCTGCTGCCCTGAAGTATGCAATTCTGGAGCCTAACTTTGACCCAAGAAAGCAGCACCGCCACCAAAATGGGCTTTGACTCTCTACAGATGGGCTTCTCAAGGGCTGGCACCCTCGCTGACTCCAATCAGACCCCAAATTCCCCACTGCTTGCTGACATCAGCAGTCCAGGCTGCCTTTGTGGATATGCTGCAGATTTTCAGGGAGTTTTTCTAGCATGCCAGCATAGTCCCCAAGAAGGAGCTGCTGGTGCTGTGGCTCCCCTAAATCTTTCCTTAGCGGCAAAGAGCAATTTGCTTCCCATCATGTGAGAGAGAGAGAGAGAGAGAGAGAGAGAGACAGGGAGGGAGATTATTTTGGGGACTAGAAAATGGCTAAGCATGTGTCTACCCTAATTGGACTGAATTGAAATGCCATTGCCTAGACATTTGTGGAGGAAAAGCAGAGAGAAATAGATGTTAGGCAGAAAGGTAGAAATAAGAAATGTAGAGCTCTAAATAGCCAGGTCTTTCTCCCACCCCTTTGGCCTGTAGAAAAGAGGAGTATTTTCCTCCAAGCTCTGGCTTGGCAGCCCGCCGCAGCCCATTGGCAAAGGCAGCCGTTTTCTCAGCTCTTGAGGCTTTGGAAGGATTTGCTTAGGCCGATAGATTTTTGTGCTGGATGCTCTGATTTCCAGCTTTGTGAGAGGAAGGAAGCATTGATAAGGACTCTTTGATTTCCAGAGCGTGGGCAAAGCAAAGAGGAGCAAAAGCCCTCCCAGAAAGGAGAACGGGGAGCCAGGGAAGAGAAGCCGCAAGAGGGCTCGCAGCGCCCAGTGTCCCTGCTGCCAACCGCGCCAGCCGCCCCCTTCGGCGGGAGGCCCCTTTCCCTGCGGGCAGTGCAAACGGTGCGCAAGTTCCTCCTCTTTCTGCTCAAAGCTGCGCCTTTGGACTAAAAGGGGCTGACCCTTTTCAAAGGCACCGCAGGGGAAGCTGGGGGCACTTGCAGCATCTCCCCCGGCAGCCGTGCTCAAGCTTAACACCCACCTCAATCCCAAAGAGCTTAGGTAAAACCCAGCCTTCACAATGAAACCTTGCCGTGCCCCAACAAGACACAATTGATACAAGTAGGAATAGATCCATCAAAGCTTGGTTTGATGCTGCTGATCAAATTCAAAAGAGGATGCAGCAAAAGGAGGAAGACATTTCAAGGCATTGAAAGTAGAACCATCAGACTCATGGTGCTGATCCATTGACAAATGTGCCACTGCCCGAAAAGACAGAAATTCATACTCAAACGGAGATCTTGGCACTTGGTTTCATGGTGTGTACTAGCGTCAGCAATGGATGGTTTGCTTCCTATCTTGCAGGGTGTTTGAAAGCATGAAGGAAAGGAACAAACACAGCAGAAGACATCGGCCTCGGAAGACAGCAGAGCCTCTCCCCAAGAAGAAAAGACCAAATTAGACAACCCTGCAGGTTGTCCAGGGCTAGCAAGAGTTAGGCAGATTAGTTAGATAGGAATACAAGTGTTAGATATTAGTTAGATAGGAATAGGACTGTTTTTTAAGCTTTTTGGGTTGTTTAATCTTCTACTTCGTTAGTTTACATGATAGTAACCTCCTCAATTTAGTAGTTAAGGTACATTAGTATTATTCAGGACTCATTAGTATTATTAGATTTATCAGTAAATGTCAGAGGTTGGGTGTTTTGTATGCTCTTCCATATGCTCTTTGTCATTTTGCCTTTGTTGAGACCTAATCTGTCTTTATCATTAAACCAATGTTTGTTCCATTTTGTCTGTTTGTCTGTATGAAAGCACTCCAGCAATGTTTGTTCCATTTGCCTGGTGTTGCAAAGACGGCACTTGCCCTGAGAGAAGAAGCTGGGCAGGCGCCACCTCCCCCAGGCCCAGCCCCTTGCTCAGCTGGCAGGACTTCCTGAGGTGTGTCTCCTTTACTGCCAGTGAAATACCGCTGGGGCTTCAGCCTTTGATTCCTCAACATCTCAGCTGGGAGTGGAAAGGGAGGCTTTGTTTAATTCACTGAATTGCATCTAGATGAGTGGTCTGGTCTCCCCATATTTTCTGGCATAAAAGCAGCGGGTTGAGTCCTTTTTGGAGCCCAGACAGAAAAATTTCTTTCATTTTGGGGGACTGATGGAGCTGACCAGCTTGGAGGACGTTTCTAAGCCCTCCGATTCTATCCAATTCCTATCGGCATGCACCACAAAGGCATGGCTAGTTCAGTTGCAGTTTCTCCTGAAAGGACCAGTGTCCCGCTCTGGGCCTCCAGCAATCTCCTTAGCTAAAGCCGAGCGGGTGTGATCATTATCCTCTGACTTGTCACAGCTGGGGCACTTGCGCCAAAGAAGAATCCAAGTCACTCTTTTATGGAGGCCAGCAAATGGCCCTGCCTAGCAAGGCTTTGGTGGCAGGGGCTGTGGAGGGTGGATGGAGAGGGGGCGAGGGAGGGGGCAATTGGCAGGCTGCTTCTGGGAAGCCGAGGCAAGCTTGCCCTTGTCTGATGGAGCCGGTGCAGGTGGGCTTTGGAGGCTACAAAGTATCTGCCTTGCAGTGGGACTTGTTCCAGCTGCCCCCTCAGTTTGCTGGCCAGTGGGTAACATGCAGGCTGGGAAGGAAGCAAGATTGGGACTGAAGCAAGATTTGCTTTTCCTTAAGGACAGGCAGGAAAGCAGCAAAGCTGCCTGGCTTTTTCTCATATCTGGGATCTAGGCGTTAAAAGCAATGTGAAGGCCAGCAGTGTGGAAAGGCAATTCTGTAAGTGTTGCTTCCTTAGAGGAATGCCAGAGTCTTTTGGGACAACCACCGAGCTTCTCCAAGGGAGCTGGAAGAGGGATCTAGAAATTCTGCCTGAATGTTTGCTAGAGAAATGCCCGTGTGCTGTCCCTGGGGGTGTGTGTGTGTGTCCCCATCAGTTGGCCTGAAAAACATCCTGTTTCTCCAAGTTTCAAGGGAGGAGTGATGAGGTGAGAGACCAGCTCAGAGGCCCAAAGGAGGGAAACCATGCAGTGACATTATTGGGCAGCAAAAGGAGAATTGAGAAAGGGGGCAGGATGAATGCCTCCACTTTGAGAGGAAGCTTTGGAGTTGGCTCTGCGCTAGGCAACTTGCAAATTCCAGCTCCTCTCAGAGCTGGAGGAGAGCCAGTGGGAGGAGCCCTTCTGGTTCTCCAGGGCAGGAGATGAGGTCTGGGCCCTTGCACAGAGGCAGGCTCCTGTGCACCTTCAGCTGGAGGCACCTTGCAGAGAAGCACCGGGAAGAGCCAGGGCTGTCCCTGCACTGCTTTTGCCCGTCTCATCAGACGACTGAGGAGAAAAGGCCCAATGGGAAGCTTCTCAGAGCAAACTTGCAGCAGAAGAAGTACAAGGGGCAGAGGCGGCCCATGCCCCTTTCTGTCCCATGGCTCCCCCAGGGGTTCCAGATGGAATGTTGGGCTGTGCCCATAGCAACTGTCGTTGTCTCCTGCTCCTGCGGCCCTTGCTGGAACACTGGTGGAGCAGCGCTGGAGCAGCAGCTGCAGGATCAGCTCCTGGGCTGTCCCTGACCAGCCGCCTTCTGCACTCAGCGCCAGACCCGGCCTCTGCACCGACATCCTGGTCTCCTCGTCTGCCTCCGGGCATCCCCAGAGCACTTGGGAACCCTCCAAGGTAAGAAAATCCCCGTTTGCCCTCAAAGCACTAGCACAAGGGCAGGAGGCTCCAGCTGCCTCTCCCACCAAGCACGACACACAGGCTGCGTGCTCACTTTCCCCAGACGAGCTTCCACGTGAAAGCAGGGTGCAGCTTCTGAAGGAATTGTGTTGCCTCCAGGGGAAACACAGACCTTTCCAGAGAGGACCTAGAGAGGTGTCCCAGTGCAGTTGCAGATCCTCGTCCACGCATCACCTGATTAAACGTTCTTGGCACCCATTTCAGTCCTCAAACTATCTTGTGCTGACCCCAAAACAAATTGTTCCTGGCTGAGCAGGTCAGGGCTTCAGTGTCAACAAATCCCCTTATGCCCTGACTCTGCTCACACCCGCTCCAAAGCTTCAAACACCACAATGATGGCACTTCTCCTCTGGCATCCCTGTCGTTCAGGGCATGGAAGCATTTGACTGGGCTTCTCTGCAAACACAGGCTTTCAACTTCAAAAACCATCTGGGATCAGCAATTCTTATCTACTTACGTATTTACATCGCCTATAGATCCCTTCTATTTTAATATCTTTAGAGATTCTTTTTTCAGTGCACGTAGGGCTGGTTCTACCTCATGCTCAGGGGCGGCCGTCAAATGCCATCTCCTCAAGAGCACAATCACAGTAGCACAGAATTTTCTGCCTTGGAAGGGATTCTGAAAGATCACTGAGGCCAACTGCAGGGCCTGCCCGGGGCAGCCTCAACAATCACAGCCTGTGCCCAAGAGCAGTGTCCAAACACTTTTGGAGCTCAGTCAGCCTTGGTGCTGTGCCCCCTTCCCTGGGGAGGCTGTTGCAGTGCCCAAGCAGCCTGTGGCTGAAGAAGCTTTTCCTTCGATCCAACCTAAGCCTGCACTGGCACATCTCCCCTGCCATTCTCTTGGCTCTTCTCCGTGGCCCCGGGAGTGAAGAGAGTAGTGCATGGCCTTCTGCTTGCCCTCCTGAGGAAGCTGCTGACTGCTGGAGGGTCCTGCCTAGGACATTCCATGTCAAAAAGGCAGCAATGACAGCAAAGAGAAAGGAGCTGGGACACGGGAGCTCGGGCTTTGCAATGATGAGGATGAGAAGGAAGGCTACTGACACATCCTTGGCAGAAGGATTTTGAACTGGAGCATTGCTTTGATCTCTTTCAGGTGGAAAGGAGAGGCACAATGAAAAGGAAAGCAAGAGCCCAGATTCAGCCGTGAGTTTTGGCCTAGGGTTAAAGCACAGCAAACTGGAGGAATGGCGAGGAGGAGAACTGCTCTTTCAGAGTCAGGCTGGGATTGGTTCAAGCCTGTGGGTGCACAGCAAGGCTCTCTTGACCACTTGCCTTTCTCACCTCCACCTCCTTCTTCCTTTAGACACATCAATGTTGGCAGCGACTTTCAGGCTGAGCTCCCAGAGCTGCAGAACAGAGCACCAAGTGAGGATGAAGAGCCTGCAAGCCTGGTCTGGAAGCCCTGGGGAGAGGATGACTCTGACATGGAAAAACCTGACAGAGGTAGCTTTGCTTCAAGCTTTGCTTCCAGCCCTGAGCTACTTGGGTCTTGAAAAGGCTCCTTATGCCTAAAAAGGCAGCGTTTTGCAGGCTCTGCTTCTCTCCTTGTCTCGCCCATCTTCCCATGTAGAAGTGTTAGAGGCAAGGAGAAAGAGCAAGCACCTTGCTCTCCAAACTGGTCAGGGCCGTTTGCCACTGGAAGAGGGGAGATTGGCCCCCACTTCTTCTTACAGAAGCTGCTTTGGAGGGAGAGCCAGCACTGCGTGGGCCCTTGCTTCAGCTGGCTCTGTCTTTGCTCTCCTTTTCATGCTCTCTCTCCAAGGTGCTGTCTTTAGCTGCCGGCCTTTCCTTCTGCCTTGCATGGCAACCTTTGCCCTTTGCTGGCCTCCAGGCTGACTTTCGGTGGGTTTTTTCTTGTGCTTGCAGTAAGAGAACTGTTGGACATGGCCAGCTCCCGTGGCATTCCCGGGGCAGCAGCTAACCTGGAGCGCGCCCTGCACTGCCTGCACCAGGCACGCGGCAGCGTTCCGGTAAGAAGCGGCTGTTTGGGCGCAGAGGAGAGGGCACAGGGAATGCAGAAGGCCTGGGCACTGGGACAGCCTTTCCTGGCTGCTCTTGGAAGAAGGGTCTTAACAGGGAGCAGAGCACTTGCTGCCTGCTGGGTCTCCTCCAGCTGCGTCAGGGCTGAGCCCAAAGGGCTCCAGCAGGGAGAATCTCCCTCCTGGAGGCGGCGGCGGCGGAAGGTCCTGCTGCCTTGTAAATGGCCTGGAGATTTGGGTTCTCTAAGACATTTGGAGGGGAAATTCCCAGAAGCCTCACTCAGCTGAGGCCATTCTGGCTGCAGGAGCAGCAAAATCCTCAGCTTGGTGAGCAAAAGGCCACTCTTGGGGACCAGGATCAAAGGGTTGGGCAGCAAAAACTAGGGACTGGGAGCAAATGACAGTGTTTCACCCACATGGGATACAGTCGCTTGAATGTCTGGAGAGGCAAAGGAGCTGAAAGGCAGCACCTGTGATTTTTTGGCTCATTTTTAATGTGCTGGGGCGGCTAAAGCCTTTTCCCTCTTGATCTTGCAGGAGGCTCTGGAGATGCTGCTCTCAGAGGGGCCTGCAACACCTCAAGGCCATCCCATGGCTGATTATCATTACGCAGGTAAGAAAAGCAGAGCTTCTTGCGTCCCTGACAGATGCTGCCGTCCCCTTCATTGTTGTGGCAAGCGTTTCTGCTTCAAGAAATTGTGCTTAACACCAGCACAAGGTCTTGTCTCCTCTGTGGGTGGGCAAAGCACCAGCATCTAGTCCTTCAGCTCTACTTGTTTTCCAATCCTTCTCCCCGGGCAATGCCTGCTCTTGTCTTCACGCCCTTCTGAGGGAGCAGACACGTACACCCACGTGAATGACGGCCTGCGACCGTTTTCTTTCGGCAGCCAGAGGAATCTACTTGGTGTGGATCAAGGGATCTGTTTACTAGCCGCTGCTTTTTATTGCCAGGCTCTGATAGATGGACACCTGAGGAGAAGGAGTCCTTCCAAAAGGCTTTCCACACCTACGGCAAGGATTTTCATCTCATCCAGAAGCAGGTAAAGCCACGGGACATTCTTTACCCGAGCAGATCAGCAGCAGGAAAGCTTGCTTATTTCTGGGAACAAGCACTGGGCTTCAGTCTCTCTCTTCTCAAGGAGCAAGTATCTTCAAGTAGTAACAAAAGGGGACATCAAAAGCCTGTGTCAAAAGGATGATCCTGCCTCTCCAGCCCTTTTCTCCAAGCTCTTTTGGAAGATGAAGCTTTATTCTGTCAGACTTGTGGCACAGGTCTGCTGCTGCTTCCACAAGACGCTGTGCTGGCATAACTGGAGTGAAGCGGGGAAAGAAGAACTGTGCTAGGTGGATTTGTTGTTGATCTGTGCATTGCGTGTATTAGCACCTAGCATCATACAGGGTTTAAGACATTGCATGATGCCTCTCTTTCTCCATGTTGATTTCATTTTACACCCTACTCCATTTACTTCATGCTTTTACTTCCTAGTTCACTCCATAGTCTACTTTTTCCCCAGTGCACCCGACACCATTTGCGATTCCTTCTTTTTCTCTTCACAACAGATCCAGACTAAGACCGTGGCCCAGTGTGTGGAGTACTACTACTCCTGGAAAAAGGAGCATAAACTTGCCAGCACTCTTGCTCAGGTGAGGGGCAAGAAAATGGAGAGGTGCCAGGAAGGTCGAGAAACTGGGAGAAGGGGAGAAAAGCTGCTGGCAAGCCATGCCAGATGCCCCTTTGCCAGGATCACATCGTCCCATGTGCTGGGAAAGGCACAGCAGATGCTGCCCGGGCCTTCCTTGTGCTGCTGCCCTGAAGTATGCAATTCTGGAGCCTAACTTTGACCCAAGAAAGCAGCACCGCCACCAAAATGGGCTTTGACTCTCTACAGATGGGCTTCTCAAGGGCTGGCACCCTCGCTGACTCCAATCAGACCCCAAATTCCCCACTGCTTGCTGACATCAGCAGTCCAGGCTGCCTTTGTGGATATGCTGCAGATTTTCAGGGAGTTTTTCTAGCATGCCAGCATAGTCCCCAAGAAGGAGCTGCTGGTGCTGTGGCTCCCCTAAATCTTTCCTTAGCGGCAAAGAGCAATTTGCTTCCCATCATGTGAGAGAGAGAGAGAGAGAGAGAGAGAGAGACAGGGAGGGAGATTATTTTGGGGACTAGAAAATGGCTAAGCATGTGTCTACCCTAATTGGACTGAATTGAAATGCCATTGCCTAGACATTTGTGGAGGAAAAGCAGAGAGAAATAGATGTTAGGCAGAAAGGTAGAAATAAGAAATGTAGAGCTCTAAATAGCCAGGTCTTTCTCCCACCCCTTTGGCCTGTAGAAAAGAGGAGTATTTTCCTCCAAGCTCTGGCTTGGCAGCCCGCCGCAGCCCATTGGCAAAGGCAGCCGTTTTCTCAGCTCTTGAGGCTTTGGAAGGATTTGCTTAGGCCGATAGATTTTTCTGCTGGATGCTCTGATTTCCAGCTTTGTGAGAGGAAGGAAGCATTGATAAGGACTCTTTGATTTCCAGAGCGTGGGCAAAGCAAAGAGGAGCAAAAGCCCTCCCAGAAAGGAGAACGGGGAGCCAGGGAAGAGAAGCCGCAAGAGGGCTCGCAGCGCCCAGTGTCCCTGCTGCCAACCGCGCCAGCCGCCCCCTTCGGCGGGAGGCCCCTTTCCCTGCGGGCAGTGCAAACGGTGCGCAAGTTCCTCCTCTTTCTGCTCAAAGCTGCGCCTTTGGACTAAAAGGGGCTGACCCTTTTCAAAGGCACCGCAGGGGAAGCTGGGGGCACTTGCAGCATCTCCCCCGGCAGCCGTGCTCAAGCTTAACACCCACCTCAATCCCAAAGAGCTTAGGTAAAACCCAGCCTTCACAATGAAACCTTGCCGTGCCCCAACAAGACACAATTGATACAAGTAGGAATAGATCCATCAAAGCTTGGTTTGATGCTGCTGATCAAATTCAAAAGAGGATGCAGCAAAAGGAGGAAGACATTTCAAGGCATTGAAAGTAGAACCATCAGACTCATGGTGCTGATCCATTGACAAATGTGCCACTGCCCGAAAAGACAGAAATTCATACTCAAACGGAGATCTTGGCACTTGGTTTCATGGTGTGTACTAGCGTGAGCAATGGATGGTTTGCTTCCTATCTTGCAGGGTGTTTGAAAGCATGAAGGAAAGGAACAAACACAGCAGAAGACATCGGCCTCGGAAGACAGCAGAGCCTCTCCCCAAGAAGAAAAGACCAAATTAGACAACCCTGCAGGTTGTCCAGGGCTAGCAAGAGTTAGGCAGATTAGTTAGATAGGAATACAAGTGTTAGATATTAGTTAGATAGGAATAGGACTGTTTTTTAAGCTTTTTGGGTTGTTTAATCTTCTACTTCGTTAGTTTACATGATAGTAACCTCCTCAATTTAGTAGTTAAGGTACATTAGTATTATTCAGGACTCATTAGTATTATTAGATTTATCAGTAAATGTCAGAGGTTGGGTGTTTTGTATGCTCTGCCATATGCTCTTTGTCATTTTGCCTTTGTTGAGACCTAATCTGTCTTTATCATTAAACCAATGTTTGTTCCATTTTGTCTGTTTGTCTGTATGAAAGCACTCCAGCAATGTTTGTTCCATTTGCCTGGTGTTGCAAAGACGGCACTTGCCCTGAGAGAAGAAGCTGGGCAGGCGCCACCTCCCCCAGGCCCAGCCCCTTGCTCAGCTGGCAGGACTTCCTGAGGTGTGTCTCCTTTACTGCCAGTGAAATACCGCTGGGGCTTCAGCCTTTGATTCCTCAACATCTCAGCTGGGAGTGGAAAGGGAGGCTTTGTTTAATTCACTGAATTGCATCTAGATGAGTGGTCTGGTCTCCCCATATTTTCTGGCATAAAAGCAGCGGGTTGAGTCCTTTTTGGAGCCCAGACAGAAAAATTTCTTTCATTTTGGGGGACTGATGGAGCTGACCAGCTTGGAGGACGTTTCTAAGCCCTCCGATTCTATCCAATTCCTATCGGCATGCACCACAAAGGCATGGCTAGTTCAGTTGCAGTTTCTCCTGAAAGGACCAGTGTCCCGCTCTGGGCCTCCAGCAATCTCCTTAGCTAAAGCCGAGCGGGTGTGATCATTATCCTCTGACTTGTCACAGCTGGGGCACTTGCGCCAAAGAAGAATCCAAGTCACTCTTTTATGGAGGCCAGCAAATGGCCCTGCCTAGCAAGGCTTTGGTGGCAGGGGCTGTGGAGGGTGGATGGAGAGGGGGCGAGGGAGGGGGCAATTGGCAGGCTGCTTCTGGGAAGCCGAGGCAAGCTTGCCCTTGTCTGATGGAGCCGGTGCAGGTGGGCTTTGGAGGCTACAAAGTATCTGCCTTGCAGTGGGACTTGTTCCAGCTGCCCCCTCAGTTTGCTGGCCAGTGGGTAACATGCAGGCTGGGAAGGAAGCAAGATTGGGACTGAAGCAAGATTTGCTTTTCCTTAAGGACAGGCAGGAAAGCAGCAAAGCTGCCTGGCTTTTTCTCATATCTGGGATCTAGGCGTTAAAAGCAATGTGAAGGCCAGCAGTGTGGAAAGGCAATTCTGTAAGTGTTGCTTCCTTAGAGGAATGCCAGAGTCTTTTGGGACAACCACCGAGCTTCTCCAAGGGAGCTGGAAGAGGGATCTAGAAATTCTGCCTGAATGTTTGCTAGAGAAATGCCCGTGTGCTGTCCCTGGGGGTGTGTGTGTGTGTCCCCATCAGTTGGCCTGAAAAACATCCTGTTTCTCCAAGTTTCAAGGGAGGAGTGATGAGGTGAGAGACCAGCTCAGAGGCCCAAAGGAGGGAAACCATGCAGTGACATTATTGGGCAGCAAAAGGAGAATTGAGAAAGGGGGCAGGATGAATGCCTCCACTTTGAGAGGAAGCTTTGGAGTTGGCTCTGCGCTAGGCAACTTGCAAATTCCAGCTCCTCTCAGAGCTGGAGGAGAGCCAGTGGGAGGAGCCCTTCTGGTTCTCCAGGGCAGGAGATGAGGTCTGGGCCCTTGCACAGAGGCAGGCTCCTGTGCACCTTCAGCTGGAGGCACCTTGCAGAGAAGCACCGGGAAGAGCCAGGGCTGTCCCTGCACTGCTTTTGCCCGTCTCATCAGACGACTGAGGAGAAAAGGCCCAATGGGAAGCTTCTCAGAGCAAACTTGCAGCAGAAGAAGTACAAGGGGCAGAGGCGGCCCATGCCCCTTTCTGTCCCATGGCTCCCCCAGGGGTTCCAGATGGAATGTTGGGCTGTGCCCATAGCAACTGTCGTTGTCTCCTGCTCCTGCGGCCCTTGCTGGAACACTGGTGGAGCAGCGCTGGAGCAGCAGCTGCAGGATCAGCTCCTGGGCTGTCCCTGACCAGCCGCCTTCTGCACTCAGCGCCAGACCCGGCCTCTGCACCGACATCCTGGTCTCCTCGTCTGCCTCCGGGCATCCCCAGAGCACTTGGGAACCCTCCAAGGTAAGAAAATCCCCGTTTGCCCTCAAAGCACTAGCACAAGGGCAGGAGGCTCCAGCTGCCTCTCCCACCAAGCACGACACACAGGCTGCGTGCTCACTTTCCCCAGACGAGCTTCCACGTGAAAGCAGGGTGCAGCTTCTGAAGGAATTGTGTTGCCTCCAGGGGAAACACAGACCTTTCCAGAGAGGACCTAGAGAGGTGTCCCAGTGCAGTTGCAGATCCTCGTCCACGCATCACCTGATTAAACGTTCTTGGCACCCATTTCAGTCCTCAAACTATCTTGTGCTGACCCCAAAACAAATTGTTCCTGGCTGAGCAGGTCAGGGCTTCAGTGTCAACAAATCCCCTTATGCCCTGACTCTGCTCACACCCGCTCCAAAGCTTCAAACACCACAATGATGGCACTTCTCCTCTGGCATCCCTGTCGTTCAGGGCATGGAAGCATTTGACTGGGCTTCTCTGCAAACACAGGCTTTCAACTTCAAAAACCATCTGGGATCAGCAATTCTTATCTACTTACGTATTTACATCGCCTATAGATCCCTTCTATTTTAATATCTTTAGAGATTCTTTTTTCAGTGCACGTAGGGCTGGTTCTACCTCATGCTCAGGGGCGGCCGTCAAATGCCATCTCCTCAAGAGCACAATCACAGTAGCACAGAATTTTCTGCCTTGGAAGGGATTCTGAAAGATCACTGAGGCCAACTGCAGGGCCTGCCCGGGGCAGCCTCAACAATCACAGCCTGTGCCCAAGAGCAGTGTCCAAACACTTTTGGAGCTCAGTCAGCCTTGGTGCTGTGCCCCCTTCCCTGGGGAGGCTGTTGCAGTGCCCAAGCAGCCTGTGGCTGAAGAAGCTTTTCCTTCGATCCAACCTAAGCCTGCACTGGCACATCTCCCCTGCCATTCTCTTGGCTCTTCTCCGTGGCCCCGGGAGTGAAGAGAGTAGTGCATGGCCTTCTGCTTGCCCTCCTGAGGAAGCTGCTGACTGCTGGAGGGTCCTGCCTAGGACATTCCATGTCAAAAAGGCAGCAATGACAGCAAAGAGAAAGGAGCTGGGACACGGGAGCTCGGGCTTTGCAATGATGAGGATGAGAAGGAAGGCTACTGACACATCCTTGGCAGAAGGATTTTGAACTGGAGCATTGCTTTGATCTCTTTCAGGTGGAAAGGAGAGGCACAATGAAAAGGAAAGCAAGAGCCCAGATTCAGCCGTGAGTTTTGGCCTAGGGTTAAAGCACAGCAAACTGGAGGAATGGCGAGGAGGAGAACTGCTCTTTCAGAGTCAGGCTGGGATTGGTTCAAGCCTGTGGGTGCACAGCAAGGCTCTCTTGACCACTTGCCTTTCTCACCTCCACCTCCTTCTTCCTTTAGACACATCAATGTTGGCAGCGACTTTCAGGCTGAGCTCCCAGAGCTGCAGAACAGAGCACCAAGTGAGGATGAAGAGCCTGCAAGCCTGGTCTGGAAGCCCTGGGGAGAGGATGACTCTGACATGGAAAAACCTGACAGAGGTAGCTTTGCTTCAAGCTTTGCTTCCAGCCCTGAGCTACTTGGGTCTTGAAAAGGCTCCTTATGCCTAAAAAGGCAGCGTTTTGCAGGCTCTGCTTCTCTCCTTGTCTCGCCCATCTTCCCATGTAGAAGTGTTAGAGGCAAGGAGAAAGAGCAAGCACCTTGCTCTCCAAACTGGTCAGGGCCGTTTGCCACTGGAAGAGGGGAGATTGGCCCCCACTTCTTCTTACAGAAGCTGCTTTGGAGGGAGAGCCAGCACTGCGTGGGCCCTTGCTTCAGCTGGCTCTGTCTTTGCTCTCCTTTTCATGCTCTCTCTCCAAGGTGCTGTCTTTAGCTGCCGGCCTTTCCTTCTGCCTTGCATGGCAACCTTTGCCCTTTGCTGGCCTCCAGGCTGACTTTCGGTGGGTTTTTTCTTGTGCTTGCAGTAAGAGAACTGTTGGACATGGCCAGCTCCCGTGGCATTCCCGGGGCAGCAGCTAACCTGGAGCGCGCCCTGCACTGCCTGCACCAGGCACGCGGCAGCGTTCCGGTAAGAAGCGGCTGTTTGGGCGCAGAGGAGAGGGCACAGGGAATGCAGAAGGCCTGGGCACTGGGACAGCCTTTCCTGGCTGCTCTTGGAAGAAGGGTCTTAACAGGGAGCAGAGCACTTGCTGCCTGCTGGGTCTCCTCCAGCTGCGTCAGGGCTGAGCCCAAAGGGCTCCAGCAGGGAGAATCTCCCTCCTGGAGGCGGCGGCGGCGGAAGGTCCTGCTGCCTTGTAAATGGCCTGGAGATTTGGGTTCTCTAAGACATTTGGAGGGGAAATTCCCAGAAGCCTCAGTCAGCTGAGGCCATTCTGGCTGCAGGAGCAGCAAAATCCTCAGCTTGGTGAGCAAAAGGCCACTCTTGGGGACCAGGATCAAAGGGTTGGGCAGCAAAAACTAGGGACTGGGAGCAAATGACAGTGTTTCACCCACATGGGATAGAGTCGCTTGAATGTCTGGAGAGGCAAAGGAGCTGAAAGGCAGCACCTGTGATTTTTTGGCTCATTTTTAATGTGCTGGGGCGGCTAAAGCCTTTTCCCTCTTGATCTTGCAGGAGGCTCTGGAGATGCTGCTCTCAGAGGGGCCTGCAACACCTCAAGGCCATCCCATGGCTGATTATCATTACGCAGGTAAGAAAAGCAGAGCTTCTTGCGTCCCTGACAGATGCTGCCGTCCCCTTCATTGTTGTGGCAAGCGTTTCTGCTTCAAGAAATTGTGCTTAACACCAGCACAAGGTCTTGTCTCCTCTGTGGGTGGGCAAAGCACCAGCATCTAGTCCTTCAGCTCTACTTGTTTTCCAATCCTTCTCCCCGGGCAATGCCTGCTCTTGTCTTCACGCCCTTCTGAGGGAGCAGACACGTACACCCACGTGAATGACGGCCTGCGACCGTTTTCTTTCGGCAGCCAGAGGAATCTACTTGGTGTGGATCAAGGGATCTGTTTACTAGCCGCTGCTTTTTATTGCCAGGCTCTGATAGATGGACACCTGAGGAGAAGGAGTCCTTCCAAAAGGCTTTCCACACCTACGGCAAGGATTTTCATCTCATCCAGAAGCAGGTAAAGCCACGGGACATTCTTTACCCGAGCAGATCAGCAGCAGGAAAGCTTGCTTATTTCTGGGAACAAGCACTGGGCTTCAGTCTCTCTCTTCTCAAGGAGCAAGTATCTTCAAGTAGTAACAAAAGGGGACATCAAAAGCCTGTGTCAAAAGGATGATCCTGCCTCTCCAGCCCTTTTCTCCAAGCTCTTTTGGAAGATGAAGCTTTATTCTGTCAGACTTGTGGCACAGGTCTGCTGCTGCTTCCACAAGACGCTGTGCTGGCATAACTGGAGTGAAGCGGGGAAAGAAGAACTGTGCTAGGTGGATTTGTTGTTGATCTGTGCATTGCGTGTATTAGCACCTAGCATCATACAGGGTTTAAGACATTGCATGATGCCTCTCTTTCTCCATGTTGATTTCATTTTACACCCTACTCCATTTACTTCATGCTTTTACTTCCTAGTTCACTCCATAGTCTACTTTTTCCCCAGTGCACCCGACACCATTTTCGATTCCTTCTTTTTCTCTTCACAACAGATCCAGACTAAGACCGTGGCCCAGTGTGTGGAGTACTACTACTCCTGGAAAAAGGAGCATAAACTTGCCAGCACTCTTGCTCAGGTGAGGGGCAAGAAAATGGAGAGGTGCCAGGAAGGTCGAGAAACTGGGAGAAGGGGAGAAAAGCTGCTGGCAAGCCATGCCAGATGCCCCTTTGCCAGGATCACATCGTCCCATGTGCTGGGAAAGGCACAGCAGATGCTGCCCGGGCCTTCCTTGTGCTGCTGCCCTGAAGTATGCAATTCTGGAGCCTAACTTTGACCCAAGAAAGCAGCACCGCCACCAAAATGGGCTTTGACTCTCTACAGATGGGCTTCTCAAGGGCTGGCACCCTCGCTGACTCCAATCAGACCCCAAATTCCCCACTGCTTGCTGACATCAGCAGTCCAGGCTGCCTTTGTGGATATGCTGCAGATTTTCAGGGAGTTTTTCTAGCATGCCAGCATAGTCCCCAAGAAGGAGCTGCTGGTGCTGTGGCTCCCCTAAATCTTTCCTTAGCGGCAAAGAGCAATTTGCTTCCCATCATGTGAGAGAGAGAGAGAGAGAGAGAGAGAGAGACAGGGAGGGAGATTATTTTGGGGACTAGAAAATGGCTAAGCATGTGTCTACCCTAATTGGACTGAATTGAAATGCCATTGCCTAGACATTTGTGGAGGAAAAGCAGAGAGAAATAGATGTTAGGCAGAAAGGTAGAAATAAGAAATGTAGAGCTCTAAATAGCCAGGTCTTTCTCCCACCCCTTTGGCCTGTAGAAAAGAGGAGTATTTTCCTCCAAGCTCTGGCTTGGCAGCCCGCCGCAGCCCATTGGCAAAGGCAGCCGTTTTCTCAGCTCTTGAGGCTTTGGAAGGATTTGCTTAGGCCGATAGATTTTTCTGCTGGATGCTCTGATTTCCAGCTTTGTGAGAGGAAGGAAGCATTGATAAGGACTCTTTGATTTCCAGAGCGTGGGCAAAGCAAAGAGGAGCAAAAGCCCTCCCAGAAAGGAGAACGGGGAGCCAGGGAAGAGAAGCCGCAAGAGGGCTCGCAGCGCCCAGTGTCCCTGCTGCCAACCGCGCCAGCCGCCCCCTTCGGCGGGAGGCCCCTTTCCCTGCGGGCAGTGCAAACGGTGCGCAAGTTCCTCCTCTTTCTGCTCAAAGCTGCGCCTTTGGACTAAAAGGGGCTGACCCTTTTCAAAGGCACCGCAGGGGAAGCTGGGGGCACTTGCAGCATCTCCCCCGGCAGCCGTGCTCAAGCTTAACACCCACCTCAATCCCAAAGAGCTTAGGTAAAACCCAGCCTTCACAATGAAACCTTGCCGTGCCCCAACAAGACACAATTGATACAAGTAGGAATAGATCCATCAAAGCTTGGTTTGATGCTGCTGATCAAATTCAAAAGAGGATGCAGCAAAAGGAGGAAGACATTTCAAGGCATTGAAAGTAGAACCATCAGACTCATGGTGCTGATCCATTGACAAATGTGCCACTGCCCGAAAAGACAGAAATTCATACTCAAACGGAGATCTTGGCACTTGGTTTCATGGTGTGTACTAGCGTGAGCAATGGATGGTTTGCTTCCTATCTTGCAGGGTGTTTGAAAGCATGAAGGAAAGGAACAAACACAGCAGAAGACATCGGCCTCGGAAGACAGCAGAGCCTCTCCCCAAGAAGAAAAGACCAAATTAGACAACCCTGCAGGTTGTCCAGGGCTAGCAAGAGTTAGGCAGATTAGTTAGATAGGAATACAAGTGTTAGATATTAGTTAGATAGGAATAGGACTGTTTTTTAAGCTTTTTGGGTTGTTTAATCTTCTACTTCGTTAGTTTACATGATAGTAACCTCCTCAATTTAGTAGTTAAGGTACATTAGTATTATTCAGGACTCATTAGTATTATTAGATTTATCAGTAAATGTCAGAGGTTGGGTGTTTTGTATGCTCTGCCATATGCTCTTTGTCATTTTGCCTTTGTTGAGACCTAATCTGTCTTTATCATTAAACCAATGTTTGTTCCATTTTGTCTGTTTGTCTGTATGAAAGCACTCCAGCAATGTTTGTTCCATTTGCCTGGTGTTGCAAAGACGGCACTTGCCCTGAGAGAAGAAGCTGGGCAGGCGCCACCTCCCCCAGGCCCAGCCCCTTGCTCAGCTGGCAGGACTTCCTGAGGTGTGTCTCCTTTACTGCCAGTGAAATACCGCTGGGGCTTCAGCCTTTGATTCCTCAACATCTCAGCTGGGAGTGGAAAGGGAGGCTTTGTTTAATTCACTGAATTGCATCTAGATGAGTGGTCTGGTCTCCCCATATTTTCTGGCATAAAAGCAGCGGGTTGAGTCCTTTTTGGAGCCCAGACAGAAAAATTTCTTTCATTTTGGGGGACTGATGGAGCTGACCAGCTTGGAGGACGTTTCTAAGCCCTCCGATTCTATCCAATTCCTATCGGCATGCACCACAAAGGCATGGCTAGTTCAGTTGCAGTTTCTCCTGAAAGGACCAGTGTCCCGCTCTGGGCCTCCAGCAATCTCCTTAGCTAAAGCCGAGCGGGTGTGATCATTATCCTCTGACTTGTCACAGCTGGGGCACTTGCGCCAAAGAAGAATCCAAGTCACTCTTTTATGGAGGCCAGCAAATGGCCCTGCCTAGCAAGGCTTTGGTGGCAGGGGCTGTGGAGGGTGGATGGAGAGGGGGCGAGGGAGGGGGCAATTGGCAGGCTGCTTCTGGGAAGCCGAGGCAAGCTTGCCCTTGTCTGATGGAGCCGGTGCAGGTGGGCTTTGGAGGCTACAAAGTATCTGCCTTGCAGTGGGACTTGTTCCAGCTGCCCCCTCAGTTTGCTGGCCAGTGGGTAACATGCAGGCTGGGAAGGAAGCAAGATTGGGACTGAAGCAAGATTTGCTTTTCCTTAAGGACAGGCAGGAAAGCAGCAAAGCTGCCTGGCTTTTTCTCATATCTGGGATCTAGGCGTTAAAAGCAATGTGAAGGCCAGCAGTGTGGAAAGGCAATTCTGTAAGTGTTGCTTCCTTAGAGGAATGCCAGAGTCTTTTGGGACAACCACCGAGCTTCTCCAAGGGAGCTGGAAGAGGGATCTAGAAATTCTGCCTGAATGTTTGCTAGAGAAATGCCCGTGTGCTGTCCCTGGGGGTGTGTGTGTGTGTCCCCATCAGTTGGCCTGAAAAAGATCCTGTTTCTCCAAGTTTCAAGGGAGGAGTGATGAGGTGAGAGACCAGCTCAGAGGCCCAAAGGAGGGAAACCATGCAGTGACATTATTGGGCAGCAAAAGGAGAATTGAGAAAGGGGGCAGGATGAATGCCTCCACTTTGAGAGGAAGCTTTGGAGTTGGCTCTGCGCTAGGCAACTTGCAAATTCCAGCTCCTCTCAGAGCTGGAGGAGAGCCAGTGGGAGGAGCCCTTCTGGTTCTCCAGGGCAGGAGATGAGGTCTGGGCCCTTGCACAGAGGCAGGCTCCTGTGCACCTTCAGCTGGAGGCACCTTGCAGAGAAGCACCGGGAAGAGCCAGGGCTGTCCCTGCACTGCTTTTGCCCGTCTCATCAGACGACTGAGGAGAAAAGGCCCAATGGGAAGCTTCTCAGAGCAAACTTGCAGCAGAAGAAGTACAAGGGGCAGAGGCGGCCCATGCCCCTTTCTGTCCCATGGCTCCCCCAGGGGTTCCAGATGGAATGTTGGGCTGTGCCCATAGCAACTGTCGTTGTCTCCTGCTCCTGCGGCCCTTGCTGGAACACTGGTGGAGCAGCGCTGGAGCAGCAGCTGCAGGATCAGCTCCTGGGCTGTCCCTGACCAGCCGCCTTCTGCACTCAGCGCCAGACCCGGCCTCTGCACCGACATCCTGGTCTCCTCGTCTGCCTCCGGGCATCCCCAGAGCACTTGGGAACCCTCCAAGGTAAGAAAATCCCCGTTTGCCCTCAAAGCACTAGCACAAGGGCAGGAGGCTCCAGCTGCCTCTCCCACCAAGCACGACACACAGGCTGCGTGCTCACTTTCCCCAGACGAGCTTCCACGTGAAAGCAGGGTGCAGCTTCTGAAGGAATTGTGTTGCCTCCAGGGGAAACACAGACCTTTCCAGAGAGGACCTAGAGAGGTGTCCCAGTGCAGTTGCAGATCCTCGTCCACGCATCACCTGATTAAACGTTCTTGGCACCCATTTCAGTCCTCAAACTATCTTGTGCTGACCCCAAAACAAATTGTTCCTGGCTGAGCAGGTCAGGGCTTCAGTGTCAACAAATCCCCTTATGCCCTGACTCTGCTCACACCCGCTCCAAAGCTTCAAACACCACAATGATGGCACTTCTCCTCTGGCATCCCTGTCGTTCAGGGCATGGAAGCATTTGACTGGGCTTCTCTGCAAACACAGGCTTTCAACTTCAAAAACCATCTGGGATCAGCAATTCTTATCTACTTACGTATTTACATCGCCTATAGATCCCTTCTATTTTAATATCTTTAGAGATTCTTTTTTCAGTGCACGTAGGGCTGGTTCTACCTCATGCTCAGGGGCGGCCGTCAAATGCCATCTCCTCAAGAGCACAATCACAGTAGCACAGAATTTTCTGCCTTGGAAGGGATTCTGAAAGATCACTGAGGCCAACTGCAGGGCCTGCCCGGGGCAGCCTCAACAATCACAGCCTGTGCCCAAGAGCAGTGTCCAAACACTTTTGGAGCTCAGTCAGCCTTGGTGCTGTGCCCCCTTCCCTGGGGAGGCTGTTGCAGTGCCCAAGCAGCCTGTGGCTGAAGAAGCTTTTCCTTCGATCCAACCTAAGCCTGCACTGGCACATCTCCCCTGCCATTCTCTTGGCTCTTCTCCGTGGCCCCGGGAGTGAAGAGAGTAGTGCATGGCCTTCTGCTTGCCCTCCTGAGGAAGCTGCTGACTGCTGGAGGGTCCTGCCTAGGACATTCCATGTCAAAAAGGCAGCAATGACAGCAAAGAGAAAGGAGCTGGGACACGGGAGCTCGGGCTTTGCAATGATGAGGATGAGAAGGAAGGCTACTGACACATCCTTGGCAGAAGGATTTTGAACTGGAGCATTGCTTTGATCTCTTTCAGGTGGAAAGGAGAGGCACAATGAAAAGGAAAGCAAGAGCCCAGATTCAGCCGTGAGTTTTGGCCTAGGGTTAAAGCACAGCAAACTGGAGGAATGGCGAGGAGGAGAACTGCTCTTTCAGAGTCAGGCTGGGATTGGTTCAAGCCTGTGGGTGCACAGCAAGGCTCTCTTGACCACTTGCCTTTCTCACCTCCACCTCCTTCTTCCTTTAGACACATCAATGTTGGCAGCGACTTTCAGGCTGAGCTCCCAGAGCTGCAGAACAGAGCACCAAGTGAGGATGAAGAGCCTGCAAGCCTGGTCTGGAAGCCCTGGGGAGAGGATGACTCTGACATGGAAAAACCTGACAGAGGTAGCTTTGCTTCAAGCTTTGCTTCCAGCCCTGAGCTACTTGGGTCTTGAAAAGGCTCCTTATGCCTAAAAAGGCAGCGTTTTGCAGGCTCTGCTTCTCTCCTTGTCTCGCCCATCTTCCCATGTAGAAGTGTTAGAGGCAAGGAGAAAGAGCAAGCACCTTGCTCTCCAAACTGGTCAGGGCCGTTTGCCACTGGAAGAGGGGAGATTGGCCCCCACTTCTTCTTACAGAAGCTGCTTTGGAGGGAGAGCCAGCACTGCGTGGGCCCTTGCTTCAGCTGGCTCTGTCTTTGCTCTCCTTTTCATGCTCTCTCTCCAAGGTGCTGTCTTTAGCTGCCGGCCTTTCCTTCTGCCTTGCATGGCAACCTTTGCCCTTTGCTGGCCTCCAGGCTGACTTTCGGTGGGTTTTTTCTTGTGCTTGCAGTAAGAGAACTGTTGGACATGGCCAGCTCCCGTGGCATTCCCGGGGCAGCAGCTAACCTGGAGCGCGCCCTGCACTGCCTGCACCAGGCACGCGGCAGCGTTCCGGTAAGAAGCGGCTGTTTGGGCGCAGAGGAGAGGGCACAGGGAATGCAGAAGGCCTGGGCACTGGGACAGCCTTTCCTGGCTGCTCTTGGAAGAAGGGTCTTAACAGGGAGCAGAGCACTTGCTGCCTGCTGGGTCTCCTCCAGCTGCGTCAGGGCTGAGCCCAAAGGGCTCCAGCAGGGAGAATCTCCCTCCTGGAGGCGGCGGCGGTGGAAGGTCCTGCTGCCTTGTAAATGGCCTGGAGATTTGGGTTCTCTAAGACATTTGGAGGGGAAATTCCCAGAAGCCTCAGTCAGCTGAGGCCATTCTGGCTGCAGGAGCAGCAAAATCCTCAGCTTGGTGAGCAAAAGGCCACTCTTGGGGACCAGGATCAAAGGGTTGGGCAGCAAAAACTAGGGACTGGGAGCAAATGACAGTGTTTCACCCACATGGGATACAGTCGCTTGAATGTCTGGAGAGGCAAAGGAGCTGAAAGGCAGCACCTGTGATTTTTTGGCTCATTTTTAATGTGCTGGGGCGGCTAAAGCCTTTTCCCTCTTGATCTTGCAGGAGGCTCTGGAGATGCTGCTCTCAGAGGGGCCTGCAACACCTCAAGGCCATCCCATGGCTGATTATCATTACGCAGGTAAGCAAAGCAGAGCTTCTTGCGTCCCTGACAGATGCTGCCGTCCCCTTCATTGTTGTGGCAAGCGTTTCTGCTTCAAGAAATTGTGCTTAACACCAGCACAAGGTCTTGTCTCCTCTGTGGGTGGGCAAAGCACCAGCATCTAGTCCTTCAGCTCTACTTGTTTTCCAATCCTTCTCCCCAGGCAATGCCTGCTCTTGTCTTCACGCCCTTCTGAGGGAGCAGACACGTACACCCACGTGAATGACGGCCTGCGACCGTTTTCTTTCGGCAGCCAGAGGAATCTACTTGGTGTGGATCAAGGGATCTGTTTACTAGCCGCTGCTTTTTATTGCCAGGCTCTGATAGATGGACACCTGAGGAGAAGGAGTCCTTCCAAAAGGCTTTCCACACCTACGGCAAGGATTTTCATCTCATCCAGAAGCAGGTAAAGCCACGGGACATTCTTTACCCGAGCAGATCAGCAGCAGGAAAGCTTGCTTATTTCTGGGAACAAGCACTGGGCTTCAGTCTCTCTCTTCTCAAGGAGCAAGTATCTTCAAGTAGTAACAAAAGGGGACATCAAAAGCCTGTGTCAAAAGGATGATCCTGCCTCTCCAGCCCTTTTCTCCAAGCTCTTTTGGAAGATGAAGCTTTATTCTGTCAGACTTGTGGCACAGGTCTGCTGCTGCTTCCACAAGACGCTGTGCTGGCATAACTGGAGTGAAGCGGGGAAAGAAGAACTGTGCTAGGTGGATTTGTTGTTGATCTGTGCATTGCGTGTATTAGCACCTAGCATCATACAGGGTTTAAGACATTGCATGATGCCTCTCTTTCTCCATGTTGATTTCATTTTACACCCTACTCCATTTACTTCATGCTTTTACTTCCTAGTTCACTCCATAGTCTACTTTTTCCCCAGTGCACCCGACACCATTTTCGATTCCTTCTTTTTCTCTTCACAACAGATCCAGACTAAGACCGTGGCCCAGTGTGTGGAGTACTACTACTCCTGGAAAAAGGAGCATAAACTTGCCAGCACTCTTGCTCAGGTGAGGGGCAAGAAAATGGAGAGGTGCCAGGAAGGTCGAGAAACTGGGAGAAGGGGAGAAAAGCTGCTGGCAAGCCATGCCAGATGCCCCTTTGCCAGGATCACATCGTCCCATGTGCTGGGAAAGGCACAGCAGATGCTGCCCGGGCCTTCCTTGTGCTGCTGCCCTGAAGTATGCAATTCTGGAGCCTAACTTTGACCCAAGAAAGCAGCACCGCCACCAAAATGGGCTTTGACTCTCTACAGATGGGCTTCTCAAGGGCTGGCACCCTCGCTGACTCCAATCAGACCCCAAATTCCCCACTGCTTGCTGACATCAGCAGTCCAGGCTGCCTTTGTGGATATGCTGCAGATTTTCAGGGAGTTTTTCTAGCATGCCAGCATAGTCCCCAAGAAGGAGCTGCTGGTGCTGTGGCTCCCCTAAATCTTTCCTTAGCGGCAAAGAGCAATTTGCTTCCCATCATGTGAGAGAGAGAGAGAGAGAGAGAGAGAGAGAGACAGGGAGGGAGATTATTTTGGGGACTAGAAAATGGCTAAGCATGTGTCTACCCTAATTGGACTGAATTGAAATGCCATTGCCTAGACATTTGTGGAGGAAAAGCAGAGAGAAATAGATGTTAGGCAGAAAGGTAGAAATAAGAAATGTAGAGCTCTAAATAGCCAGGTCTTTCTCCCACCCCTTTGGCCTGTAGAAAAGAGGAGTATTTTCCTCCAAGCTCTGGCTTGGCAGCCCGCCGCAGCCCATTGGCAAAGGCAGCCGTTTTCTCAGCTCTTGAGGCTTTGGAAGGATTTGCTTAGGCCGATAGATTTTTCTGCTGGATGCTCTGATTTCCAGCTTTGTGAGAGGAAGGAAGCATTGATAAGGACTCTTTGATTTCCAGAGCGTGGGCAAAGCAAAGAGGAGCAAAAGCCCTCCCAGAAAGGAGAACGGGGAGCCAGGGAAGAGAAGCCGCAAGAGGGCTCGCAGCGCCCAGTGTCCCTGCTGCCAACCGCGCCAGCCGCCCCCTTCGGCGGGAGGCCCCTTTCCCTGCGGGCAGTGCAAACGGTGCGCAAGTTCCTCCTCTTTCTGCTCAAAGCTGCGCCTTTGGACTAAAAGGGGCTGACCCTTTTCAAAGGCACCGCAGGGGAAGCTGGGGGCACTTGCAGCATCTCCCCCGGCAGCCGTGCTCAAGCTTAACACCCACCTCAATCCCAAAGAGCTTAGGTAAAACCCAGCCTTCACAATGAAACCTTGCCGTGCCCCAACAAGACACAGTTGATACAAGTAGGAATAGATCCATCAAAGCTTGGTTTGATGCTGCTGATCAAATTCAAAAGAGGATGCAGCAAAAGGAGGAAGACATTTCAAGGCATTGAAAGTAGAACCATCAGACTCATGGTGCTGATCCATTGACAAATGTGCCACTGCCCGAAAAGACAGAAATTCATACTCAAACGGAGATCTTGGCACTTGGTTTCATGGTGTGTACTAGCGTGAGCAATGGATGGTTTGCTTCCTATCTTGCAGGGTGTTTGAAAGCATGAAGGAAAGGAACAAACACAGCAGAAGACATCGGCCTCGGAAGACAGCAGAGCCTCTCCCCAAGAAGAAAAGACCAAATTAGACAACCCTGCAGGTTGTCCAGGGCTAGCAAGAGTTAGGCAGATTAGTTAGATAGGAATACAACTGTTAGATATTAGTTAGATAGGAATAGGACTGTTTTTTAAGCTTTTTGGGTTGTTTAATCTTCTACTTCGTTAGTTTACATGATAGTAACCTCCTCAATTTAGTAGTTAAGGTACATTAGTATTATTCAGGACTCATTAGTATTATTAGATTTATCAGTAAATGTCAGAGGTTGGGTGTTTTGTATGCTCTGCCATATGCTCTTTGTCATTTTGCCTTTGTTGAGACCTAATCTGTCTTTATCATTAAACCAATGTTTGTTCCATTTTGTCTGTTTGTCTGTATGAAAGCACTCCAGCAATGTTTGTTCCATTTGCCTGGTGTTGCAAAGACGGCACTTGCCCTGAGAGAAGAAGCTGGGCAGGCGCCACCTCCCCCAGGCCCAGCCCCTTGCTCAGCTGGCAGGACTTCCTGACGTGTGTCTCCTTTACTGCCAGTGAAATACCGCTGGGACTTCAGCCTTTGATTCCTCAACATCTCAGCTGGGAGTGGAAAGGGAGGCTTTGTTTAATTCACTGAATTGCATCTAGATGAGTGGTCTGGTCTCCCCATATTTTCTGGCATAAAAGCAGCGGGTTGAGTCCTTTTTGGAGCCCAGACAGAAAAATTTCTTTCATTTTGGGGGACTGATGGAGCTGACCAGCTTGGAGGACGTTTCTAAGCCCTCCGATTCTATCCAATTCCTATCGGCATGCACCACAAAGGCATGGCTAGTTCAGTTGCAGTTTCTCCTGAAAGGACCAGTGTCCCGCTCTGGGCCTCCAGCAATCTCCTTAGCTAAAGCCGAGCGGGTGTGATCATTATCCTCTGACTTGTCACAGCTGGGGCACTTGCGCCAAAGAAGAATCCAAGTCACTCTTTTATGGAGGCCAGCAAATGGCCCTGCCTAGCAAGGCTTTGGTGGCAGGGGCTGTGGAGGGTGGATGGAGAGGGGGCGAGGGAGGGGGCAATTGGCAGGCTGCTTCTGGGAAGCCGAGGCAAGCTTGCCCTTGTCTGATGGAGCCGGTGCAGGTGGGCTTTGGAGGCTACAAAGTATCTGCCTTGCAGTGGGACTTGTTCCAGCTGCCCCCTCAGTTTGCTGGCCAGTGGGTAACATGCAGGCTGGGAAGGAAGCAAGATTGGGACTGAAGCAAGATTTGCTTTTCCTTAAGGACAGGCAGGAAAGCAGCAAAGCTGCCTGGCTTTTTCTCATATCTGGGATCTAGGCGTTAAAAGCAATGTGAAGGCCAGCAGTGTGGAAAGGCAATTCTGTAAGTGTTGCTTCCTTAGAGGAATGCCAGAGTCTTTTGGGACAACCACCGAGCTTCTCCAAGGGAGCTGGAAGAGGGATCTAGAAATTCTGCCTGAATGTTTGCTAGAGAAATGCCCGTGTGCTGTCCCTGGGTGTGTGTGTGTGTGTCCCCATCAGTTGGCCTGAAAAAGATCCTGTTTCTCCAAGTTTCAAGGGAGGAGTGATGAGGTGAGAGACCAGCTCAGAGGCCCAAAGGAGGGAAACCATGCAGTGACATTATTGGGCAGCAAAAGGAGAATTGAGAAAGGGGGCAGGATGAATGCCTCCACTTTGAGAGGAAGCTTTGGAGTTGGCTCTGCGCTAGGCAACTTGCAAATTCCAGCTCCTCTCAGAGCTGGAGGAGAGCCAGTGGGAGGAGCCCTTCTGGTTCTCCAGGGCAGGAGATGAGGTCTGGGCCCTTGCACAGAGGCAGGCTCCTGTGCACCTTCAGCTGGAGGCACCTTGCAGAGAAGCACCGGGAAGAGCCAGGGCTGTCCCTGCACTGCTTTTGCCCGTCTCATCAGACGACTGAGGAGAAAAGGCCCAATGGGAAGCTTCTCAGAGCAAACTTGCAGCAGAAGAAGTACAAGGGGCAGAGGCGGCCCATGCCCCTTTCTGTCCCATGGCTCCCCCAGGGGTTCCAGATGGAATGTTGGGCTGTGCCCATAGCAACTGTCGTTGTCTCCTGCTCCTGCGGCCCTTGCTGGAACACTGGTGGAGCAGCGCTGGAGCAGCAGCTGCAGGATCAGCTCCTGGGCTGTCCCTGACCAGCCGCCTTCTGCACTCAGCGCCAGACCCGGCCTCTGCACCGACATCCTGGTCTCCTCGTCTGCCTCCGGGCATCCCCAGAGCACTTGGGAACCCTCCAAGGTAAGAAAATCCCCGTTTGCCCTCAAAGCACTAGCACAAGGGCAGGAGGCTCCAGCTGCCTCTCCCACCAAGCACGACACACAGGCTGCGTGCTCACTTTCCCCAGACGAGCTTCCACGTGAAAGCAGGGTGCAGCTTCTGAAGGAATTGTGTTGCCTCCAGGGGAAACACAGACCTTTCCAGAGAGGACCTAGAGAGGTGTCCCAGTGCAGTTGCAGATCCTCGTCCACGCATCACCTGATTAAACGTTCTTGGCACCCATTTCAGTCCTCAAACTATCTTGTGCTGACCCCAAAACAAATTGTTCCTGGCTGAGCAGGTCAGGGCTTCAGTGTCAACAAATCCCCTTATGCCCTGACTCTGCTCACACCCGCTCCAAAGCTTCAAACACCACAATGATGGCACTTCTCCTCTGGCATCCCTGTCGTTCAGGGCATGGAAGCATTTGACTGGGCTTCTCTGCAAACACAGGCTTTCAACTTCAAAAACCATCTGGGATCAGCAATTCTTATCTACTTACGTATTTACATCGCCTATAGATCCCTTCTATTTTAATATCTTTAGAGATTCTTTTTTCAGTGCACGTAGGGCTGGTTCTACCTCATGCTCAGGGGCGGCCGTCAAATGCCATCTCCTCAAGAGCACAATCACAGTAGCACAGAATTTTCTGCCTTGGAAGGGATTCTGAAAGATCACTGAGGCCAACTGCAGGGCCTGCCCGGGGCAGCCTCAACAATCACAGCCTGTGCCCAAGAGCAGTGTCCAAACACTTTTGGAGCTCAGTCAGCCTTGGTGCTGTGCCCCCTTCCCTGGGGAGGCTGTTGCAGTGCCCAAGCAGCCTGTGGCTGAAGAAGCTTTTCCTTCGATCCAACCTAAGCCTGCACTGGCACATCTCCCCTGCCATTCTCTTGGCTCTTCTCCGTGGCCCCGGGAGTGAAGAGAGTAGTGCATGGCCTTCTGCTTGCCCTCCTGAGGAAGCTGCTGACTGCTGGAGGGTCCTGCCTAGGACATTCCATGTCAAAAAGGCAGCAATGACAGCAAAGAGAAAGGAGCTGGGACACGGGAGCTCGGGCTTTGCAATGATGAGGATGAGAAGGAAGGCTACTGACACATCCTTGGCAGAAGGATTTTGAACTGGAGCATTGCTTTGATCTCTTTCAGGTGGAAAGGAGAGGCACAATGAAAAGGAAAGCAAGAGCCCAGATTCAGCCGTGAGTTTTGGCCTAGGGTTAAAGCACAGCAAACTGGAGGAATGGCGAGGAGGAGAACTGCTCTTTCAGAGTCAGGCTGGGATTGGTTCAAGCCTGTGGGTGCACAGCAAGGCTCTCTTGACCACTTGCCTTTCTCACCTCCACCTCCTTCTTCCTTTAGACACATCAATGTTGGCAGCGACTTTCAGGCTGAGCTCCCAGAGCTGCAGAACAGAGCACCAAGTGAGGATGAAGAGCCTGCAAGCCTGGTCTGGAAGCCCTGGGGAGAGGATGACTCTGACATGGAAAAACCTGACAGAGGTAGCTTTGCTTCAAGCTTTGCTTCCAGCCCTGAGCTACTTGGGTCTTGAAAAGGCTCCTTATGCCTAAAAAGGCAGCGTTTTGCAGGCTCTGCTTCTCTCCTTGTCTCGCCCATCTTCCCATGTAGAAGTGTTAGAGGCAAGGAGAAAGAGCAAGCACCTTGCTCTCCAAACTGGTCAGGGCCGTTTGCCACTGGAAGAGGGGAGATTGGCCCCCACTTCTTCTTACAGAAGCTGCTTTGGAGGGAGAGCCAGCACTGCGTGGGCCCTTGCTTCAGCTGGCTCTGTCTTTGCTCTCCTTTTCATGCTCTCTCTCCAAGCTGCTGTCTTTAGCTGCCGGCCTTTCCTTCTGCCTTGCATGGCAACCTTTGCCCTTTGCTGGCCTCCAGGCTGACTTTCGGTGGGTTTTTTCTTGTGCTTGCAGTAAGAGAACTGTTGGACATGGCCAGCTCCCGTGGCATTCCCGGGGCAGCAGCTAACCTGGAGCGCGCCCTGCACTGCCTGCACCAGGCACGCGGCAGCGTTCCGGTAAGAAGCGGCTGTTTGGGCGCAGAGGAGAGGGCACAGGGAATGCAGAAGGCCTGGGCACTGGGACAGCCTTTCCTGGCTGCTCTTGGAAGAAGGGTCTTAACAGGGAGCAGAGCACTTGCTGCCTGCTGGGTCTCCTCCAGCTGCGTCAGGGCTGAGCCCAAAGGGCTCCAGCAGGGAGAATCTCCCTCCTGGAGGCGGCGGCGGCGGAAGGTCCTGCTGCCTTGTAAATGGCCTGGAGATTTGGGTTCTCTAAGACATTTGGAGGGGAAATTCCCAGAAGCCTCACTCAGCTGAGGCCATTCTGGCTGCAGGAGCAGCAAAATCCTCAGCTTGGTGAGCAAAAGGCCACTCTTGGGGACCAGGATCAAAGGGTTGGGCAGCAAAAACTAGGGACTGGGAGCAAATGACAGTGTTTCACCCACATGGGATACAGTCGCTTGAATGTCTGGAGAGGCAAAGGAGCTGAAAGGCAGCACCTGTGATTTTTTGGCTCATTTTTAATGTGCTGGGGCGGCTAAAGCCTTTTCCCTCTTGATCTTGCAGGAGGCTCTGGAGATGCTGCTCTCAGAGGGGCCTGCAACACCTCAAGGCCATCCCATGGCTGATTATCATTACGCAGGTAAGAAAAGCAGAGCTTCTTGCGTCCCTGACAGATGCTGCCGTCCCCTTCATTGTTGTGGCAAGCGTTTCTGCTTCAAGAAATTGTGCTTAACACCAGCACAAGGTCTTGTCTCCTCTGTGGGTGGGCAAAGCACCAGCATCTAGTCCTTCAGCTCTACTTGTTTTCCAATCCTTCTCCCCGGGCAATGCCTGCTCTTGTCTTCACGCCCTTCTGAGGGAGCAGACACGTACACCCACGTGAATGACGGCCTGCGACCGTTTTCTTTCGGCAGCCAGAGGAATCTACTTGGTGTGGATCAAGGGATCTGTTTACTAGCCGCTGCTTTTTATTGCCAGGCTCTGATAGATGGACACCTGAGGAGAAGGAGTCCTTCCAAAAGGCTTTCCACACCTACGGCAAGGATTTTCATCTCATCCAGAAGCAGGTAAAGCCACGGGACATTCTTTACCCGAGCAGATCAGCAGCAGGAAAGCTTGCTTATTTCTGGGAACAAGCACTGGGCTTCAGTCTCTCTCTTCTCAAGGAGCAAGTATCTTCAAGTAGTAACAAAAGGGGACATCAAAAGCCTGTGTCAAAAGGATGATCCTGCCTCTCCAGCCCTTTTCTCCAAGCTCTTTTGGAAGATGAAGCTTTATTCTGTCAGACTTGTGGCACAGGTCTGCTGCTGCTTCCACAAGACGCTGTGCTGGCATAACTGGAGTGAAGCGGGGAAAGAAGAACTGTGCTAGGTGGATTTGTTGTTGATCTGTGCATTGCGTGTATTAGCACCTAGCATCATACAGGGTTTAAGACATTGCATGATGCCTCTCTTTCTCCATGTTGATTTCATTTTACACCCTACTCCATTTACTTCATGCTTTTACTTCCTAGTTCACTCCATAGTCTACTTTTTCCCCAGTGCACCCGACACCATTTTCGATTCCTTCTTTTTCTCTTCACAACAGATCCAGACTAAGACCGTGGCCCAGTGTGTGGAGTACTACTACTCCTGGAAAAAGGAGCATAAACTTGCCAGCACTCTTGCTCAGGTGAGGGGCAAGAAAATGGAGAGGTGCCAGGAAGGTCGAGAAACTGGGAGAAGGGGAGAAAAGCTGCTGGCAAGCCATGCCAGATGCCCCTTTGCCAGGATCACATCGTCCCATGTGCTGGGAAAGGCACAGCAGATGCTGCCCGGGCCTTCCTTGTGCTGCTGCCCTGAAGTATGCAATTCTGGAGCCTAACTTTGACCCAAGAAAGCAGCACCGCCACCAAAATGGGCTTTGACTCTCTACAGATGGGCTTCTCAAGGGCTGGCACCCTCGCTGACTCCAATCAGACCCCAAATTCCCCACTGCTTGCTGACATCAGCAGTCCAGGCTGCCTTTGTGGATATGCTGCAGATTTTCAGGGAGTTTTTCTAGCATGCCAGCATAGTCCCCAAGAAGGAGCTGCTGGTGCTGTGGCTCCCCTAAATCTTTCCTTAGCGGCAAAGAGCAATTTGCTTCCCATCATGTGAGAGAGAGAGAGAGAGAGAGAGAGAGAGACAGGGAGGGAGATTATTTTGGGGACTAGAAAATGGCTAAGCATGTGTCTACCCTAATTGGACTGAATTGAAATGCCATTGCCTAGACATTTGTGGAGGAAAAGCAGAGAGAAATAGATGTTAGGCAGAAAGGTAGAAATAAGAAATGTAGAGCTCTAAATAGCCAGGTCTTTCTCCCACCCCTTTGGCCTGTAGAAAAGAGGAGTATTTTCCTCCAAGCTCTGGCTTGGCAGCCCGCCGCAGCCCATTGGCAAAGGCAGCCGTTTTCTCAGCTCTTGAGGCTTTGGAAGGATTTGCTTAGGCCGATAGATTTTTGTGCTGGATGCTCTGATTTCCAGCTTTGTGAGAGGAAGGAAGCATTGATAAGGACTCTTTGATTTCCAGAGCGTGGGCAAAGCAAAGAGGAGCAAAAGCCCTCCCAGAAAGGAGAACGGGGAGCCAGGGAAGAGAAGCCGCAAGAGGGCTCGCAGCGCCCAGTGTCCCTGCTGCCAACCGCGCCAGCCGCCCCCTTCGGCGGGAGGCCCCTTTCCCTGCGGGCAGTGCAAACGGTGCGCAAGTTCCTCCTCTTTCTGCTCAAAGCTGCGCCTTTGGACTAAAAGGGGCTGACCCTTTTCAAAGGCACCGCAGGGGAAGCTGGGGGCACTTGCAGCATCTCCCCCGGCAGCCGTGCTCAAGCTTAACACCCACCTCAATCCCAAAGAGCTTAGGTAAAACCCAGCCTTCACAATGAAACCTTGCCGTGCCCCAACAAGACACAATTGATACAAGTAGGAATAGATCCATCAAAGCTTGGTTTGATGCTGCTGATCAAATTCAAAAGAGGATGCAGCAAAAGGAGGAAGACATTTCAAGGCATTGAAAGTAGAACCATCAGACTCATGGTGCTGATCCATTGACAAATGTGCCACTGCCCGAAAAGACAGAAATTCATACTCAAACGGAGATCTTGGCACTTGGTTTCATGGTGTGTACTAGCGTCAGCAATGGATGGTTTGCTTCCTATCTTGCAGGGTGTTTGAAAGCATGAAGGAAAGGAACAAACACAGCAGAAGACATCGGCCTCGGAAGACAGCAGAGCCTCTCCCCAAGAAGAAAAGACCAAATTAGACAACCCTGCAGGTTGTCCAGGGCTAGCAAGAGTTAGGCAGATTAGTTAGATAGGAATACAAGTGTTAGATATTAGTTAGATAGGAATAGGACTGTTTTTTAAGCTTTTTGGGTTGTTTAATCTTCTACTTCGTTAGTTTACATGATAGTAACCTCCTCAATTTAGTAGTTAAGGTACATTAGTATTATTCAGGACTCATTAGTATTATTAGATTTATCAGTAAATGTCAGAGGTTGGGTGTTTTGTATGCTCTGCCATATGCTCTTTGTCATTTTGCCTTTGTTGAGACCTAATCTGTCTTTATCATTAAACCAATGTTTGTTCCATTTTGTCTGTTTGTCTGTATGAAAGCACTCCAGCAATGTTTGTTCCATTTGCCTGGTGTTGCAAAGACGGCACTTGCCCTGAGAGAAGAAGCTGGGCAGGCGCCACCTCCCCCAGGCCCAGCCCCTTGCTCAGCTGGCAGGACTTCCTGAGGTGTGTCTCCTTTACTGCCAGTGAAATACCGCTGGGGCTTCAGCCTTTGATTCCTCAACATCTCAGCTGGGAGTGGAAAGGGAGGCTTTGTTTAATTCACTGAATTGCATCTAGATGAGTGGTCTGGTCTCCCCATATTTTCTGGCATAAAAGCAGCGGGTTGAGTCCTTTTTGGAGCCCAGACAGAAAAATTTCTTTCATTTTGGGGGACTGATGGAGCTGACCAGCTTGGAGGACGTTTCTAAGCCCTCCGATTCTATCCAATTCCTATCGGCATGCACCACAAAGGCATGGCTAGTTCAGTTGCAGTTTCTCCTGAAAGGACCAGTGTCCCGCTCTGGGCCTCCAGCAATCTCCTTAGCTAAAGCCGAGCGGGTGTGATCATTATCCTCTGACTTGTCACAGCTGGGGCACTTGCGCCAAAGAAGAATCCAAGTCACTCTTTTATGGAGGCCAGCAAATGGCCCTGCCTAGCAAGGCTTTGGTGGCAGGGGCTGTGGAGGGTGGATGGAGAGGGGGCGAGGGAGGGGGCAATTGGCAGGCTGCTTCTGGGAAGCCGAGGCAAGCTTGCCCTTGTCTGATGGAGCCGGTGCAGGTGGGCTTTGGAGGCTACAAAGTATCTGCCTTGCAGTGGGACTTGTTCCAGCTGCCCCCTCAGTTTGCTGGCCAGTGGGTAACATGCAGGCTGGGAAGGAAGCAAGATTGGGACTGAAGCAAGATTTGCTTTTCCTTAAGGACAGGCAGGAAAGCAGCAAAGCTGCCTGGCTTTTTCTCATATCTGGGATCTAGGCGTTAAAAGCAATGTGAAGGCCAGCAGTGTGGAAAGGCAATTCTGTAAGTGTTGCTTCCTTAGAGGAATGCCAGAGTCTTTTGGGACAACCACCGAGCTTCTCCAAGGGAGCTGGAAGAGGGATCTAGAAATTCTGCCTGAATGTTTGCTAGAGAAATGCCCGTGTGCTGTCCCTGGGGGTGTGTGTGTGTGTCCCCATCAGTTGGCCTGAAAAAGATCCTGTTTCTCCAAGTTTCAAGGGAGGAGTGATGAGGTGAGAGACCAGCTCAGAGGCCCAAAGGAGGGAAACCATGCAGTGACATTATTGGGCAGCAAAAGGAGAATTGAGAAAGGGGGCAGGATGAATGCCTCCACTTTGAGAGGAAGCTTTGGAGTTGGCTCTGCGCTAGGCAACTTGCAAATTCCAGCTCCTCTCAGAGCTGGAGGAGAGCCAGTGGGAGGAGCCCTTCTGGTTCTCCAGGGCAGGAGATGAGGTCTGGGCCCTTGCACAGAGGCAGGCTCCTGTGCACCTTCAGCTGGAGGCACCTTGCAGAGAAGCACCGGGAAGAGCCAGGGCTGTCCCTGCACTGCTTTTGCCCGTCTCATCAGACGACTGAGGAGAAAAGGCCCAATGGGAAGCTTCTCAGAGCAAACTTGCAGCAGAAGAAGTACAAGGGGCAGAGGCGGCCCATGCCCCTTTCTGTCCCATGGCTCCCCCAGGGGTTCCAGATGGAATGTTGGGCTGTGCCCATAGCAACTGTCGTTGTCTCCTGCTCCTGCGGCCCTTGCTGGAACACTGGTGGAGCAGCGCTGGAGCAGCAGCTGCAGGATCAGCTCCTGGGCTGTCCCTGACCAGCCGCCTTCTGCACTCAGCGCCAGACCCGGCCTCTGCACCGACATCCTGGTCTCCTCGTCTGCCTCCGGGCATCCCCAGAGCACTTGGGAACCCTCCAAGGTAAGAAAATCCCCGTTTGCCCTCAAAGCACTAGCACAAGGGCAGGAGGCTCCAGCTGCCTCTCCCACCAAGCACGACACACAGGCTGCGTGCTCACTTTCCCCAGACGAGCTTCCACGTGAAAGCAGGGTGCAGCTTCTGAAGGAATTGTGTTGCCTCCAGGGGAAACACAGACCTTTCCAGAGAGGACCTAGAGAGGTGTCCCAGTGCAGTTGCAGATCCTCGTCCACGCATCACCTGATTAAACGTTCTTGGCACCCATTTCAGTCCTCAAACTATCTTGTGCTGACCCCAAAACAAATTGTTCCTGGCTGAGCAGGTCAGGGCTTCAGTGTCAACAAATCCCCTTATGCCCTGACTCTGCTCACACCCGCTCCAAAGCTTCAAACACCACAATGATGGCACTTCTCCTCTGGCATCCCTGTCGTTCAGGGCATGGAAGCATTTGACTGGGCTTCTCTGCAAACACAGGCTTTCAACTTCAAAAACCATCTGGGATCAGCAATTCTTATCTACTTACGTATTTACATCGCCTATAGATCCCTTCTATTTTAATATCTTTAGAGATTCTTTTTTCAGTGCACGTAGGGCTGGTTCTACCTCATGCTCAGGGGCGGCCGTCAAATGCCATCTCCTCAAGAGCACAATCACAGTAGCACAGAATTTTCTGCCTTGGAAGGGATTCTGAAAGATCACTGAGGCCAACTGCAGGGCCTGCCCGGGGCAGCCTCAACAATCACAGCCTGTGCCCAAGAGCAGTGTCCAAACACTTTTGGAGCTCAGTCAGCCTTGGTGCTGTGCCCCCTTCCCTGGGGAGGCTGTTGCAGTGCCCAAGCAGCCTGTGGCTGAAGAAGCTTTTCCTTCGATCCAACCTAAGCCTGCACTGGCACATCTCCCCTGCCATTCTCTTGGCTCTTCTCCGTGGCCCCGGGAGTGAAGAGAGTAGTGCATGGCCTTCTGCTTGCCCTCCTGAGGAAGCTGCTGACTGCTGGAGGGTCCTGCCTAGGACATTCCATGTCAAAAAGGCAGCAATGACAGCAAAGAGAAAGGAGCTGGGACACGGGAGCTCGGGCTTTGCAATGATGAGGATGAGAAGGAAGGCTACTGACACATCCTTGGCAGAAGGATTTTGAACTGGAGCATTGCTTTGATCTCTTTCAGGTGGAAAGGAGAGGCACAATGAAAAGGAAAGCAAGAGCCCAGATTCAGCCGTGAGTTTTGGCCTAGGGTTAAAGCACAGCAAACTGGAGGAATGGCGAGGAGGAGAACTGCTCTTTCAGAGTCAGGCTGGGATTGGTTCAAGCCTGTGGGTGCACAGCAAGGCTCTCTTGACCACTTGCCTTTCTCACCTCCACCTCCTTCTTCCTTTAGACACATCAATGTTGGCAGCGACTTTCAGGCTGAGCTCCCAGAGCTGCAGAACAGAGCACCAAGTGAGGATGAAGAGCCTGCAAGCCTGGTCTGGAAGCCCTGGGGAGAGGATGACTCTGACATGGAAAAACCTGACAGAGGTAGCTTTGCTTCAAGCTTTGCTTCCAGCCCTGAGCTACTTGGGTCTTGAAAAGGCTCCTTATGCCTAAAAAGGCAGCGTTTTGCAGGCTCTGCTTCTCTCCTTGTCTCGCCCATCTTCCCATGTAGAAGTGTTAGAGGCAAGGAGAAAGAGCAAGCACCTTGCTCTCCAAACTGGTCAGGGCCGTTTGCCACTGGAAGAGGGGAGATTGGCCCCCACTTCTTCTTACAGAAGCTGCTTTGGAGGGAGAGCCAGCACTGCGTGGGCCCTTGCTTCAGCTGGCTCTGTCTTTGCTCTCCTTTTCATGCTCTCTCTCCAAGGTGCTGTCTTTAGCTGCCGGCCTTTCCTTCTGCCTTGCATGGCAACCTTTGCCCTTTGCTGGCCTCCAGGCTGACTTTCGGTGGGTTTTTTCTTGTGCTTGCAGTAAGAGAACTGTTGGACATGGCCAGCTCCCGTGGCATTCCCGGGGCAGCAGCTAACCTGGAGCGCGCCCTGCACTGCCTGCACCAGGCACGCGGCAGCGTTCCGGTAAGAAGCGGCTGTTTGGGCGCAGAGGAGAGGGCACAGGGAATGCAGAAGGCCTGGGCACTGGGACAGCCTTTCCTGGCTGCTCTTGGAAGAAGGGTCTTAACAGGGAGCAGAGCACTTGCTGCCTGCTGGGTCTCCTCCAGCTGCGTCAGGGCTGAGCCCAAAGGGCTCCAGCAGGGAGAATCTCCCTCCTGGAGGCGGCGGCGGCGGAAGGTCCTGCTGCCTTGTAAATGGCCTGGAGATTTGGGTTCTCTAAGACATTTGGAGGGGAAATTCCCAGAAGCCTCACTCAGCTGAGGCCATTCTGGCTGCAGGAGCAGCAAAATCCTCAGCTTGGTGAGCAAAAGGCCACTCTTGGGGACCAGGATCAAAGGGTTGGGCAGCAAAAACTAGGGACTGGGAGCAAATGACAGTGTTTCACCCACATGGGATACAGTCGCTTGAATGTCTGGAGAGGCAAAGGAGCTGAAAGGCAGCACCTGTGATTTTTTGGCTCATTTTTAATGTGCTGGGGCGGCTAAAGCCTTTTCCCTCTTGATCTTGCAGGAGGCTCTGGAGATGCTGCTCTCAGAGGGGCCTGCAACACCTCAAGGCCATCCCATGGCTGATTATCATTACGCAGGTAGGCAAAGCAGAGCTTCTTGCGTCCCTGACAGATGCTGCCGTCCCCTTCATTGTTGTGGCAAGCGTTTCTGCTTCAAGAAATTGTGCTTAACACCAGCACAAGGTCTTGTCTCCTCTGTGGGTGGGCAAAGCACCAGCATCTAGTCCTTCAGCTCTACTTGTTTTCCAATCCTTCTCCCCAGGCAATGCCTGCTCTTGTCTTCACGCCCTTCTGAGGGAGCAGACACGTACACCCACGTGAATGACGGCCTGCGACCGTTTTCTTTCGGCAGCCAGAGGAATCTACTTGGTGTGGATCAAGGGATCTGTTTACTAGCCGCTGCTTTTTATTGCCAGGCTCTGATAGATGGACACCTGAGGAGAAGGAGTCCTTCCAAAAGGCTTTCCACACCTACGGCAAGGATTTTCATCTCATCCAGAAGCAGGTAAAGCCACGGGACATTCTTTACCCGAGCAGATCAGCAGCAGGAAAGCTTGCTTATTTCTGGGAACAAGCACTGGGCTTCAGTCTCTCTCTTCTCAAGGAGCAAGTATCTTCAAGTAGTAACAAAAGGGGACATCAAAAGCCTGTGTCAAAAGGATGATCCTGCCTCTCCAGCCCTTTTCTCCAAGCTCTTTTGGAAGATGAAGCTTTATTCTGTCAGACTTGTGGCACAGGTCTGCTGCTGCTTCCACAAGACGCTGTGCTGGCATAACTGGAGTGAAGCGGGGAAAGAAGAACTGTGCTAGGTGGATTTGTTGTTGATCTGTGCATTGCGTGTATTAGCACCTAGCATCATACAGGGTTTAAGACATTGCATGATGCCTCTCTTTCTCCATGTTGATTTCATTTTACACCCTACTCCATTTACTTCATGCTTTTACTTCCTAGTTCACTCCATAGTCTACTTTTTCCCCAGTGCACCCGACACCATTTTCGATTCCTTCTTTTTCTCTTCACAACAGATCCAGACTAAGACCGTGGCCCAGTGTGTGGAGTACTACTACTCCTGGAAAAAGGAGCATAAACTTGCCAGCACTCTTGCTCAGGTGAGGGGCAAGAAAATGGAGAGGTGCCAGGAAGGTCGAGAAACTGGGAGAAGGGGAGAAAAGCTGCTGGCAAGCCATGCCAGATGCCCCTTTGCCAGGATCACATCGTCCCATGTGCTGGGAAAGGCACAGCAGATGCTGCCCGGGCCTTCCTTGTGCTGCTGCCCTGAAGTATGCAATTCTGGAGCCTAACTTTGACCCAAGAAAGCAGCACCGCCACCAAAATGGGCTTTGACTCTCTACAGATGGGCTTCTCAAGGGCTGGCACCCTCGCTGACTCCAATCAGACCCCAAATTCCCCACTGCTTGCTGACATCAGCAGTCCAGGCTGCCTTTGTGGATATGCTGCAGATTTTCAGGGAGTTTTTCTAGCATGCCAGCATAGTCCCCAAGAAGGAGCTGCTGGTGCTGTGGCTCCCCTAAATCTTTCCTTAGCGGCAAAGAGCAATTTGCTTCCCATCATGTGAGAGAGAGAGAGAGAGAGAGAGAGAGAGAGACAGGGAGGGAGATTATTTTGGGGACTAGAAAATGGCTAAGCATGTGTCTACCCTAATTGGACTGAATTGAAATGCCATTGCCTAGACATTTGTGGAGGAAAAGCAGAGAGAAATAGATGTTAGGCAGAAAGGTAGAAATAAGAAATGTAGAGCTCTAAATAGCCAGGTCTTTCTCCCACCCCTTTGGCCTGTAGAAAAGAGGAGTATTTTCCTCCAAGCTCTGGCTTGGCAGCCCGCCGCAGCCCATTGGCAAAGGCAGCCGTTTTCTCAGCTCTTGAGGCTTTGGAAGGATTTGCTTAGGCCGATAGATTTTTGTGCTGGATGCTCTGATTTCCAGCTTTGTGAGAGGAAGGAAGCATTGATAAGGACTCTTTGATTTCCAGAGCGTGGGCAAAGCAAAGAGGAGCAAAAGCCCTCCCAGAAAGGAGAACGGGGAGCCAGGGAAGAGAAGCCGCAAGAGGGCTCGCAGCGCCGAGTGTCCCTGCTGCCAACCGCGCCAGCCGCCCCCTTCGGCGGGAGGCCCCTTTCCCTGCGGGCAGTGCAAACGGTGCGCAAGTTCCTCCTCTTTCTGCTCAAAGCTGCGCCTTTGGACTAAAAGGGGCTGACCCTTTTCAAAGGCACCGCAGGGGAAGCTGGGGGCACTTGCAGCATCTCCCCCGGCAGCCGTGCTCAAGCTTAACACCCACCTCAATCCCAAAGAGCTTAGGTAAAACCCAGCCTTCACAATGAAACCTTGCCGTGCCCCAACAAGACACAGTTGATACAAGTAGGAATAGATCCATCAAAGCTTGGTTTGATGCTGCTGATCAAATTCAAAAGAGGATGCAGCAAAAGGAGGAAGACATTTCAAGGCATTGAAAGTAGAACCATCAGACTCATGGTGCTGATCCATTGACAAATGTGCCACTGCCCGAAAAGACAGAAATTCATACTCAAACGGAGATCTTGGCACTTGGTTTCATGGTGTGTACTAGCGTGAGCAATGGATGGTTTGCTTCCTATCTTGCAGGGTGTTTGAAAGCATGAAGGAAAGGAACAAACACAGCAGAAGACATCGGCCTCGGAAGACAGCAGAGCCTCTCCCCAAGAAGAAAAGACCAAATTAGACAACCCTGCAGGTTGTCCAGGGCTAGCAAGAGTTAGGCAGATTAGTTAGATAGGAATACAACTGTTAGATATTAGTTAGATAGGAATAGGACTGTTTTTTAAGCTTTTTGGGTTGTTTAATCTTCTACTTCGTTAGTTTACATGATAGTAACCTCCTCAATTTAGTAGTTAAGGTACATTAGTATTATTCAGGACTCATTAGTATTATTAGATTTATCAGTAAATGTCAGAGGTTGGGTGTTTTGTATGCTCTGCCATATGCTCTTTGTCATTTTGCCTTTGTTGAGACCTAATCTGTCTTTATCATTAAACCAATGTTTGTTCCATTTTGTCTGTTTGTCTGTATGAAAGCACTCCAGCAATGTTTGTTCCATTTGCCTGGTGTTGCAAAGACGGCACTTGCCCTGAGAGAAGAAGCTGGGCAGGCGCCACCTCCCCCAGGCCCAGCCCCTTGCTCAGCTGGCAGGACTTCCTGACGTGTGTCTCCTTTACTGCCAGTGAAATACCGCTGGGACTTCAGCCTTTGATTCCTCAACATCTCAGCTGGGAGTGGAAAGGGAGGCTTTGTTTAATTCACTGAATTGCATCTAGATGAGTGGTCTGGTCTCCCCATATTTTCTGGCATAAAAGCAGCGGGTTGAGTCCTTTTTGGAGCCCAGACAGAAAAATTTCTTTCATTTTGGGGGACTGATGGAGCTGACCAGCTTGGAGGACGTTTCTAAGCCCTCCGATTCTATCCAATTCCTATCGGCATGCACCACAAAGGCATGGCTAGTTCAGTTGCAGTTTCTCCTGAAAGGACCAGTGTCCCGCTCTGGGCCTCCAGCAATCTCCTTAGCTAAAGCCGAGCGGGTGTGATCATTATCCTCTGACTTGTCACAGCTGGGGCACTTGCGCCAAAGAAGAATCCAAGTCACTCTTTTATGGAGGCCAGCAAATGGCCCTGCCTAGCAAGGCTTTGGTGGCAGGGGCTGTGGAGGGTGGATGGAGAGGGGGCGAGGGAGGGGGCAATTGGCAGGCTGCTTCTGGGAAGCCGAGGCAAGCTTGCCCTTGTCTGATGGAGCCGGTGCAGGTGGGCTTTGGAGGCTACAAAGTATCTGCCTTGCAGTGGGACTTGTTCCAGCTGCCCCCTCAGTTTGCTGGCCAGTGGGTAACATGCAGGCTGGGAAGGAAGCAAGATTGGGACTGAAGCAAGATTTGCTTTTCCTTAAGGACAGGCAGGAAAGCAGCAAAGCTGCCTGGCTTTTTCTCATATCTGGGATCTAGGCGTTAAAAGCAATGTGAAGGCCAGCAGTGTGGAAAGGCAATTCTGTAAGTGTTGCTTCCTTAGAGGAATGCCAGAGTCTTTTGGGACAACCACCGAGCTTCTCCAAGGGAGCTGGAAGAGGGATCTAGAAATTCTGCCTGAATGTTTGCTAGAGAAATGCCCGTGTGCTGTCCCTGGGGGTGTGTGTGTGTGTCCCCATCAGTTGGCCTGAAAAAGATCCTGTTTCTCCAAGTTTCAAGGGAGGAGTGATGAGGTGAGAGACCAGCTCAGAGGCCCAAAGGAGGGAAACCATGCAGTGACATTATTGGGCAGCAAAAGGAGAATTGAGAAAGGGGGCAGGATGAATGCCTCCACTTTGAGAGGAAGCTTTGGAGTTGGCTCTGCGCTAGGCAACTTGCAAATTCCAGCTCCTCTCAGAGCTGGAGGAGAGCCAGTGGGAGGAGCCCTTCTGGTTCTCCAGGGCAGGAGATGAGGTCTGGGCCCTTGCACAGAGGCAGGCTCCTGTGCACCTTCAGCTGGAGGCACCTTGCAGAGAAGCACCGGGAAGAGCCAGGGCTGTCCCTGCACTGCTTTTGCCCGTCTCATCAGACGACTGAGGAGAAAAGGCCCAATGGGAAGCTTCTCAGAGCAAACTTGCAGCAGAAGAAGTACAAGGGGCAGAGGCGGCCCATGCCCCTTTCTGTCCCATGGCTCCCCCAGGGGTTCCAGATGGAATGTTGGGCTGTGCCCATAGCAACTGTCGTTGTCTCCTGCTCCTGCGGCCCTTGCTGGAACACTGGTGGAGCAGCGCTGGAGCAGCAGCTGCAGGATCAGCTCCTGGGCTGTCCCTGACCAGCCGCCTTCTGCACTCAGCGCCAGACCCGGCCTCTGCACCGACATCCTGGTCTCCTCGTCTGCCTCCGGGCATCCCCAGAGCACTTGGGAACCCTCCAAGGTAAGAAAATCCCCGTTTGCCCTCAAAGCACTAGCACAGGGGCAGGAGGCTCCAGCTGCCTCTCCCACCAAGCACGACACACAGGCTGCGTGCTCACTTTCCCCAGACGAGCTTCCACGTGAAAGCAGGGTGCAGCTTCTGAAGGAATTGTGTTGCCTCCAGGGGAAACACAGACCTTTCCAGAGAGGACCTAGAGAGGTGTCCCAGTGCAGTTGCAGATCCTCGTCCACGCATCACCTGATTAAACGTTCTTGGCACCCATTTCAGTCCTCAAACTATCTTGTGCTGACCCCAAAACAAATTGTTCCTGGCTGAGCAGGTCAGGGCTTCAGTGTCAACAAATCCCCTTATGCCCTGACTCTGCTCACACCCGCTCCAAAGCTTCAAACAGCACAATGATGGCACTTCTCCTCTGGCATCCCTGTCGTTCAGGGCATGGAAGCATTTGACTGGGCTTCTCTGCAAACACAGGCTTTCAACTTCAAAAACCATCTGGGATCAGCAATTCTTATCTACTTACGTATTTACATCGCCTATAGATCCCTTCTATTTTAATATCTTTAGAGATTCTTTTTTCAGTGCACGTAGGGCTGGTTCTACCTCATGCTCAGGGGCGGCCGTCAAATGCCATCTCCTCAAGAGCACAATCACAGTAGCACAGAATTTTCTGCCTTGGAAGGGATTCTGAAAGATCACTGAGGCCAACTGCAGGGCCTGCCCGGGGCAGCCTCAACAATCACAGCCTGTGCCCAAGAGCAGTGTCCAAACACTTTTGGAGCTCAGTCAGCCTTGGTGCTGTGCCCCCTTCCCTGGGGAGGCTGTTGCAGTGCCCAAGCAGCCTGTGGCTGAAGAAGCTTTTCCTTCGATCCAACCTAAGCCTGCACTGGCACATCTCCCCTGCCATTCTCTTGGCTCTTCTCCGTGGCCCCGGGAGTGAAGAGAGTAGTGCATGGCCTTCTGCTTGCCCTCCTGAGGAAGCTGCTGACTGCTGGAGGGTCCTGCCTAGGACATTCCATGTCAAAAAGGCAGCAATGACAGCAAAGAGAAAGGAGCTGGGACACGGGAGCTCGGGCTTTGCAATGATGAGGATGAGAAGGAAGGCTACTGACACATCCTTGGCAGAAGGATTTTGAACTGGAGCATTGCTTTGATCTCTTTCAGGTGGAAAGGAGAGGCACAATGAAAAGGAAAGCAAGAGCCCAGATTCAGCCGTGAGTTTTGGCCTAGGGTTAAAGCACAGCAAACTGGAGGAATGGCGAGGAGGAGAACTGCTCTTTCAGAGTCAGGCTGGGATTGGTTCAAGCCTGTGGGTGCACAGCAAGGCTCTCTTGACCACTTGCCTTTCTCACCTCCACCTCCTTCTTCCTTTAGACACATCAATGTTGGCAGCGACTTTCAGGCTGAGCTCCCAGAGCTGCAGAACAGAGCACCAAGTGAGGATGAAGAGCCTGCAAGCCTGGTCTGGAAGCCCTGGGGAGAGGATGACTCTGACATGGAAAAACCTGACAGAGGTAGCTTTGCTTCAAGCTTTGCTTCCAGCCCTGAGCTACTTGGGTCTTGAAAAGGCTCCTTATGCCTAAAAAGGCAGCGTTTTGCAGGCTCTGCTTCTCTCCTTGTCTCGCCCATCTTCCCATGTAGAAGTGTTAGAGGCAAGGAGAAAGAGCAAGCACCTTGCTCTCCAAACTGGTCAGGGCCGTTTGCCACTGGAAGAGGGGAGATTGGCCCCCACTTCTTCTTACAGAAGCTGCTTTGGAGGGAGAGCCAGCACTGCGTGGGCCCTTGCTTCAGCTGGCTCTGTCTTTGCTCTCCTTTTCATGCTCTCTCTCCAAGGTGCTGTCTTTAGCTGCCGGCCTTTCCTTCTGCCTTGCATGGCAACCTTTGCCCTTTGCTGGCCTCCAGGCTGACTTTCGGTGGGTTTTTTCTTGTGCTTGCAGTAAGAGAACTGTTGGACATGGCCAGCTCCCGTGGCATTCCCGGGGCAGCAGCTAACCTGGAGCGCGCCCTGCACTGCCTGCACCAGGCACGCGGCAGCGTTCCGGTAAGAAGCGGCTGTTTGGGCGCAGAGGAGAGGGCACAGGGAATGCAGAAGGCCTGGGCACTGGGACAGCCTTTCCTGGCTGCTCTTGGAAGAAGGGTCTTAACAGGGAGCAGAGCACTTGCTGCCTGCTGGGTCTCCTCCAGCTGCGTCAGGGCTGAGCCCAAAGGGCTCCAGCAGGGAGAATCTCCCTCCTGGAGGCGGCGGCGGCGGAAGGTCCTGCTGCCTTGTAAATGGCCTGGAGATTTGGGTTCTCTAAGACATTTGGAGGGGAAATTCCCAGAAGCCTCACTCAGCTGAGGCCATTCTGGCTGCAGGAGCAGCAAAATCCTCAGCTTGGTGAGCAAAAGGCCACTCTTGGGGACCAGGATCAAAGGGTTGGGCAGCAAAAACTAGGGACTGGGAGCAAATGACAGTGTTTCACCCACATGGGATACAGTCGCTTGAATGTCTGGAGAGGCAAAGGAGCTGAAAGGCAGCACCTGTGATTTTTTGGCTCATTTTTAATGTGCTGGGGCGGCTAAAGCCTTTTCCCTCTTGATCTTGCAGGAGGCTCTGGAGATGCTGCTCTCAGAGGGGCCTGCAACACCTCAAGGCCATCCCATGGCTGATTATCATTACGCAGGTAGGCAAAGCAGAGCTTCTTGCGTCCCTGACAGATGCTGCCGTCCCCTTCATTGTTGTGGCAAGCGTTTCTGCTTCAAGAAATTGTGCTTAACACCAGCACAAGGTCTTGTCTCCTCTGTGGGTGGGCAAAGCACCAGCATCTAGTCCTTCAGCTTTACTTGTTTTCCAATCCTTCTCCCCGGGCAATGCCTGCTCTTGTCTTCACGCCCTTCTGAGGGAGCAGACACGTACACCCACGTGAATGACGGCCTGCGACCGTTTTCTTTCGGCAGCCAGAGGAATCTACTTGGTGTGGATCAAGGGATCTGTTTACTAGCCGCTGCTTTTTATTGCCAGGCTCTGATAGATGGACACCTGAGGAGAAGGAGTCCTTCCAAAAGGCTTTCCACACCTACGGCAAGGATTTTCATCTCATCCAGAAGCAGGTAAAGCCACGGGACATTCTTTACCCGAGCAGATCAGCAGCAGGAAAGCTTGCTTATTTCTGGGAACAAGCACTGGGCTTCAGTCTCTCTCTTCTCAAGGAGCAAGTATCTTCAAGTAGTAACAAAAGGGGACATCAAAAGCCTGTGTCAAAAGGATGATCCTGCCTCTCCAGCCCTTTTCTCCAAGCTCTTTTGGAAGATGAAGCTTTATTCTGTCAGACTTGTGGCACAGGTCTGCTGCTGCTTCCACAAGACGCTGTGCTGGCATAACTGGAGTGAAGCGGGGAAAGAAGAACTGTGCTAGGTGGATTTGTTGTTGATCTGTGCATTGCGTGTATTAGCACCTAGCATCATACAGGGTTTAAGACATTGCATGATGCCTCTCTTTCTCCATGTTGATTTCATTTTACACCCTACTCCATTTACTTCATGCTTTTACTTCCTAGTTCACTCCATAGTCTACTTTTTCCCCAGTGCACCCGACACCATTTGCGATTCCTTCTTTTTCTCTTCACAACAGATCCAGACTAAGACCGTGGCCCAGTGTGTGGAGTACTACTACTCCTGGAAAAAGGAGCATAAACTTGCCAGCACTCTTGCTCAGGTGAGGGGCAAGAAAATGGAGAGGTGCCAGGAAGGTCGAGAAACTGGGAGAAGGGGAGAAAAGCTGCTGGCAAGCCATGCCAGATGCCCCTTTGCCAGGATCACATCGTCCCATGTGCTGGGAAAGGCACAGCAGATGCTGCCCGGGCCTTCCTTGTGCTGCTGCCCTGAAGTATGCAATTCTGGAGCCTAACTTTGACCCAAGAAAGCAGCACCGCCACCAAAATGGGCTTTGACTCTCTACAGATGGGCTTCTCAAGGGCTGGCACCCTTGCTGACTCCAATCAGACCCCAAATTCCCCACTGCTTGCTGACATCAGCAGTCCAGGCTGCCTTTGTGGATATGCTGCAGATTTTCAGGGAGTTTTTCTAGCATGCCAGCATAGTCCCCAAGAAGGAGCTGCTGGTGCTGTGGCTCCCCTAAATCTTTCCTTAGCGGCAAAGAGCAATTTGCTTCCCATCATGTGAGAGAGAGAGAGAGAGAGAGAGAGAGAGAGACAGGGAGGGAGATTATTTTGGGGACTAGAAAATGGCTAAGCATGTGTCTACCCTAATTGGACTGAATTGAAATGCCATTGCCTAGACATTTGTGGAGGAAAAGCAGAGAGAAATAGATGTTAGGCAGAAAGGTAGAAATAAGAAATGTAGAGCTCTAAATAGCCAGGTCTTTCTCCCACCCCTTTGGCCTGTAGAAAAGAGGAGTATTTTCCTCCAAGCTCTGGCTTGGCAGCCCGCCGCAGCCCATTGGCAAAGGCAGCCGTTTTCTCAGCTCTTGAGGCTTTGGAAGGATTTGCTTAGGCCGATAGATTTTTGTGCTGGATGCTCTGATTTCCAGCTTTGTGAGAGGAAGGAAGCATTGATAAGGACTCTTTGATTTCCAGAGCGTGGGCAAAGCAAAGAGGAGCAAAAGCCCTCCCAGAAAGGAGAACGGGGAGACAGGGAAGAGAAGCCGCAAGAGGGCTCGCAGCGCCGAGTGTCCCTGCTGCCAACCGCGCCAGCCGCCCCCTTCGGCGGGAGGCCCCTTTCCCTGCGGGCAGTGCAAACGGTGCGCAAGTTCCTCCTCTTTCTGCTCAAAGCTGCGCCTTTGGACTAAAAGGGGCTGACCCTTTTCAAAGGCACCGCAGGGGAAGCTGGGGGCACTTGCAGCATCTCCCCCGGCAGCCGTGCTCAAGCTTAACACCCACCTCAATCCCAAAGAGCTTAGGTAAAACCCAGCCTTCACAATGAAACCTTGCCGTGCCCCAACAAGACACAGTTGATACAAGTAGGAATAGATCCATCAAAGCTTGGTTTGATGCTGCTGATCAAATTCAAAAGAGGATGCAGCAAAAGGAGGAAGACATTTCAAGGCATTGAAAGTAGAACCATCAGACTCATGGTGCTGATCCATTGACAAATGTGCCACTGCCTGAAAAGACAGAAATTCATACTCAAACGGAGATCTTGGCACTTGGTTTCATGGTGTGTACTAGCGTGAGCAATGGATGGTTTGCTTCCTATCTTGCAGGGTGTTTGAAAGCATGAAGGAAAGGAACAAACACAGCAGAAGACATCGGCCTCGGAAGACAGCAGAGCCTCTCCCCAAGAAGAAAAGACCAAATTAGACAACCCTGCAGGTTGTCCAGGGCTAGCAAGAGTTAGGCAGATTAGTTAGATAGGAATACAAGTGTTAGATATTAGTTAGATAGGAATAGGACTGTTTTTTAAGCTTTTTGGGTTGTTTAATCTTCTACTTCGTTAGTTTACATGATAGTAACCTCCTCAATTTAGTAGTTAAGGTACATTAGTATTATTCAGGACTCATTAGTATTATTAGATTTATCAGTAAATGTCAGAGGTTGGGTGTTTTGTATGCTCTGCCATATGCTCTTTGTCATTTTGCCTTTGTTGAGACCTAATCTGTCTTTATCATTAAACCAATGTTTGTTCCATTTTGTCTGTTTGTCTGTATGAAAGCACTCCAGCAATGTTTGTTCCATTTGCCTGGTGTTGCAAAGACGGCACTTGCCCTGAGAGAAGAAGCTGGGCAGGCGCCACCTCCCCCAGGCCCAGCCCCTTGCTAAGCTGGCAGGACTTCCTGACGTGTGTCTCCTTTACTGCCAGTGAAATACCGCTGGGGCTTCAGCCTTTGATTCCTCAACATCTCAGCTGGGAGTGGAAAGGGAGGCTTTGTTTAATTCACTGAATTGCATCTAGATGAGTGGTCTGGTCTCCCCATATTTTCTGGCATAAAAGCAGCGGGTTGAGTCCTTTTTGGAGCCCAGACAGAAAAATTTCTTTCATTTTGGGGGACTGATGGAGCTGACCAGCTTGGAGGACGTTTCTAAGCCCTCCGATTCTATCCAATTCCTATCGGCATGCACCACAAAGGCATGGCTAGTTCAGTTGCAGTTTCTCCTGAAAGGACCAGTGTCCCGCTCTGGGCCTCCAGCAATCTCCTTAGCTAAAGCCGAGCGGGTGTGATCATTATCCTCTGACTTGTCACAGCTGGGGCACTTGCGCCAAAGAAGAATCCAAGTCACTCTTTTATGGAGGCCAGCAAATGGCCCTGCCTAGCAAGGCTTTGGTGGCAGGGGCTGTGGAGGGTGGATGGAGAGGGGGCGAGGGAGGGGGCAATTGGCAGGCTGCTTCTGGGAAGCCGAGGCAAGCTTGCCCTTGTCTGATGGAGCCGGTGCAGGTGGGCTTTGGAGGCTACAAAGTATCTGCCTTGCAGTGGGACTTGTTCCAGCTGCCCCCTCAGTTTGCTGGCCAGTGGGTAACATGCAGGCTGGGAAGGAAGCAAGATTGGGACTGAAGCAAGATTTGCTTTTCCTTAAGGACAGGCAGGAAAGCAGCAAAGCTGCCTGGCTTTTCTCATATCTGGGATCTAGGCGTTAAAAGCAATGTGAAGGCCAGCAGTGTGGAAAGGCAATTCTGTAAGTGTTGCTTCCTTAGAGGAATGCCAGAGTCTTTTGGGACAACCACCGAGCTTCTCCAAGGGAGCTGGAAGAGGGATCTAGAAATTCTGCCTGAATGTTTGCTAGAGAAATGCCCGTGTGCTGTCCCTGGGTGTGTGTGTGTGTGTGTCCCCATCAGTTGGCCTGAAAAAGATCCTGTTTCTCCAAGTTTCAAGGGAGGAGTGATGAGGTGAGAGACCAGCTCAGAGGCCCAAAGGAGGGAAACCATGCAGTGACATTATTGGGCAGCAAAAGGAGAATTGAGAAAGGGGGCAGGATGAATGCCTCCACTTTGAGAGGAAGCTTTGGAGTTGGCTCTGCGCTAGGCAACTTGCAAATTCCAGCTCCTCTCAGAGCTGGAGGAGAGCCAGTGGGAGGAGCCCTTCTGGTTCTCCAGGGCAGGAGATGAGGTCTGGGCCCTTGCACAGAGGCAGGCTCCTGTGCACCTTCAGCTGGAGGCACCTTGCAGAGAAGCACCGGGAAGAGCCAGGGCTGTCCCTGCACTGCTTTTGCCCGTCTCATCAGACGACTGAGGAGAAAAGGCCCAATGGGAAGCTTCTCAGAGCAAACTTGCAGCAGAAGAAGTACAAGGGGCAGAGGCGGCCCATGCCCCTTTCTGTCCCATGGCTCCCCCAGGGGTTCCAGATGGAATGTTGGGCTGTGCCCATAGCAACTGTCGTTGTCTCCTGCTCCTGCGGCCCTTGCTGGAACACTGCTGGAGCAGCGCTGGAGCAGCAGCTGCAGGATCAGCTCCTGGGCTGTCCCTGACCAGCCGCCTTCTGCACTCAGCGCCAGACCCGGCCTCTGCACCGACATCCTGGTCTCCTCGTCTGCCTCCGGGCATCCCCAGAGCACTTGGGAACCCTCCAAGGTAAGAAAATCCCCGTTTGCCCTCAAAGCACTAGCACAGGGGCAGGAGGCTCCAGCTGCCTCTCCCACCAAGCACGACACACAGGCTGCGTGCTCACTTTCCCCAGACGAGCTTCCACGTGAAAGCAGGGTGCAGCTTCTGAAGGAATTGTGTTGCCTCCAGGGGAAACACAGACCTTTCCATAGAGGACCTAGAGAGGTGTCCCAGTGCAGTTGCAGATCCTCGTCCACGCATCACCTGATTAAACGTTCTTGGCACCCATTTCAGTCCTCAAACTATCTTGTGCTGACCCCAAAACAAATTGTTCCTGGCTGAGCAGGTCAGGGCTTCAGTGTCAACAAATCCCCTTATGCCCTGACTCTGCTCACACCCGCTCCAAAGCTTCAAACACCACAATGATGGCACTTCTCCTCTGGCATCCCTGTCGTTCAGGGCATGGAAGCATTTGACTGGGCTTCTCTGCAAACACAGGCTTTCAACTTCAAAAACCATCTGGGATCAGCAATTCTTATCTACTTACGTATTTACATCGCCTATAGATCCCTTCTATTTTAATATCTTTAGAGATTCTTTTTTCAGTGCACGTAGGGCTGGTTCTACCTCATGCTCAGGGGCGGCCGTCAAATGCCATCTCCTCAAGAGCACAATCACAGTAGCACAGAATTTTCTGCCTTGGAAGGGATTCTGAAAGATCACTGAGGCCAACTGCAGGGCCTGCCCGGGGCAGCCTCAACAATCACAGCCTGTGCCCAAGAGCAGTGTCCAAACACTTTTGGAGCTCAGTCAGCCTTGGTGCTGTGCCCCCTTCCCTGGGGAGGCTGTTGCAGTGCCCAAGCAGCCTCTGGCTGAAGAAGCTTTTCCTTCGATCCAACCTAAGCCTGCACTGGCACATCTCCCCTGCCATTCTCTTGGCTCTTCTCCGTGGCCCCGGGAGTGAAGAGAGTAGTGCATGGCCTTCTGCTTGCCCTCCTGAGGAAGCTGCTGACTGCTGGAGGGTCCTGCCTAGGACATTCCATGTCAAAAAGGCAGCAATGACAGCAAAGAGAAAGGAGCTGGGACATGGGAGCTCGGGCTTTGCAATGATGAGGATGAGAAGGAAGGCTACTGACACATCCTTGGCAGAAGGATTTTGAACTGGAGCATTGCTTTGATCTCTTTCAGGTGGAAAGGAGAGGCACAATGAAAAGGAAAGCAAGAGCCCAGATTCAGCCGTGAGTTTTGGCCTAGGGTTAAAGCACAGCAAACTGGAGGAATGGCGAGGAGGAGAACTGCTCTTTCACAGTCAGGCTGGGATTGGTTCAAGCCTGTGGGTGCACAGCAAGGCTCTCTTGACCACTTGCCTTTCTCACCTCCACCTCCTTCTTCCTTTAGACACATCAATGTTGGCAGCGACTTTCAGGCTGAGCTCCCAGAGCTGCAGAACAGAGCACCAAGTGAGGATGAAGAGCCTGCAAGCCTGGTCTGGAAGCCCTGGGGAGAGGATGACTCTGACATGGAAAAACCTGACAGAGGTAGCTTTGCTTCAAGCTTTGCTTCCAGCCCTGAGCTACTTGGGTCTTGAAAAGGCTCCTTATGCCTAAAAAGGCAGCGTTTTGCAGGCTCTGCTTCTCTCCTTGTCTCGCCCATCTTCCCATGTAGAAGTGTTAGAGGCAAGGAGAAAGAGCAAGCACCTTGCTCTCCAAACTGGTCAGGGCCGTTTGCCACTGGAAGAGGGGAGATTGGCCCCCACTTCTTCTTACAGAAGCTGCTTTGGAGGGAGAGCCAGCACTGCGTGGGCCCTTGCTTCAGCTGGCTCTGTCTTTGCTCTCCTTTTCATGCTCTCTCTCCAAGGTGCTGTCTTTAGCTGCCGGCCTTTCCTTCTGCCTTGCATGGCAACCTTTGCCCTTTGCTGGCCTCCAGGCTGACTTTCGGTGGGTTTTTTCTTGTGCTTGCAGTAAGAGAACTGTTGGACATGGCCAGCTCCCGTGGCATTCCCGGGGCAGCAGCTAACCTGGAGCGCGCCCTGCACTGCCTGCACCAGGCACGCGGCAGCGTTCCGGTAAGAAGCGGCTGTTTGGGCGCAGAGGAGAGGGCACAGGGAATGCAGAAGGCCTGGGCACTGGGACAGCCTTTCCTGGCTGCTCTTGGAAGAAGGGTCTTAACAGGGAGCAGAGCACTTGCTGCCTGCTGGGTCTCCTCCAGCTGCGTCAGGGCTGAGCCCAAAGGGCTCCAGCAGGGAGAATCTCCCTCCTGGAGGCGGCGGCGGCGGAAGGTCCTGCTGCCTTGTAAATGGCCTGGAGATTTGGGTTCTCTAAGACATTTGGAGGGGAAATTCCCAGAAGCCTCACTCAGCTGAGGCCATTCTGGCTGCAGGAGCAGCAAAATCCTCAGCTTGGTGAGCAAAAGGCCACTCTTGGGGACCAGGATCAAAGGGTTGGGCAGCAAAAACTAGGGACTGGGAGCAAATGACAGTGTTTCACCCACATGGGATACAGTCGCTTGAATGTCTGGAGAGGCAAAGGAGCTGAAAGGCAGCACCTGTGATTTTTTGGCTCATTTTTAATGTGCTGGGGCGGCTAAAGCCTTTTCCCTCTTGATCTTGCAGGAGGCTCTGGAGATGCTGCTCTCAGAGGGGCCTGCAACACCTCAAGGCCATCCCATGGCTGATTATCATTACGCAGGTAGGCAAAGCAGAGCTTCTTGCGTCCCTGACAGATGCTGCCGTCCCCTTCATTGTTGTGGCAAGCGTTTCTGCTTCAAGAAATTGTGCTTAACACCAGCACAAGGTCTTGTCTCCTCTGTGGGTGGGCAAAGCACCAGCATCTAGTCCTTCAGCTTTACTTGTTTTCCAATCCTTCTCCCCGGGCAATGCCTGCTCTTGTCTTCACGCCCTTCTGAGGGAGCAGACACGTACACCCACGTGAATGACGGCCTGCGACCGTTTTCTTTCGGCAGCCAGAGGAATCTACTTGGTGTGGATCAAGGGATCTGTTTACTAGCCGCTGCTTTTTATTGCCAGGCTCTGATAGATGGACACCTGAGGAGAAGGAGTCCTTCCAAAAGGCTTTCCACACCTACGGCAAGGATTTTCATCTCATCCAGAAGCAGGTAAAGCCACGGGACATTCTTTACCCGAGCAGATCAGCAGCAGGAAAGCTTGCTTATTTCTGGGAACAAGCACTGGGCTTCAGTCTCTCTCTTCTCAAGGAGCAAGTATCTTCAAGTAGTAACAAAAGGGGACATCAAAAGCCTGTGTCAAAAGGATGATCCTGCCTCTCCAGCCCTTTTCTCCAAGCTCTTTTGGAAGATGAAGCTTTATTCTGTCAGACTTGTGGCACAGGTCTGCTGCTGCTTCCACAAGACGCTGTGCTGGCATAACTGGAGTGAAGCGGGGAAAGAAGAACTGTGCTAGGTGGATTTGTTGTTGATCTGTGCATTGCGTGTATTAGCACCTAGCATCATACAGGGTTTAAGACATTGCATGATGCCTCTCTTTCTCCATGTTGATTTCATTTTACACCCTACTCCATTTACTTCATGCTTTTACTTCCTAGTTCACTCCATAGTCTACTTTTTCCCCAGTGCACCCGACACCATTTTCGATTCCTTCTTTTTCTCTTCACAACAGATCCAGACTAAGACCGTGGCCCAGTGTGTGGAGTACTACTACTCCTGGAAAAAGGAGCATAAACTTGCCAGCACTCTTGCTCAGGTGAGGGGCAAGAAAATGGAGAGGTGCCAGGAAGGTCGAGAAACTGGGAGAAGGGGAGAAAAGCTGCTGGCAAGCCATGCCAGATGCCCCTTTGCCAGGATCACATCGTCCCATGTGCTGGGAAAGGCACAGCAGATGCTGCCCGGGCCTTCCTTGTGCTGCTGCCCTGAAGTATGCAATTCTGGAGCCTAACTTTGACCCAAGAAAGCAGCACCGCCACCAAAATGGGCTTTGACTCTCTACAGATGGGCTTCTCAAGGGCTGGCACCCTTGCTGACTCCAATCAGACCCCAAATTCCCCACTGCTTGCTGACATCAGCAGTCCAGGCTGCCTTTGTGGATATGCTGCAGATTTTCAGGGAGTTTTTCTAGCATGCCAGCATAGTCCCCAAGAAGGAGCTGCTGGTGCTGTGGCTCCCCTAAATCTTTCCTTAGCGGCAAAGAGCAATTTGCTTCCCATCATGTGAGAGAGAGAGAGAGAGAGAGAGAGAGAGACAGGGAGGGAGATTATTTTGGGGACTAGAAAATGGCTAAGCATGTGTCTACCCTAATTGGACTGAATTGAAATGCCATTGCCTAGACATTTGTGGAGGAAAAGCAGAGAGAAATAGATGTTAGGCAGAAAGGTAGAAATAAGAAATGTAGAGCTCTAAATAGCCAGGTCTTTCTCCCACCCCTTTGGCCTGTAGAAAAGAGGAGTATTTTCCTCCAAGCTCTGGCTTGGCAGCCCGCCGCAGCCCATTGGCAAAGGCAGCCGTTTTCTCAGCTCTTGAGGCTTTGGAAGGATTTGCTTAGGCCGATAGATTTTTGTGCTGGATGCTCTGATTTCCAGCTTTGTGAGAGGAAGGAAGCATTGATAAGGACTCTTTGATTTCCAGAGCGTGGGCAAAGCAAAGAGGAGCAAAAGCCCTCCCAGAAAGGAGAACGGGGAGCCAGGGAAGAGAAGCCGCAAGAGGGCTCGCAGCGCCCAGTGTCCCTGCTGCCAACCGCGCCAGCCGCCCCCTTCGGCGGGAGGCCCCTTTCCCTGCGGGCAGTGCAAACGGTGCGCAAGTTCCTCCTCTTTCTGCTCAAAGCTGCGCCTTTGGACTAAAAGGGGCTGACCCTTTTCAAAGGCACCGCAGGGGAAGCTGGGGGCACTTGCAGCATCTCCCCCGGCAGCCGTGCTCAAGCTTAACACCCACCTCAATCCCAAAGAGCTTAGGTAAAACCCAGCCTTCACAATGAAACCTTGCCGTGCCCCAACAAGACACAGTTGATACAAGTAGGAATAGATCCATCAAAGCTTGGTTTGATGCTGCTGATCAAATTCAAAAGAGGATGCAGCAAAAGGAGGAAGACATTTCAAGGCATTGAAAGTAGAACCATCAGACTCATGGTGCTGATCCATTGACAAATGTGCCACTGCCTGAAAAGACAGAAATTCATACTCAAACGGAGATCTTGGCACTTGGTTTCATGGTGTGTACTAGCGTGAGCAATGGATGGTTTGCTTCCTATCTTGCAGGGTGTTTGAAAGCATGAAGGAAAGGAACAAACACAGCAGAAGACATCGGCCTCGGAAGACAGCAGAGCCTCTCCCCAAGAAGAAAAGACCAAATTAGACAACCCTGCAGGTTGTCCAGGGCTAGCAAGAGTTAGGCAGATTAGTTAGATAGGAATACAAGTGTTAGATATTAGTTAGATAGGAATAGGACTGTTTTTTAAGCTTTTTGGGTTGTTTAATCTTCTACTTCGTTAGTTTACATGATAGTAACCTCCTCAATTTAGTAGTTAAGGTACATTAGTATTATTCAGGACTCATTAGTATTATTAGATTTATCAGTAAATGTCAGAGGTTGGGTGTTTTGTATGCTCTGCCATATGCTCTTTGTCATTTTGCCTTTGTTGAGACCTAATCTGTCTTTATCATTAAACCAATGTTTGTTCCATTTTGTCTGTTTGTCTGTATGAAAGCACTCCAGCAATGTTTGTTCCATTTGCCTGGTGTTGCAAAGACGGCACTTGCCCTGAGAGAAGAAGCTGGGCAGGCGCCACCTCCCCCAGGCCCAGCCCCTTGCTAAGCTGGCAGGACTTCCTGACGTGTGTCTCCTTTACTGCCAGTGAAATACCGCTGGGGCTTCAGCCTTTGATTCCTCAACATCTCAGCTGGGAGTGGAAAGGGAGGCTTTGTTTAATTCACTGAATTGCATCTAGATGAGTGGTCTGGTCTCCCCATATTTTCTGGCATAAAAGCAGCGGGTTGAGTCCTTTTTGGAGCCCAGACAGAAAAATTTCTTTCATTTTGGGGGACTGATGGAGCTGACCAGCTTGGAGGACGTTTCTAAGCCCTCCGATTCTATCCAATTCCTATCGGCATGCACCACAAAGGCATGGCTAGTTCAGTTGCAGTTTCTCCTGAAAGGACCAGTGTCCCGCTCTGGGCCTCCAGCAATCTCCTTAGCTAAAGCCGAGCGGGTGTGATCATTATCCTCTGACTTGTCACAGCTGGGGCACTTGCGCCAAAGAAGAATCCAAGTCACTCTTTTATGGAGGCCAGCAAATGGCCCTGCCTAGCAAGGCTTTGGTGGCAGGGGCTGTGGAGGGTGGATGGAGAGGGGGCGAGGGAGGGGGCAATTGGCAGGCTGCTTCTGGGAAGCCGAGGCAAGCTTGCCCTTGTCTGATGGAGCCGGTGCAGGTGGGCTTTGGAGGCTACAAAGTATCTGCCTTGCAGTGGGACTTGTTCCAGCTGCCCCCTCAGTTTGCTGGCCAGTGGGTAACATGCAGGCTGGGAAGGAAGCAAGATTGGGACTGAAGCAAGATTTGCTTTTCCTTAAGGACAGGCAGGAAAGCAGCAAAGCTGCCTGGCTTTTCTCATATCTGGGATCTAGGCGTTAAAAGCAATGTGAAGGCCAGCAGTGTGGAAAGGCAATTCTGTAAGTGTTGCTTCCTTAGAGGAATGCCAGAGTCTTTTGGGACAACCACCGAGCTTCTCCAAGGGAGCTGGAAGAGGGATCTAGAAATTCTGCCTGAATGTTTGCTAGAGAAATGCCCGTGTGCTGTCCCTGGGTGTGTGTGTGTGTGTGTCCCCATCAGTTGGCCTGAAAAAGATCCTGTTTCTCCAAGTTTCAAGGGAGGAGTGATGAGGTGAGAGACCAGCTCAGAGGCCCAAAGGAGGGAAACCATGCAGTGACATTATTGGGCAGCAAAAGGAGAATTGAGAAAGGGGGCAGGATGAATGCCTCCACTTTGAGAGGAAGCTTTGGAGTTGGCTCTGCGCTAGGCAACTTGCAAATTCCAGCTCCTCTCAGAGCTGGAGGAGAGCCAGTGGGAGGAGCCCTTCTGGTTCTCCAGGGCAGGAGATGAGGTCTGGGCCCTTGCACAGAGGCAGGCTCCTGTGCACCTTCAGCTGGAGGCACCTTGCAGAGAAGCACCGGGAAGAGCCAGGGCTGTCCCTGCACTGCTTTTGCCCGTCTCATCAGACGACTGAGGAGAAAAGGCCCAATGGGAAGCTTCTCAGAGCAAACTTGCAGCAGAAGAAGTACAAGGGGCAGAGGCGGCCCATGCCCCTTTCTGTCCCATGGCTCCCCCAGGGGTTCCAGATGGAATGTTGGGCTGTGCCCATAGCAACTGTCGTTGTCTCCTGCTCCTGCGGCCCTTGCTGGAACACTGGTGGAGCAGCGCTGGAGCAGCAGCTGCAGGATCAGCTCCTGGGCTGTCCCTGACCAGCCGCCTTCTGCACTCAGCGCCAGACCCGGCCTCTGCACCGACATCCTGGTCTCCTCGTCTGCCTCCGGGCATCCCCAGAGCACTTGGGAACCCTCCAAGGTAAGAAAATCCCCGTTTGCCCTCAAAGCACTAGCACAGGGGCAGGAGGCTCCAGCTGCCTCTCCCACCAAGCACGACACACAGGCTGCGTGCTCACTTTCCCCAGACGAGCTTCCACGTGAAAGCAGGGTGCAGCTTCTGAAGGAATTGTGTTGCCTCCAGGGGAAACACAGACCTTTCCAGAGAGGACCTAGAGAGGTGTCCCAGTGCAGTTACAGATCCTCGTCCACGCATCACCTGATTAAACGTTCTTGGCACCCATTTCAGTCCTCAAACTATCTTGTGCTGACCCCAAAACAAATTGTTCCTGGCTGAGCAGGTCAGGGCTTCAGTGTCAACAAATCCCCTTATGCCCTGACTCTGCTCACACCCGCTCCAAAGCTTCAAACACCACAATGATGGCACTTCTCCTCTGGCATCCCTGTCGTTCAGGGCATGGAAGCATTTGACTGGGCTTCTCTGCAAACACAGGCTTTCAACTTCAAAAACCATCTGGGATCAGCAATTCTTATCTACTTACGTATTTACATCGCCTATAGATCCCTTCTATTTTAAGATCTTTAGAGATTCTTTTTTCAGTGCACGTAGGGCTGGTTCTACCTCATGCTCAGGGGCGGCCGTCAAATGCCATCTCCTCAAGAGCACAATCACAGTAGCACAGAATTTTCTGCCTTGGAAGGGATTCTGAAAGATCACTGAGGCCAACTGCAGGGCCTGCCCGGGGCAGCCTCAACAATCACAGCCTGTGCCCAAGAGCAGTGTCCAAACACTTTTGGAGCTCAGTCAGCCTTGGTGCTGTGCCCCCTTCCCTGGGGAGGCTGTTGCAGTGCCCAAGCAGCCTGTGGCTGAAGAAGCTTTTCCTTCGATCCAACCTAAGCCTGCACTGGCACATCTCCCCTGCCATTCTCTTGGCTCTTCTCCGTGGCCCCGGGAGTGAAGAGAGTAGTGCATGGCCTTCTGCTTGCCCTCCTGAGGAAGCTGCTGACTGCTGGAGGGTCCTGCCTAGGACATTCCATGTCAAAAAGGCAGCAATGACAGCAAAGAGAAAGGAGCTGGGACACGGGAGCTCGGGCTTTGCAATGATGAGGATGAGAAGGAAGGCTACTGACACATCCTTGGCAGAAGGATTTTGAACTGGAGCATTGCTTTGATCTCTTTCAGGTGGAAAGGAGAGGCACAATGAAAAGGAAAGCAAGAGCCCAGATTCAGCCGTGAGTTTTGGCCTAGGGTTAAAGCACAGCAAACTGGAGGAATGGCGAGGAGGAGAACTGCTCTTTCAGAGTCAGGCTGGGATTGGTTCAAGCCTGTGGGTGCACAGCAAGGCTCTCTTGACCACTTGCCTTTCTCACCTCCACCTCCTTCTTCCTTTAGACACATCAATGTTGGCAGCGACTTTCAGGCTGAGCTCCCAGAGCTGCAGAACAGAGCACCAAGTGAGGATGAAGAGCCTGCAAGCCTGGTCTGGAAGCCCTGGGGAGAGGATGACTCTGACATGGAAAAACCTGACAGAGGTAGCTTTGCTTCAAGCTTTGCTTCCAGCCCTGAGCTACTTGGGTCTTGAAAAGGCTCCTTATGCCTAAAAAGGCAGCGTTTTGCAGGCTCTGCTTCTCTCCTTGTCTCGCCCATCTTCCCATGTAGAAGTGTTAGAGGCAAGGAGAAAGAGCAAGCACCTTGCTCTCCAAACTGGTCAGGGCCGTTTGCCACTGGAAGAGGGGAGATTGGCCCCCACTTCTTCTTACAGAAGCTGCTTTGGAGGGAGAGCCAGCACTGCGTGGGCCCTTGCTTCAGCTGGCTCTGTCTTTGCTCTCCTTTTCATGCTCTCTCTCCAAGCTGCTGTCTTTAGCTGCCGGCCTTTCCTTCTGCCTTGCATGGCAACCTTTGCCCTTTGCTGGCCTCCAGGCTGACTTTCGGTGGGTTTTTTCTTGTGCTTGCAGTAAGAGAACTGTTGGACATGGCCAGCTCCCGTGGCATTCCCGGGGCAGCAGCTAACCTGGAGCGCGCCCTGCACTGCCTGCACCAGGCACGCGGCAGCGTTCCGGTAAGAAGCGGCTGTTTGGGCGCAGAGGAGAGGGCACAGGGAATGCAGAAGGCCTGGGCACTGGGACAGCCTTTCCTGGCTGCTCTTGGAAGAAGGGTCTTAACAGGGAGCAGAGCACTTGCTGCCTGCTGGGTCTCCTCCAGCTGCGTCAGGGCTGAGCCCAAAGGGCTCCAGCAGGGAGAATCTCCCTCCTGGAGGCGGCGGCGGCGGAAGGTCCTGCTGCCTTGTAAATGGCCTGGAGATTTGGGTTCTCTAAGACATTTGGAGGGGAAATTCCCAGAAGCCTCACTCAGCTGAGGCCATTCTGGCTGCAGGAGCAGCAAAATCCTCAGCTTGGTGAGCAAAAGGCCACTCTTGGGGACCAGGATCAAAGGGTTGGGCAGCAAAAACTAGGGACTGGGAGCAAATGACAGTGTTTCACCCACATGGGATACAGTCGCTTGAATGTCTGGAGAGGCAAAGGAGCTGAAAGGCAGCACCTGTGATTTTTTGGCTCATTTTTAATGTGCTGGGGCGGCTAAAGCCTTTTCCCTCTTGATCTTGCAGGAGGCTCTGGAGATGCTGCTCTCAGAGGGGCCTGCAACACCTCAAGGCCATCCCATGGCTGATTATCATTACGCAGGTAGGCAAAGCAGAGCTTCTTGCGTCCCTGACAGATGCTGCCGTCCCCTTCATTGTTGTGGCAAGCGTTTCTGCTTCAAGAAATTGTGCTTAACACCAGCACAAGGTCTTGTCTCCTCTGTGGGTGGGCAAAGCACCAGCATCTAGTCCTTCAGCTTTACTTGTTTTCCAATCCTTCTCCCCGGGCAATGCCTGCTCTTGTCTTCACGCCCTTCTGAGGGAGCAGACACGTACACCCACGTGAATGACGGCCTGCGACCGTTTTCTTTCGGCAGCCAGAGGAATCTACTTGGTGTGGATCAAGGGATCTGTTTACTAGCCGCTGCTTTTTATTGCCAGGCTCTGATAGATGGACACCTGAGGAGAAGGAGTCCTTCCAAAAGGCTTTCCACACCTACGGCAAGGATTTTCATCTCATCCAGAAGCAGGTAAAGCCACGGGACATTCTTTACCCGAGCAGATCAGCAGCAGGAAAGCTTGCTTATTTCTGGGAACAAGCACTGGGCTTCAGTCTCTCTCTTCTCAAGGAGCAAGTATCTTCAAGTAGTAACAAAAGGGGACATCAAAAGCCTGTGTCAAAAGGATGATCCTGCCTCTCCAGCCCTTTTCTCCAAGCTCTTTTGGAAGATGAAGCTTTATTCTGTCAGACTTGTGGCACAGGTCTGCTGCTGCTTCCACAAGACGCTGTGCTGGCATAACTGGAGTGAAGCGGGGAAAGAAGAACTGTGCTAGGTGGATTTGTTGTTGATCTGTGCATTGCGTGTATTAGCACCTAGCATCATACAGGGTTTAAGACATTGCATGATGCCTCTCTTTCTCCATGTTGATTTCATTTTACACCCTACTCCATTTACTTCATGCTTTTACTTCCTAGTTGACTCCATAGTCTACTTTTTCCCCAGTGCACCCGACACCATTTTCGATTCCTTCTTTTTCTCTTCACAACAGATCCAGACTAAGACCGTGGCCCAGTGTGTGGAGTACTACTACTCCTGGAAAAAGGAGCATAAACTTGCCAGCACTCTTGCTCAGGTGAGGGGCAAGAAAATGGAGAGGTGCCAGGAAGGTCGAGAAACTGGGAGAAGGGGAGAAAAGCTGCTGGCGAGCCATGCCAGATGCCCCTTTGCCAGGATCACATCGTCCCATGTGCTGGGAAAGGCACAGCAGATGCTGCCCGGGCCTTCCTTGTGCTGCTGCCCTGAAGTATGCAATTCTGGAGCCTAACTTTGACCCAAGAAAGCAGCACCGCCACCAAAATGGGCTTTGACTCTCTACAGATGGGCTTCTCAAGGGCTGGCACCCTCGCTGACTCCAATCAGACCCCAAATTCCCCACTGCTTGCTGACATCAGCAGTCCAGGCTGCCTTTGTGGATATGCTGCAGATTTTCAGGGAGTTTTTCTAGCATGCCAGCATAGTCCCCAAGAAGGAGCTGCTGGTGCTGTGGCTCCCCTAAAACTTTCCTTAGCGGCAAAGAGCAATTTGCTTCCCATCATGTGAGAGAGAGAGAGAGAGAGAGAGACAGGGAGGGAGATTATTTTGGGGACTAGAAAATGGCTAAGCATGTGTCTACCCTAATTGGACTGAATTGAAATGCCATTGCCTAGACATTTGTGGAGGAAAAGCAGAGAGAAATAGATGTTAGGCAGAAAGGTAGAAATAAGAAATGTAGAGCTCTAAATAGCCAGGTCTTTCTCCCACCCCTTTGGCCTGTAGAAAAGAGGAGTATTTTCCTCCAAGCTCTGGCTTGGCAGCCCGCCGCAGCCCATTGGCAAAGGCAGCCGTTTTCTCAGCTCTTGAGGCTTTGGAAGGATTTGCTTAGGCCGATAGATTTTTCTGCTGGATGCTCTGATTTCCAGCTTTGTGAGAGGAAGGAATCATTGATAAGGACTCTTTGATTTCCAGAGCGTGGGCAAAGCAAAGAGGAGCAAAAGCCCTCCCAGAAAGGAGAAGGGGGAGCCAGGGAAGAGAAGCCGCAAGAGGGCTCGCAGCGCCGAGTGTCCCTGCTGCCAACCGCGCCAGCCGCCCCCTTCGGCGGGAGGCCCCTTTCCCTGCGGGCAGTGCAAACGGTGCGCAAGTTCCTCCTCTTTCTGCTCAAAGCTGCGCCTTTGGACTAAAAGGGGCTGACCCTTTTCAAAGGCACCGCAGGGGAAGCTGGGGGCACTTGCAGCATCTCCCCCGGCAGCCGTGCTCAAGCTTAACACCCACCTCAATCCCAAAGAGCTTAGGTAAAACCCAGCCTTCACAATGAAACCTTGCCGTGCCCCAACAAGACACAGTTGATACAAGTAGGAATAGATCCATCAAAGCTTGGTTTGATGCTGCTGATCAAATTCAAAAGAGGATGCAGCAAAAGGAGGAAGACATTTCAAGGCATTGAAAGTAGAACCATCAGACTCATGGTGCTGATCCATTGACAAATGTGCCACTGCCCGAAAAGACAGAAATTCATACTCAAACGGAGATCTTGGCACTTGGTTTCATGGTGTGTACTAGCGTGAGCAATGGATGGTTTGCTTCCTATCTTGCAGGGTGTTTGAAAGCATGAAGGAAAGGAACAAACACAGCAGAAGACATCGGCCTCGGAAGACAGCAGAGCCTCTCCCCAAGAAGAAAAGACCAAATTAGACAACCCTGCAGGTTGTCCAGGGCTAGCAAGAGTTAGGCAGATTAGTTAGATAGGAATACAAGTGTTAGATATTAGTTAGATAGGAATAGGACTGTTTTTTAAGCTTTTTGGGTTGTTTAATCTTCTACTTCGTTAGTTTACATGATAGTAACCTCCTCAATTTAGTAGTTAAGGTACATTAGTATTATTCAGGACTCATTAGTATTATTAGATTTATCAGTAAATGTCAGAGGTTGGGTGTTTTGTATGCTCTGCCATATGCTCTTTGTCATTTTGCCTTTGTTGAGACCTAATCTGTCTTTATCATTAAACCAATGTTTGTTCCATTTTGTCTGTTTGTCTGTATGAAAGCACTCCAGCAATGTTTGTTCCATTTGCCTGGTGTTGCAAAGACGGCACTTGCCCTGAGAGAAGAAGCTGGGCAGGCGCCACCTCCCCCAGGCCCAGCCCCTTGCTCAGCTGGCAGGACTTCCTGACGTGTGTCTCCTTTACTGCCAGTGAAATACCGCTGGGGCTTCAGCCTTTGATTCCTCAACATCTCAGCTGGGAGTGGAAAGGGAGGCTTTGTTTAATTCACTGAATTGCATCTAGATGAGTGGTCTGGTCTCCCCATATTTTCTGGCATAAAAGCAGCGGGTTGAGTCCTTTTTGGAGCCCAGACAGAAAAATTTCTTTCATTTTGGGGGACTGATGGAGCTGACCAGCTTGGAGGACGTTTCTAAGCCCTCCGATTCTATCCAATTCCTATCGGCATGCACCACAAAGGCATGGCTAGTTCAGTTGCAGTTTCTCCTGAAAGGACCAGTGTCCCGCTCTGGGCCTCCAGCAATCTCCTTAGCTAAAGCCGAGCGGGTGTGATCATTATCCTCTGACTTGTCACAGCTGGGGCACTTGCGCCAAAGAAGAATCCAAGTCACTCTTTTATGGAGGCCAGCAAATGGCCCTGCCTAGCAAGGCTTTGGTGGCAGGGGCTGTGGAGGGTGGATGGAGAGGGGGCGAGGGAGGGGGCAATTGGCAGGCTGCTTCTGGGAAGCCGAGGCAAGCTTGCCCTTGTCTGATGGAGCCGGTGCAGGTGGGCTTTGGAGGCTACAAAGTATCTGCCTTGCAGTGGGACTTGTTCCAGCTGCCCCCTCAGTTTGCTGGCCAGTGGGTAACATGCAGGCTGGGAAGGAAGCAAGATTGGGACTGAAGCAAGATTTGCTTTTCCTTAAGGACAGGCAGGAAAGCAGCAAAGCTGCCTGGCTTTTCTCATATCTGGGATCTAGGCGTTAAAAGCAATGTGAAGGCCAGCAGTGTGGAAAGGCAATTCTGTAAGTGTTGCTTCCTTAGAGGAATGCCAGAGTCTTTTGGGACAACCACCGAGCTTCTCCAAGGGAGCTGGAAGAGGGATCTAGAAATTCTGCCTGAATGTTTGCTAGAGAAATGCCCGTGTGCTGTCCCTGGGTGTGTGTGTGTGTGTGTCCCCATCAGTTGGCCTGAAAAAGATCCTGTTTCTCCAAGTTTCAAGGGAGGAGTGATGAGGTGAGAGACCAGCTCAGAGGCCCAAAGGAGGGAAACCATGCAGTGACATTATTGGGCAGCAAAAGGAGAATTGAGAAAGGGGGCAGGATGAATGCCTCCACTTTGAGAGGAAGCTTTGGAGTTGGCTCTGCGCTAGGCAACTTGCAAATTCCAGCTCCTCTCAGAGCTGGAGGAGAGCCAGTGGGAGGAGCCCTTCTGGTTCTCCAGGGCAGGAGATGAGGTCTGGGCCCTTGCACAGAGGCAGGCTCCTGTGCACCTTCAGCTGGAGGCACCTTGCAGAGAAGCACTGGGAAGAGCCAGGGCTGTCCCTGCACTGCTTTTGCCCGTCTCATCAGACGACTGAGGAGAAAAGGCCCAATGGGAAGCTTCTCAGAGCAAACTTGCAGCAGAAGAAGTACAAGGGGCAGAGGCGGCCCATGCCCCTTTCTGTCCCATGGCTCCCCCAGGGGTTCCAGATGGAATGTTGGGCTGTGCCCATAGCAACTGTCGTTGTCTCCTGCTCCTGCGGCCCTTGCTGGAACACTGCTGGAGCAGCGCTGGAGCAGCAGCTGCAGGATCAGCTCCTGGGCTGTCCCTGACCAGCCGCCTTCTGCACTCAGCGCCAGACCCGGCCTCTGCACCGACATCCTGGTCTCCTCGTCTGCCTCCGGGCATCCCCAGAGCACTTGGGAACCCTCCAAGGTAAGAAAATCCCCGTTTGCCCTCAAAGCACTAGCACAGGGGCAGGAGGCTCCAGCTGCCTCTCCCACCAAGCACGACACACAGGCTGCGTGCTCACTTTCCCCAGACGAGCTTCCACGTGAAAGCAGGGTGCAGCTTCTGAAGGAATTGTGTTGCCTCCAGGGGAAACACAGACCTTTCCATAGAGGACCTAGAGAGGTGTCCCAGTGCAGTTGCAGATCCTCGTCCACGCATCACCTGATTAAACGTTCTTGGCACCCATTTCAGTCCTCAAACTATCTTGTGCTGACCCCAAAACAAATTGTTCCTGGCTGAGCAGGTCAGGGCTTCAGTGTCAACAAATCCCCTTATGCCCTGACTCTGCTCACACCCGCTCCAAAGCTTCAAACACCACAATGATGGCACTTCTCCTCTGGCATCCCTGTCGTTCAGGGCATGGAAGCATTTGACTGGGCTTCTCTGCAAACACAGGCTTTCAACTTCAAAAACCATCTGGGATCAGCAATTCTTATCTACTTACGTATTTACATCGCCTATAGATCCCTTCTATTTTAATATCTTTAGAGATTCTTTTTTCAGTGCACGTAGGGCTGGTTCTACCTCATGCTCAGGGGCGGCCGTCAAATGCCATCTCCTCAAGAGCACAATCACAGTAGCACAGAATTTTCTGCCTTGGAAGGGATTCTGAAAGATCACTGAGGCCAACTGCAGGGCCTGCCCGGGGCAGCCTCAACAATCACAGCCTGTGCCCAAGAGCAGTGTCCAAACACTTTTGGAGCTCAGTCAGCCTTGGTGCTGTGCCCCCTTCCCTGGGGAGGCTGTTGCAGTGCCCAAGCAGCCTGTGGCTGAAGAAGCTTTTCCTTCGATCCAACCTAAGCCTGCACTGGCACATCTCCCCTGCCATTCTCTTGGCTCTTCTCCGTGGCCCCGGGAGTGAAGAGAGTAGTGCATGGCCTTCTGCTTGCCCTCCTGAGGAAGCTGCTGACTGCTGGAGGGTCCTGCCTAGGACATTCCATGTCAAAAAGGCAGCAATGACAGCAAAGAGAAAGGAGCTGGGACACGGGAGCTCGGGCTTTGCAATGATGAGGATGAGAAGGAAGGCTACTGACACATCCTTGGCAGAAGGATTTTGAACTGGAGCATTGCTTTGATCTCTTTCAGGTGGAAAGGAGAGGCACAATGAAAAGGAAAGCAAGAGCCCAGATTCAGCCGTGAGTTTTGGCCTAGGGTTAAAGCACAGCAAACTGGAGGAATGGCGAGGAGGAGAACTGCTCTTTCACAGTCAGGCTGGGATTGGTTCAAGCCTGTGGGTGCACAGCAAGGCTCTCTTGACCACTTGCCTTTCTCACCTCCACCTCCTTCTTCCTTTAGACACATCAATGTTGGCAGCGACTTTCAGGCTGAGCTCCCAGAGCTGCAGAACAGAGCACCAAGTGAGGATGAAGAGCCTGCAAGCCTGGTCTGGAAGCCCTGGGGAGAGGATGACTCTGACATGGAAAAACCTGACAGAGGTAGCTTTGCTTCAAGCTTTGCTTCCAGCCCTGAGCTACTTGGGTCTTGAAAAGGCTCCTTATGCCTAAAAAGGCAGCGTTTTGCAGGCTCTGCTTCTCTCCTTGTCTCGCCCATCTTCCCATGTAGAAGTGTTAGAGGCAAGGAGAAAGAGCAAGCACCTTGCTCTCCAAACTGGTCAGGGCCGTTTGCCACTGGAAGAGGGGAGATTGGCCCCCACTTCTTCTTACAGAAGCTGCTTTGGAGGGAGAGCCAGCACTGCGTGGGCCCTTGCTTCAGCTGGCTCTGTCTTTGCTCTCCTTTTCATGCTCTCTCTCCAAGCTGCTGTCTTTAGCTGCCGGCCTTTCCTTCTGCCTTGCATGGCAACCTTTGCCCTTTGCTGGCCTCCAGGCTGACTTTCGGTGGGTTTTTTCTTGTGCTTGCAGTAAGAGAACTGTTGGACATGGCCAGCTCCCGTGGCATTCCCGGGGCAGCAGCTAACCTGGAGCGCGCCCTGCACTGCCTGCACCAGGCACGCGGCAGCGTTCCGGTAAGAAGCGGCTGTTTGGGCGCAGAGGAGAGGGCACAGGGAATGCAGAAGGCCTGGGCACTGGGACAGCCTTTCCTGGCTGCTCTTGGAAGAAGGGTCTTAACAGGGAGCAGAGCACTTGCTGCCTGCTGGGTCTCCTCCAGCTGCGTCAGGGCTGAGCCCAAAGGGCTCCAGCAGGGAGAATCTCCCTCCTGGAGGCGGCGGCGGCGGAAGGTCCTGCTGCCTTGTAAATGGCCTGGAGATTTGGGTTCTCTAAGACATTTGGAGGGGAAATTCCCAGAAGCCTCAGTCAGCTGAGGCCATTCTGGCTGCAGGAGCAGCAAAATCCTCAGCTTGGTGAGCAAAAGGCCACTCTTGGGGACCAGGATCAAAGGGTTGGGCAGCAAAAACTAGGGACTGGGAGCAAATGACAGTGTTTCACCCACATGGGATACAGTCGCTTGAATGTCTGGAGAGGCAAAGGAGCTGAAAGGCAGCACCTGTGATTTTTTGGCTCATTTTTAATGTGCTGGGGCGGCTAAAGCCTTTTCCCTCTTGATCTTGCAGGAGGCTCTGGAGATGCTGCTCTCAGAGGGGCCTGCAACACCTCAAGGCCATCCCATGGCTGATTATCATTACGCAGGTAGGCAAAGCAGAGCTTCTTGCGTCCCTGACAGATGCTGCCGTCCCCTTCATTCTTGTGGCAAGCGTTTCTGCTTCAAGAAATTGTGCTTAACACCAGCACAAGGTCTTGTCTCCTCTGTGGGTGGGCAAAGCACCAGCATCTAGTCCTTCAGCTTTACTTGTTTTCCAATCCTTCTCCCCGGGCAATGCCTGCTCTTGTCTTCACGACCTTCTGAGGGAGCAGACACGTACACCCACGTGAATGACGGCCTGCGACCGTTTTCTTTCGGCAGCCAGAGGAATCTACTTGGTGTGGATCAAGGGATCTGTTTACTAGCCGCTGCTTTTTATTGCCAGGCTCTGATAGATGGACACCTGAGGAGAAGGAGTCCTTCCAAAAGGCTTTCCACACCTACGGCAAGGATTTTCATCTCATCCAGAAGCAGGTAAAGCCACGGGACATTCTTTACCCGAGCAGATCAGCAGCAGGAAAGCTTGCTTATTTCTGGGAACAAGCACTGGGCTTCAGTCTCTCTCTTCTCAAGGAGCAAGTATCTTCAAGTAGTAACAAAAGGGGACATCAAAAGCCTGTGTCAAAAGGATGATCCTGCCTCTCCAGCCCTTTTCTCCAAGCTCTTTTGGAAGATGAAGCTTTATTCTGTCAGACTTGTGGCACAGGTCTGCTGCTGCTTCCACAAGACGCTGTGCTGGCATAACTGGAGTGAAGCGGGGAAAGAAGAACTGTGCTAGGTGGATTTGTTGTTGATCTGTGCATTGCGTGTATTAGCACCTAGCATCATACAGGGTTTAAGACATTGCATGATGCCTCTCTTTCTCCATGTTGATTTCATTTTACACCCTACTCCATTTACTTCATGCTTTTACTTCCTAGTTCACTCCATAGTCTACTTTTTCCCCAGTGCACCCGACACCATTTTCGATTCCTTCTTTTTCTCTTCACAACAGATCCAGACTAAGACCGTGGCCCAGTGTGTGGAGTACTACTACTCCTGGAAAAAGGAGCATAAACTTGCCAGCACTCTTGCTCAGGTGAGGGGCAAGAAAATGGAGAGGTGCCAGGAAGGTCGAGAAACTGGGAGAAGGGGAGAAAAGCTGCTGGCGAGCCATGCCAGATGCCCCTTTGCCAGGATCACATCGTCCCATGCGCTGGGAAAGGCACAGCAGATGCTGCCCGGGCCTTCCTTGTGCTGCTGCCCTGAAGTATGCAATTCTGGAGCCTAACTTTGACCCAAGAAAGCAGCACCGCCACCAAAATGGGCTTTGACTCTCTACAGATGGGCTTCTCAAGGGCTGGCACCCTCGCTGACTCCAATCAGACCCCAAATTCCCCACTGCTTGCTGACATCAGCAGTCCAGGCTGCCTTTGTGGATATGCTGCAGATTTTCAGGGAGTTTTTCTAGCATGCCAGCATAGTCCCCAAGAAGGAGCTGCTGGTGCTGTGGCTCCCCTAAAACTTTCCTTAGCGGCAAAGAGCAATTTGCTTCCCATCATGTGAGAGAGAGAGAGAGAGAGAGAGACAGGGAGGGAGATTATTTTGGGGACTAGAAAATGGCTAAGCATGTGTCTACCCTAATTGGACTGAATTGAAATGCCATTGCCTAGACATTTGTGGAGGAAAAGCAGAGAGAAATAGATGTTAGGCAGAAAGGTAGAAATAAGAAATGTAGAGCTCTAAATAGCCAGGTCTTTCTCCCACCCCTTTGGCCTGTAGAAAAGAGGAGTATTTTCCTCCAAGCTCTGGCTTGGCAGCCCGCCGCAGCCCATTGGCAAAGGCAGCCGTTTTCTCAGCTCTTGAGGCTTTGGAAGGATTTGCTTAGGCCGATAGATTTTTCTGCTGGATGCTCTGATTTCCAGCTTTGTGAGAGGAAGGAATCATTGATAAGGACTCTTTGATTTCCAGAGCGTGGGCAAAGCAAAGAGGAGCAAAAGCCCTCCCAGAAAGGAGAAGGGGGAGCCAGGGAAGAGAAGCCGCAAGAGGGCTCGCAGCGCCCAGTGTCCCTGCTGCCAACCGCGCCAGCCGCCCCCTTCGGCGGGAGGCCCCTTTCCCTGCGGGCAGTGCAAACGGTGCGCAAGTTCCTCCTCTTTCTGCTCAAAGCTGCGCCTTTGGACTAAAAGGGGCTGACCCTTTTCAAAGGCACCGCAGGGGAAGCTGGGGGCACTTGCAGCATCTCCCCCGGCAGCCGTGCTCAAGCTTAACACCCACCTCAATCCCAAAGAGCTTAGGTAAAACCCAGCCTTCACAATGAAACCTTGCCGTGCCCCAACAAGACACAGTTGATACAAGTAGGAATAGATCCATCAAAGCTTGGTTTGATGCTGCTGATCAAATTCAAAAGAGGATGCAGCAAAAGGAGGAAGACATTTCAAGGCATTGAAAGTAGAACCATCAGACTCATGGTGCTGATCCATTGACAAATGTGCCACTGCCCGAAAAGACAGAAATTCATACTCAAACGGAGATCTTGGCACTTGGTTTCATGGTGTGTACTAGCGTGAGCAATGGATGGTTTGCTTCCTATCTTGCAGGGTGTTTGAAAGCATGAAGGAAAGGAACAAACACAGCAGAAGACATCGGCCTCGGAAGACAGCAGAGCCTCTCCCCAAGAAGAAAAGACCAAATTAGACAACCCTGCAGGTTGTCCAGGGCTAGCAAGAGTTAGGCAGATTAGTTAGATAGGAATACAAGTGTTAGATATTAGTTAGATAGGAATAGGACTGTTTTTTAAGCTTTTTGGGTTGTTTAATCTTCTACTTCGTTAGTTTACATGATAGTAACCTCCTCAATTTAGTAGTTAAGGTACATTAGTATTATTCAGGACTCATTAGTATTATTAGATTTATCAGTAAATGTCAGAGGTTGGGTGTTTTGTATGCTCTGCCATATGCTCTTTGTCATTTTGCCTTTGTTGAGACCTAATCTGTCTTTATCATTAAACCAATGTTTGTTCCATTTTGTCTGTTTGTCTGTATGAAAGCACTCCAGCAATGTTTGTTCCATTTGCCTGGTGTTGCAAAGACGGCACTTGCCCTGAGAGAAGAAGCTGGGCAGGCGCCACCTCCCCCAGGCCCAGCCCCTTGCTAAGCTGGCAGGACTTCCTGACGTGTGTCTCCTTTACTGCCAGTGAAATACCGCTGGGGCTTCAGCCTTTGATTCCTCAACATCTCAGCTGGGAGTGGAAAGGGAGGCTTTGTTTAATTCACTGAATTGCATCTAGATGAGTGGTCTGGTCTCCCCATATTTTCTGGCATAAAAGCAGCGGGTTGAGTCCTTTTTGGAGCCCAGACAGAAAAATTTCTTTCATTTTGGGGGACTGATGGAGCTGACCAGCTTGGAGGACGTTTCTAAGCCCTCCGATTCTATCCAATTCCTATCGGCATGCACCACAAAGGCATGGCTAGTTCAGTTGCAGTTTCTCCTGAAAGGACCAGTGTCCCGCTCTGGGCCTCCAGCAATCTCCTTAGCTAAAGCCGAGCGGGTGTGATCATTATCCTCTGACTTGTCACAGCTGGGGCACTTGCGCCAAAGAAGAATCCAAGTCACTCTTTTATGGAGGCCAGCAAATGGCCCTGCCTAGCAAGGCTTTGGTGGCAGGGGCTGTGGAGGGTGGATGGAGAGGGGGCGAGGGAGGGGGCAATTGGCAGGCTGCTTCTGGGAAGCCGAGGCAAGCTTGCCCTTGTCTGATGGAGCCGGTGCAGGTGGGCTTTGGAGGCTACAAAGTATCTGCCTTGCAGTGGGACTTGTTCCAGCTGCCCCCTCAGTTTGCTGGCCAGTGGGTAACATGCAGGCTGGGAAGGAAGCAAGATTGGGACTGAAGCAAGATTTGCTTTTCCTTAAGGACAGGCAGGAAAGCAGCAAAGCTGCCTGGCTTTTCTCATATCTGGGATCTAGGCGTTAAAAGCAATGTGAAGGCCAGCAGTGTGGAAAGGCAATTCTGTAAGTGTTGCTTCCTTAGAGGAATGCCAGAGTCTTTTGGGACAACCACCGAGCTTCTCCAAGGGAGCTGGAAGAGGGATCTAGAAATTCTGCCTGAATGTTTGCTAGAGAAATGCCCGTGTGCTGTCCCTGGGGGTGTGTGTGTGTGTGTCCCCATCAGTTGGCCTGAAAAAGATCCTGTTTCTCCAAGTTTCAAGGGAGGAGTGATGAGGTGAGAGACCAGCTCAGAGGCCCAAAGGAGGGAAACCATGCAGTGACATTATTGGGCAGCAAAAGGAGAATTGAGAAAGGGGGCAGGATGAATGCCTCCACTTTGAGAGGAAGCTTTGGAGTTGGCTCTGCGCTAGGCAACTTGCAAATTCCAGCTCCTCTCAGAGCTGGAGGAGAGCCAGTGGGAGGAGCCCTTCTGGTTCTCCAGGGCAGGAGATGAGGTCTGGGCCCTTGCACAGAGGCAGGCTCCTGTGCACCTTCAGCTGGAGGCACCTTGCAGAGAAGCACCGGGAAGAGCCAGGGCTGTCCCTGCACTGCTTTTGCCCGTCTCATCAGACGACTGAGGAGAAAAGGCCCAATGGGAAGCTTCTCAGAGCAAACTTGCAGCAGAAGAAGTACAAGGGGCAGAGGCGGCCCATGCCCCTTTCTGTCCCATGGCTCCCCCAGGGGTTCCAGATGGAATGTTGGGCTGTGCCCATAGCAACTGTCGTTGTCTCCTGCTCCTGCGGCCCTTGCTGGAACACTGGTGGAGCAGCGCTGGAGCAGCAGCTGCAGGATCAGCTCCTGGGCTGTCCCTGACCAGCCGCCTTCTGCACTCAGCGCCAGACCCGGCCTCTGCACCGACATCCTGGTCTCCTCGTCTGCCTCCGGGCATCCCCAGAGCACTTGGGAACCCTCCAAGGTAAGAAAATCCCCGTTTGCCCTCAAAGCACTAGCACAGGGGCAGGAGGCTCCAGCTGCCTCTCCCACCAAGCACGACACACAGGCTGCGTGCTCACTTTCCCCAGACGAGCTTCCACGTGAAAGCAGGGTGCAGCTTCTGAAGGAATTGTGTTGCCTCCAGGGGAAACACAGACCTTTCCATAGAGGACCTAGAGAGGTGTCCCAGTGCAGTTGCAGATCCTCGTCCACGCATCACCTGATTAAACGTTCTTGGCACCCATTTCAGTCCTCAAACTATCTTGTGCTGACCCCAAAACAAATTGTTCCTGGCTGAGCAGGTCAGGGCTTCAGTGTCAACAAATCCCCTTATGCCCTGACTCTGCTCACACCCGCTCCAAAGCTTCAAACACCACAATGATGGCACTTCTCCTCTGGCATCCCTGTCGTTCAGGGCATGGAAGCATTTGACTGGGCTTCTCTGCAAACACAGGCTTTCAACTTCAAAAACCATCTGGGATCAGCAATTCTTATCTACTTACGTATTTACATCGCCTATAGATCCCTTCTATTTTAATATCTTTGGAGATTCTTTTTTCAGTGCACGTAGGGCTGGTTCTACCTCATGCTCAGGGGCGGCCGTCAAATGCCATCTCCTCAAGAGCACAATCACAGTAGCACAGAATTTTCTGCCTTGGAAGGGATTCTGAAAGATCACTGAGGCCAACTGCAGGGCCTGCCCGGGGCAGCCTCAACAATCACAGCCTGTGCCCAAGAGCAGTGTCCAAACACTTTTGGAGCTCAGTCAGCCTTGGTGCTGTGCCCCCTTCCCTGGGGAGGCTGTTGCAGTGCCCAAGCAGCCTGTGGCTGAAGAAGCTTTTCCTTCGATCCAACCTAAGCCTGCACTGGCACATCTCCCCTGCCATTCTCTTGGCTCTTCTCCGTGGCCCCGGGAGTGAAGAGAGTAGTGCATGGCCTTCTGCTTGCCCTCCTGAGGAAGCTGCTGACTGCTGGAGGGTCCTGCCTAGGACATTCCATGTCAAAAAGGCAGCAATGACAGCAAAGAGAAAGGAGCTGGGACACGGGAGCTCGGGCTTTGCAATGATGAGGATGAGAAGGAAGGCTACTGACACATCCTTGGCAGAAGGATTTTGAACTGGAGCATTGCTTTGATCTCTTTCAGGTGGAAAGGAGAGGCACAATGAAAAGGAAAGCAAGAGCCCAGATTCAGCCGTGAGTTTTGGCCTAGGGTTAAAGGACAGCAAACTGGAGGAATGGCGAGGAGGAGAACTGCTCTTTCACAGTCAGGCTGGGATTGGTTCAAGCCTGTGGGTGCACAGCAAGGCTCTCTTGACCACTTGCCTTTCTCACCTCCACCTCCTTCTTCCTTTAGACACATCAATGTTGGCAGCGACTTTCAGGCTGAGCTCCCAGAGCTGCAGAACAGAGCAGCAAGTGAGGATGAAGAGCCTGCAAGCCTGGTCTGGAAGCCCTGGGGAGAGGATGACTCTGACATGGAAAAACCTGACAGAGGTAGCTTTGCTTCAAGCTTTGCTTCCAGCCCTGAGCTACTTGGGTCTTGAAAAGGCTCCTTATGCCTAAAAAGGCAGCGTTTTGCAGGCTCTGCTTCTCTCCTTGTCTCGCCCATCTTCCCATGTAGAAGTGTTAGAGGCAAGGAGAAAGAGCAAGCACCTTGCTCTCCAAACTGGTCAGGGCCGTTTGCCACTGGAAGAGGGGAGATTGGCCCCCACTTCTTCTTACAGAAGCTGCTTTGGAGGGAGAGCCAGCACTGCGTGGGCCCTTGCTTCAGCTGGCTCTGTCTTTGCTCTCCTTTTCATGCTCTCTCTCCAAGCTGCTGTCTTTAGCTGCCGGCCTTTCCTTCTGCCTTGCATGGCAAGCTTTGCCCTTTGCTGGCCTCCAGGCTGACTTTCGGTGGGTTTTTTCTTGTGCTTGCAGTAAGAGAACTGTTGGACATGGCCAGCTCCCGTGGCATTCCCGGGGCAGCAGCTAACCTGGAGCGCGCCCTGCACTGCCTGCACCAGGCACGCGGCAGCGTTCCGGTAAGAAGCGGCTGTTTGGGCGCAGAGGAGAGGGCACAGGGAATGCAGAAGGCCTGGGCACTGGGACAGCCTTTCCTGGCTGCTCTTGGAAGAAGGGTCTTAACAGGGAGCAGAGCACTTGCTGCCTGCTGGGTCTCCTCCAGCTGCGTCAGGGCTGAGCCCAAAGGGCTCCAGCAGGGAGAATCTCCCTCCTGGAGGCGGCGGCGGCGGAAGGTCCTGCTGCCTTGTAAATGGCCTGGAGATTTGGGTTCTCTAAGACATTTGGAGGGGAAATTCCCAGAAGCCTCAGTCAGCTGAGGCCATTCTGGCTGCAGGAGCAGCAAAATCCTCAGCTTGGTGAGCAAAAGGCCACTCTTGGGGACCAGGATCAAAGGGTTGGGCAGCAAAAACTAGGGACTGGGAGCAAATGACAGTGTTTCACCCACATGGGATACAGTCGCTTGAATGTCTGGAGAGGCAAAGGAGCTGAAAGGCAGCACCTGTGATTTTTTGGCTCATTTTTAATGTGCTGGGGCGGCTAAAGCCTTTTCCCTCTTGATCTTGCAGGAGGCTCTGGAGATGCTGCTCTCAGAGGGGCCTGCAACACCTCAAGGCCATCCCATGGCTGATTATCATTACGCAGGTAGGCAAAGCAGAGCTTCTTGCGTCCCTGACAGATGCTGCCGTCCCCTTCATTCTTGTGGCAAGCGTTTCTGCTTCAAGAAATTGTGCTTAACACCAGCACAAGGTCTTGTCTCCTCTGTGGGTGGGCAAAGCACCAGCATCTAGTCCTTCAGCTTTACTTGTTTTCCAATCCTTCTCCCCGGGCAATGCCTGCTCTTGTCTTCACGACCTTCTGAGGGAGCAGACACGTACACCCACGTGAATGACGGCCTGCGACCGTTTTCTTTCGGCAGCCAGAGGAATCTACTTGGTGTGGATCAAGGGATCTGTTTACTAGCCGCTGCTTTTTATTGCCAGGCTCTGATAGATGGACACCTGAGGAGAAGGAGTCCTTCCAAAAGGCTTTCCACACCTACGGCAAGGATTTTCATCTCATCCAGAAGCAGGTAAAGCCACGGGACATTCTTTACCCGAGCAGATCAGCAGCAGGAAAGCTTGCTTATTTCTGGGAACAAGCACTGGGCTTCAGTCTCTCTCTTCTCAAGGAGCAAGTATCTTCAAGTAGTAACAAAAGGGGACATCAAAAGCCTGTGTCAAAAGGATGATCCTGCCTCTCCAGCCCTTTTCTCCAAGCTCTTTTGGAAGATGAAGCTTTATTCTGTCAGACTTGTGGCACAGGTCTGCTGCTGCTTCCACAAGACGCTGTGCTGGCATAACTGGAGTGAAGCGGGGAAAGAAGAACTGTGCTAGGTGGATTTGTTGTTGATCTGTGCATTGCGTGTATTAGCACCTAGCATCATACAGGGTTTAAGACATTGCATGATGCCTCTCTTTCTCCATGTTGATTTCATTTTACACCCTACTCCATTTACTTCATGCTTTTACTTCCTAGTTCACTCCATAGTCTACTTTTTCCCCAGTGCACCCGACACCATTTGCGATTCCTTCTTTTTCTCTTCACAACAGATCCAGACTAAGACCGTGGCCCAGTGTGTGGAGTACTACTACTCCTGGAAAAAGGAGCATAAACTTGCCAGCACTCTTGCTCAGGTGAGGGGCAAGAAAATGGAGAGGTGCCAGGAAGGTCGAGAAACTGGGAGAAGGGGAGAAAAGCTGCTGGCGAGCCATGCCAGATGCCCCTTTGCCAGGATCACATCGTCCCATGCGCTGGGAAAGGCACAGCAGATGCTGCCCGGGCCTTCCTTGTGCTGCTGCCCTGAAGTATGCAATTCTGGAGCCTAACTTTGACCCAAGAAAGCAGCACCGCCACCAAAATGGGCTTTGACTCTCTACAGATGGGCTTCTCAAGGGCTGGCACCCTCGCTGACTCCAATCAGACCCCAAATTCCCCACTGCTTGCTGACATCAGCAGTCCAGGCTGCCTTTGTGGATATGCTGCAGATTTTCAGGGAGTTTTTCTAGCATGCCAGCATAGTCCCCAAGAAGGAGCTGCTGGTGCTGTGGCTCCCCTAAAACTTTCCTTACTGGCAAAGAGCAATTTGCTTCCCATCATGTGAGAGAGAGAGAGAGAGAGAGAGACAGGGAGGGAGATTATTTTGGGGACTAGAAAATGGCTAAGCATGTGTCTACCCTAATTGGACTGAATTGAAATGCCATTGCCTAGACATTTGTGGAGGAAAAGCAGAGAGAAATAGATGTTAGGCAGAAAGGTAGAAATAAGAAATGTAGAGCTCTAAATAGCCAGGTCTTTCTCCCACCCCTTTGGCCTGTAGAAAAGAGGAGTATTTTCCTCCAAGCTCTGTGTTGGCAGCCCGCCGCAGCCCATTGGCAAAGGCAGCCGTTTTCTCAGCTCTTGAGGCTTTGGAAGGATTTGCTTAGGCCGATAGATTTTTGTGCTGGATGCTCTGATTTCCAGCTTTGTGAGAGGAAGGAAGCATTGATAAGGACTCTTTGATTTCCAGAGCGTGGGCAAAGCAAAGAGGAGCAAAAGCCCTCCCAGAAAGGAGAAGGGGGAGCCAGGGAAGAGAAGCCGCAAGAGGGCTCGCAGCGCCGAGTGTCCCTGCTGCCAACCGCGCCAGCCGCCCCCTTCGGCGGGAGGCCCCTTTCCCTGCGGGCAGTGCAAACGGTGCGCAAGTTCCTCCTCTTTCTGCTCAAAGCTGCGCCTTTGGACTAAAAGGGGCTGACCCTTTTCAAAGGCACCGCAGGGGAAGCTGGGGGCACTTGCAGCATCTCCCCCGGCAGCCGTGCTCAAGCTTAACACCCACCTCAATCCCAAAGAGCTTAGGTAAAACCCAGCCTTCACAATGAAACCTTGCCGTGCCCCAACAAGACACAGTTGATACAAGTAGGAATAGATCCATCAAAGCTTGGTTTGATGCTGCTGATCAAATTCAAAAGAGGATGCAGCAAAAGGAGGAAGACATTTCAAGGCATTGAAAGTAGAACCATCAGACTCATGGTGCTGATCCATTGACAAATGTGCCACTGCCCGAAAAGACAGAAATTCATACTCAAACGGAGATCTTGGCACTTGGTTTCATGGTGTGTACTAGCGTGAGCAATGGATGGTTTGCTTCCTATCTTGCAGGGTGTTTGAAAGCATGAAGGAAAGGAACAAACACAGCAGAAGACATCGGCCTCGGAAGACAGCAGAGCCTCTCCCCAAGAAGAAAAGACCAAATTAGACAACCCTGCAGGTTGTCCAGGGCTAGCAAGAGTTAGGCAGATTAGTTAGATAGGAATACAAGTGTTAGATATTAGTTAGATAGGAATAGGACTGTTTTTTAAGCTTTTTGGGTTGTTTAATCTTCTACTTCGTTAGTTTACATGATAGTAACCTCCTCAATTTAGTAGTTAAGGTACATTAGTATTATTCAGGACTCATTAGTATTATTAGATTTATCAGTAAATGTCAGAGGTTGGGTGTTTTGTATGCTCTGCCATATGCTCTTTGTCATTTTGCCTTTGTTGAGACCTAATCTGTCTTTATCATTAAACCAATGTTTGTTCCATTTTGTCTGTTTGTCTGTATGAAAGCACTCCAGCAATGTTTGTTCCATTTGCCTGGTGTTGCAAAGACGGCACTTGCCCTGAGAGAAGAAGCTGGGCAGGCGCCACCTCCCCCAGGCCCAGCCCCTTGCTAAGCTGGCAGGACTTCCTGACGTGTGTCTCCTTTACTGCCAGTGAAATACCGCTGGGGCTTCAGCCTTTGATTCCTCAACATCTCAGCTGGGAGTGGAAAGGGAGGCTTTGTTTAATTCACTGAATTGCATCTAGATGAGTGGTCTGGTCTCCCCATATTTTCTGGCATAAAAGCAGCGGGTTGAGTCCTTTTTGGAGCCCAGACAGAAAAATTTCTTTCATTTTGGGGGACTGATGGAGCTGACCAGCTTGGAGGACGTTTCTAAGCCCTCCGATTCTATCCAATTCCTATCGGCATGCACCACAAAGGCATGGCTAGTTCAGTTGCAGTTTCTCCTGAAAGGACCAGTGTCCCGCTCTGGGCCTCCAGCAATCTCCTTAGCTAAAGCCGAGCGGGTGTGATCATTATCCTCTGACTTGTCACAGCTGGGGCACTTGCGCCAAAGAAGAATCCAAGTCACTCTTTTATGGAGGCCAGCAAATGGCCCTGCCTAGCAAGGCTTTGGTGGCAGGGGCTGTGGAGGGTGGATGGAGAGGGGGCGAGGGAGGGGGCAATTGGCAGGCTGCTTCTGGGAAGCCGAGGCAAGCTTGCCCTTGTCTGATGGAGCCGGTGCAGGTGGGCTTTGGAGGCTACAAAGTATCTGCCTTGCAGTGGGACTTGTTCCAGCTGCCCCCTCAGTTTGCTGGCCAGTGGGTAACATGCAGGCTGGGAAGGAAGCAAGATTGGGACTGAAGCAAGATTTGCTTTTCCTTAAGGACAGGCAGGAAAGCAGCAAAGCTGCCTGGCTTTTCTCATATCTGGGATCTAGGCGTTAAAAGCAATGTGAAGGCCAGCAGTGTGGAAAGGCAATTCTGTAAGTGTTGCTTCCTTAGAGGAATGCCAGAGTCTTTTGGGACAACCACCGAGCTTCTCCAAGGGAGCTGGAAGAGGGATCTAGAAATTCTGCCTGAATGTTTGCTAGAGAAATGCCCGTGTGCTGTCCCTGGGTGTGTGTGTGTGTGTGTCCCCATCAGTTGGCCTGAAAAAGATCCTGTTTCTCCAAGTTTCAAGGGAGGAGTGATGAGGTGAGAGACCAGCTCAGAGGCCCAAAGGAGGGAAACCATGCAGTGACATTATTGGGCAGCAAAAGGAGAATTGAGAAAGGGGGCAGGATGAATGCCTCCACTTTGAGAGGAAGCTTTGGAGTTGGCTCTGCGCTAGGCAACTTGCAAATTCCAGCTCCTCTCAGAGCTGGAGGAGAGCCAGTGGGAGGAGCCCTTCTGGTTCTCCAGGGCAGGAGATGAGGTCTGGGCCCTTGCACAGAGGCAGGCTCCTGTGCACCTTCAGCTGGAGGCACCTTGCAGAGAAGCACTGGGAAGAGCCAGGGCTGTCCCTGCACTGCTTTTGCCCGTCTCATCAGACGACTGAGGAGAAAAGGCCCAATGGGAAGCTTCTCAGAGCAAACTTGCAGCAGAAGAAGTACAAGGGGCAGAGGCGGCCCATGCCCCTTTCTGTCCCATGGCTCCCCCAGGGGTTCCAGATGGAATGTTGGGCTGTGCCCATAGCAACTGTCGTTGTCTCCTGCTCCTGCGGCCCTTGCTGGAACACTGGTGGAGCAGCGCTGGAGCAGCAGCTGCAGGATCAGCTCCTGGGCTGTCCCTGACCAGCCGCCTTCTGCACTCAGCGCCAGACCCGGCCTCTGCACCGACATCCTGGTCTCCTCGTCTGCCTCCGGGCATCCCCAGAGCACTTGGGAACCCTCCAAGGTAAGAAAATCCCCGTTTGCCCTCAAAGCACTAGCACAGGGGCAGGAGGCTCCAGCTGCCTCTCCCACCAAGCACGACACACAGGCTGCGTGCTCACTTTCCCCAGACGAGCTTCCACGTGAAAGCAGGGTGCAGCTTCTGAAGGAATTGTGTTGCCTCCAGGGGAAACACAGACCTTTCCATAGAGGACCTAGAGAGGTGTCCCAGTGCAGTTGCAGATCCTCGTCCACGCATCACCTGATTAAACGTTCTTGGCACCCATTTCAGTCCTCAAACTATCTTGTGCTGACCCCAAAACAAATTGTTCCTGGCTGAGCAGGTCAGGGCTTCAGTGTCAACAAATCCCCTTATGCCCTGACTCTGCTCACACCCGCTCCAAAGCTTCAAACACCACAATGATGGCACTTCTCCTCTGGCATCCCTGTCGTTCAGGGCATGGAAGCATTTGACTGGGCTTCTCTGCAAACACAGGCTTTCAACTTCAAAAACCATCTGGGATCAGCAATTCTTATCTACTTACGTATTTACATCGCCTATAGATCCCTTCTATTTTAAGATCTTTAGAGATTCTTTTTTCAGTGCACGTAGGGCTGGTTCTACCTCATGCTCAGGGGCGGCCGTCAAATGCCATCTCCTCAAGAGCACAATCACAGTAGCACAGAATTTTCTGCCTTGGAAGGGATTCTGAAAGATCACTGAGGCCAACTGCAGGGCCTGCCCGGGGCAGCCTCAACAATCACAGCCTGTGCCCAAGAGCAGTGTCCAAACACTTTTGGAGCTCAGTCAGCCTTGGTGCTGTGCCCCCTTCCCTGGGGAGGCTGTTGCAGTGCCCAAGCAGCCTGTGGCTGAAGAAGCTTTTCCTTCGATCCAACCTAAGCCTGCACTGGCACATCTCCCCTGCCATTCTCTTGGCTCTTCTCCGTGGCCCCGGGAGTGAAGAGAGTAGTGCATGGCCTTCTGCTTGCCCTCCTGAGGAAGCTGCTGACTGCTGGAGGGTCCTGCCTAGGACATTCCATGTCAAAAAGGCAGCAATGACAGCAAAGAGAAAGGAGCTGGGACACGGGAGCTCGGGCTTTGCAATGATGAGGATGAGAAGGAAGGCTACTGACACATCCTTGGCAGAAGGATTTTGAACTGGAGCATTGCTTTGATCTCTTTCAGGTGGAAAGGAGAGGCACAATGAAAAGGAAAGCAAGAGCCCAGATTCAGCCGTGAGTTTTGGCCTAGGGTTAAAGGACAGCAAACTGGAGGAATGGCGAGGAGGAGAACTGCTCTTTCACAGTCAGGCTGGGATTGGTTCAAGCCTGTGGGTGCACAGCAAGGCTCTCTTGACCACTTGCCTTTCTCACCTCCACCTCCTTCTTCCTTTAGACACATCAATGTTGGCAGCGACTTTCAGGCTGAGCTCCCAGAGCTGCAGAACAGAGCACCAAGTGAGGATGAAGAGCCTGCAAGCCTGGTCTGGAAGCCCTGGGGAGAGGATGACTCTGACATGGAAAAACCTGACAGAGGTAGCTTTGCTTCAAGCTTTGCTTCCAGCCCTGAGCTACTTGGGTCTTGAAAAGGCTCCTTATGCCTAAAAAGGCAGCGTTTTGCAGGCTCTGCTTCTCTCCTTGTCTCGCCCATCTTCCCATGTAGAAGTGTTAGAGGCAAGGAGAAAGAGCAAGCACCTTGCTCTCCAAACTGGTCAGGGCCGTTTGCCACTGGAAGAGGGGAGATTGGCCCCCACTTCTTCTTACAGAAGCTGCTTTGGAGGGAGAGCCAGCACTGCGTGGGCCCTTGCTTCAGCTGGCTCTGTCTTTGCTCTCCTTTTCATGCTCTCTCTCCAAGCTGCTGTCTTTAGCTGCCGGCCTTTCCTTCTGCCTTGCATGGCAACCTTTGCCCTTTGCTGGCCTCCAGGCTGACTTTCGGTGGGTTTTTTCTTGTGCTTGCAGTAAGAGAACTGTTGGACATGGCCAGCTCCCGTGGCATTCCCGGGGCAGCAGCTAACCTGGAGCGCGCCCTGCACTGCCTGCACCAGGCACGCGGCAGCGTTCCGGTAAGAAGCGGCTGTTTGGGCGCAGAGGAGAGGGCACAGGGAATGCAGAAGGCCTGGGCACTGGGACAGCCTTTCCTGGCTGCTCTTGGAAGAAGGGTCTTAACAGGGAGCAGAGCACTTGCTGCCTGCTGGGTCTCCTCCAGCTGCGTCAGGGCTGAGCCCAAAGGGCTCCAGCAGGGAGAATCTCCCTCCTGGAGGCGGCGGCGGCGGAAGGTCCTGCTGCCTTGTAAATGGCCTGGAGATTTGGGTTCTCTAAGACATTTGGAGGGGAAATTCCCAGAAGCCTCACTCAGCTGAGGCCATTCTGGCTGCAGGAGCAGCAAAATCCTCAGCTTGGTGAGCAAAAGGCCACTCTTGGGGACCAGGATCAAAGGGTTGGGCAGCAAAAACTAGGGACTGGGAGCAAATGACAGTGTTTCACCCACATGGGATACAGTCGCTTGAATGTCTGGAGAGGCAAAGGAGCTGAAAGGCAGCACCTGTGATTTTTTGGCTCATTTTTAATGTGCTGGGGCGGCTAAAGCCTTTTCCCTCTTGATCTTGCAGGAGGCTCTGGAGATGCTGCTCTCAGAGGGGCCTGCAACACCTCAAGGCCATCCCATGGCTGATTATCATTACGCAGGTAGGCAAAGCAGAGCTTCTTGCGTCCCTGACAGATGCTGCCGTCCCCTTCATTCTTGTGGCAAGCGTTTCTGCTTCAAGAAATTGTGCTTAACACCAGCACAAGGTCTTGTCTCCTCTGTGGGTGGGCAAAGCACCAGCATCTAGTCCTTCAGCTTTACTTGTTTTCCAATCCTTCTCCCCGGGCAATGCCTGCTCTTGTCTTCACGACCTTCTGAGGGAGCAGACACGTACACCCACGTGAATGACGGCCTGCGACCGTTTTCTTTCGGCAGCCAGAGGAATCTACTTGGTGTGGATCAAGGGATCTGTTTACTAGCCGCTGCTTTTTATTGCCAGGCTCTGATAGATGGACACCTGAGGAGAAGGAGTCCTTCCAAAAGGCTTTCCACACCTACGGCAAGGATTTTCATCTCATCCAGAAGCAGGTAAAGCCACGGGACATTCTTTACCCGAGCAGATCAGCAGCAGGAAAGCTTGCTTATTTCTGGGAACAAGCACTGGGCTTCAGTCTCTCTCTTCTCAAGGAGCAAGTATCTTCAAGTAGTAACAAAAGGGGACATCAAAAGCCTGTGTCAAAAGGATGATCCTGCCTCTCCAGCCCTTTTCTCCAAGCTCTTTTGGAAGATGAAGCTTTATTCTGTCAGACTTGTGGCACAGGTCTGCTGCTGCTTCCACAAGACGCTGTGCTGGCATAACTGGAGTGAAGCGGGGAAAGAAGAACTGTGCTAGGTGGATTTGTTGTTGATCTGTGCATTGCGTGTATTAGCACCTAGCATCATACAGGGTTTAAGACATTGCATGATGCCTCTCTTTCTCCATGTTGATTTCATTTTACACCCTACTCCATTTACTTCATGCTTTTACTTCCTAGTTCACTCCATAGTCTACTTTTTCCCCAGTGCACCCGACACCATTTGCGATTCCTTCTTTTTCTCTTCACAACAGATCCAGACTAAGACCGTGGCCCAGTGTGTGGAGTACTACTACTCCTGGAAAAAGGAGCATAAACTTGCCAGCACTCTTGCTCAGGTGAGGGGCAAGAAAATGGAGAGGTGCCAGGAAGGTCGAGAAACTGGGAGAAGGGGAGAAAAGCTGCTGGCGAGCCATGCCAGATGCCCCTTTGCCAGGATCACATCGTCCCATGCGCTGGGAAAGGCACAGCAGATGCTGCCCGGGCCTTCCTTGTGCTGCTGCCCTGAAGTATGCAATTCTGGAGCCTAACTTTGACCCAAGAAAGCAGCACCGCCACCAAAATGGGCTTTGACTCTCTACAGATGGGCTTCTCAAGGGCTGGCACCCTCGCTGACTCCAATCAGACCCCAAATTCCCCACTGCTTGCTGACATCAGCAGTCCAGGCTGCCTTTGTGGATATGCTGCAGATTTTCAGGGAGTTTTTCTAGCATGCCAGCATAGTCCCCAAGAAGGAGCTGCTGGTGCTGTGGCTCCCCTAAAACTTTCCTTAGCGGCAAAGAGCAATTTGCTTCCCATCATGTGAGAGAGAGAGAGAGAGAGAGAGACAGGGAGGGAGATTATTTTGGGGACTAGAAAATGGCTAAGCATGTGTCTACCCTAATTGGACTGAATTGAAATGCCATTGCCTAGACATTTGTGGAGGAAAAGCAGAGAGAAATAGATGTTAGGCAGAAAGGTAGAAATAAGAAATGTAGAGCTCTAAATAGCCAGGTCTTTCTCCCACCCCTTTGGCCTGTAGAAAAGAGGAGTATTTTCCTCCAAGCTCTGGCTTGGCAGCCCGCCGCAGCCCATTGGCAAAGGCAGCCGTTTTCTCAGCTCTTGAGGCTTTGGAAGGATTTGCTTAGGCCGATAGATTTTTCTGCTGGATGCTCTGATTTCCAGCTTTGTGAGAGGAAGGAATCATTGATAAGGACTCTTTGATTTCCAGAGCGTGGGCAAAGCAAAGAGGAGCAAAAGCCCTCCCAGAAAGGAGAAGGGGGAGCCAGGGAAGAGAAGCCGCAAGAGGGCTCGCAGCGCCCAGTGTCCCTGCTGCCAACCGCGCCAGCCGCCCCCTTCGGCGGGAGGCCCCTTTCCCTGCGGGCAGTGCAAACGGTGCGCAAGTTCCTCCTCTTTCTGCTCAAAGCTGCGCCTTTGGACTAAAAGGGGCTGACCCTTTTCAAAGGCACCGCAGGGGAAGCTGGGGGCACTTGCAGCATCTCCCCCGGCAGCCGTGCTCAAGCTTAACACCCACCTCAATCCCAAAGAGCTTAGGTAAAACCCAGCCTTCACAATGAAACCTTGCCGTGCCCCAACAAGACACAGTTGATACAAGTAGGAATAGATCCATCAAAGCTTGGTTTGATGCTGCTGATCAAATTCAAAAGAGGATGCAGCAAAAGGAGGAAGACATTTCAAGGCATTGAAAGTAGAACCATCAGACTCATGGTGCTGATCCATTGACAAATGTGCCACTGCCCGAAAAGACAGAAATTCATACTCAAACGGAGATCTTGGCACTTGGTTTCATGGTGTGTACTAGCGTCAGCAATGGATGGTTTGCTTCCTATCTTGCAGGGTGTTTGAAAGCATGAAGGAAAGGAACAAACACAGCAGAAGACATCGGCCTCGGAAGACAGCAGAGCCTCTCCCCAAGAAGAAAAGACCAAATTAGACAACCCTGCAGGTTGTCCAGGGCTAGCAAGAGTTAGGCAGATTAGTTAGATAGGAATACAAGTGTTAGATATTAGTTAGATAGGAATAGGACTGTTTTTTAAGCTTTTTGGGTTGTTTAATCTTCTACTTCGTTAGTTTACATGATAGTAACCTCCTCAATTTAGTAGTTAAGGTACATTAGTATTATTCAGGACTCATTAGTATTATTAGATTTATCAGTAAATGTCAGAGGTTGGGTGTTTTGTATGCTCTGCCATATGCTCTTTGTCATTTTGCCTTTGTTGAGACCTAATCTGTCTTTATCATTAAACCAATGTTTGTTCCATTTTGTCTGTTTGTCTGTATGAAAGCACTCCAGCAATGTTTGTTCCATTTGCCTGGTGTTGCAAAGACGGCACTTGCCCTGAGAGAAGAAGCTGGGCAGGCGCCACCTCCCCCAGGCCCAGCCCCTTGCTAAGCTGGCAGGACTTCCTGACGTGTGTCTCCTTTACTGCCAGTGAAATACCGCTGGGGCTTCAGCCTTTGATTCCTCAACATCTCAGCTGGGAGTGGAAAGGGAGGCTTTGTTTAATTCACTGAATTGCATCTAGATGAGTGGTCTGGTCTCCCCATATTTTCTGGCATAAAAGCAGCGGGTTGAGTCCTTTTTGGAGCCCAGACAGAAAAATTTCTTTCATTTTGGGGGACTGATGGAGCTGACCAGCTTGGAGGACGTTTCTAAGCCCTCCGATTCTATCCAATTCCTATCGGCATGCACCACAAAGGCATGGCTAGTTCAGTTGCAGTTTCTCCTGAAAGGACCAGTGTCCCGCTCTGGGCCTCCAGCAATCTCCTTAGCTAAAGCCGAGCGGGTGTGATCATTATCCTCTGACTTGTCACAGCTGGGGCACTTGCGCCAAAGAAGAATCCAAGTCACTCTTTTATGGAGGCCAGCAAATGGCCCTGCCTAGCAAGGCTTTGGTGGCAGGGGCTGTGGAGGGTGGATGGAGAGGGGGCGAGGGAGGGGGCAATTGGCAGGCTGCTTCTGGGAAGCCGAGGCAAGCTTGCCCTTGTCTGATGGAGCCGGTGCAGGTGGGCTTTGGAGGCTACAAAGTATCTGCCTTGCAGTGGGACTTGTTCCAGCTGCCCCCTCAGTTTGCTGGCCAGTGGGTAACATGCAGGCTGGGAAGGAAGCAAGATTGGGACTGAAGCAAGATTTGCTTTTCCTTAAGGACAGGCAGGAAAGCAGCAAAGCTGCCTGGCTTTTCTCATATCTGGGATCTAGGCGTTAAAAGCAATGTGAAGGCCAGCAGTGTGGAAAGGCAATTCTGTAAGTGTTGCTTCCTTAGAGGAATGCCAGAGTCTTTTGGGACAACCACCGAGCTTCTCCAAGGGAGCTGGAAGAGGGATCTAGAAATTCTGCCTGAATGTTTGCTAGAGAAATGCCCGTGTGCTGTCCCTGGGTGTGTGTGTGTGTGTGTCCCCATCAGTTGGCCTGAAAAAGATCCTGTTTCTCCAAGTTTCAAGGGAGGAGTGATGAGGTGAGAGACCAGCTCAGAGGCCCAAAGGAGGGAAACCATGCAGTGACATTATTGGGCAGCAAAAGGAGAATTGAGAAAGGGGGCAGGATGAATGCCTCCACTTTGAGAGGAAGCTTTGGAGTTGGCTCTGCGCTAGGCAACTTGCAAATTCCAGCTCCTCTCAGAGCTGGAGGAGAGCCAGTGGGAGGAGCCCTTCTGGTTCTCCAGGGCAGGAGATGAGGTCTGGGCCCTTGCACAGAGGCAGGCTCCTGTGCACCTTCAGCTGGAGGCACCTTGCAGAGAAGCACTGGGAAGAGCCAGGGCTGTCCCTGCACTGCTTTTGCCCGTCTCATCAGACGACTGAGGAGAAAAGGCCCAATGGGAAGCTTCTCAGAGCAAACTTGCAGCAGAAGAAGTACAAGGGGCAGAGGCGGCCCATGCCCCTTTCTGTCCCATGGCTCCCCCAGGGGTTCCAGATGGAATGTTGGGCTGTGCCCATAGCAACTGTCGTTGTCTCCTGCTCCTGCGGCCCTTGCTGGAACACTGGTGGAGCAGCGCTGGAGCAGCAGCTGCAGGATCAGCTCCTGGGCTGTCCCTGACCAGCCGCCTTCTGCACTCAGCGCCAGACCCGGCCTCTGCACCGACATCCTGGTCTCCTCGTCTGCCTCCGGGCATCCCCAGAGCACTTGGGAACCCTCCAAGGTAAGAAAATCCCCGTTTGCCCTCAAAGCACTAGCACAAGGGCAGGAGGCTCCAGCTGCCTCTCCCACCAAGCACGACACACAGGCTGCGTGCTCACTTTCCCCAGACGAGCTTCCACGTGAAAGCAGGGTGCAGCTTCTGAAGGAATTGTGTTGCCTCCAGGGGAAACACAGACCTTTCCATAGAGGACCTAGAGAGGTGTCCCAGTGCAGTTGCAGATCCTCGTCCACGCATCACCTGATTAAACGTTCTTGGCACCCATTTCAGTCCTCAAACTATCTTGTGCTGACCCCAAAACAAATTGTTCCTGGCTGAGCAGGTCAGGGCTTCAGTGTCAACAAATCCCCTTATGCCCTGACTCTGCTCACACCCGCTCCAAAGCTTCAAACACCACAATGATGGCACTTCTCCTCTGGCATCCCTGTCGTTCAGGGCATGGAAGCATTTGACTGGGCTTCTCTGCAAACACAGGCTTTCAACTTCAAAAACCATCTGGGATCAGCAATTCTTATCTACTTACGTATTTACATCGCCTATAGATCCCTTCTATTTTAATATCTTTAGAGATTCTTTTTTCAGTGCACGTAGGGCTGGTTCTACCTCATGCTCAGGGGCGGCCGTCAAATGCCATCTCCTCAAGAGCACAATCACAGTAGCACAGAATTTTCTGCCTTGGAAGGGATTCTGAAAGATCACTGAGGCCAACTGCAGGGCCTGCCCGGGGCAGCCTCAACAATCACAGCCTGTGCCCAAGAGCAGTGTCCAAACACTTTTGGAGCTCAGTCAGCCTTGGTGCTGTGCCCCCTTCCCTGGGGAGGCTGTTGCAGTGCCCAAGCAGCCTGTGGCTGAAGAAGCTTTTCCTTCGATCCAACCTAAGCCTGCACTGGCACATCTCCCCTGCCATTCTCTTGGCTCTTCTCCGTGGCCCCGGGAGTGAAGAGAGTAGTGCATGGCCTTCTGCTTGCCCTCCTGAGGAAGCTGCTGACTGCTGGAGGGTCCTGCCTAGGACATTCCATGTCAAAAAGGCAGCAATGACAGCAAAGAGAAAGGAGCTGGGACACGGGAGCTCGGGCTTTGCAATGATGAGGATGAGAAGGAAGGCTACTGACACATCCTTGGCAGAAGGATTTTGAACTGGAGCATTGCTTTGATCTCTTTCAGGTGGAAAGGAGAGGCACAATGAAAAGGAAAGCAAGAGCCCAGATTCAGCCGTGAGTTTTGGCCTAGGGTTAAAGGACAGCAAACTGGAGGAATGGCGAGGAGGAGAACTGCTCTTTCACAGTCAGGCTGGGATTGGTTCAAGCCTGTGGGTGCACAGCAAGGCTCTCTTGACCACTTGCCTTTCTCACCTCCACCTCCTTCTTCCTTTAGACACATCAATGTTGGCAGCGACTTTCAGGCTGAGCTCCCAGAGCTGCAGAACAGAGCACCAAGTGAGGATGAAGAGCCTGCAAGCCTGGTCTGGAAGCCCTGGGGAGAGGATGACTCTGACATGGAAAAACCTGACAGAGGTAGCTTTGCTTCAAGCTTTGCTTCCAGCCCTGAGCTACTTGGGTCTTGAAAAGGCTCCTTATGCCTAAAAAGGCAGCGTTTTGCAGGCTCTGCTTCTCTCCTTGTCTCGCCCATCTTCCCATGTAGAAGTGTTAGAGGCAAGGAGAAAGAGCAAGCACCTTGCTCTCCAAACTGGTCAGGGCCGTTTGCCACTGGAAGAGGGGAGATTGGCCCCCACTTCTTCTTACAGAAGCTGCTTTGGAGGGAGAGCCAGCACTGCGTGGGCCCTTGCTTCAGCTGGCTCTGTCTTTGCTCTCCTTTTCATGCTCTCTCTCCAAGCTGCTGTCTTTAGCTGCCGGCCTTTCCTTCTGCCTTGCATGGCAACCTTTGCCCTTTGCTGGCCTCCAGGCTGACTTTCGGTGGGTTTTTTCTTGTGCTTGCAGTAAGAGAACTGTTGGACATGGCCAGCTCCCGTGGCATTCCCGGGGCAGCAGCTAACCTGGAGCGCGCCCTGCACTGCCTGCACCAGGCACGCGGCAGCGTTCCGGTAAGAAGCGGCTGTTTGGGCGCAGAGGAGAGGGCACAGGGAATGCAGAAGGCCTGGGCACTGGGACAGCCTTTCCTGGCTGCTCTTGGAAGAAGGGTCTTAACAGGGAGCAGAGCACTTGCTGCCTGCTGGGTCTCCTCCAGCTGCGTCAGGGCTGAGCCCAAAGGGCTCCAGCAGGGAGAATCTCCCTCCTGGAGGCGGCGGCGGCGGAAGGTCCTGCTGCCTTGTAAATGGCCTGGAGATTTGGGTTCTCTAAGACATTTGGAGGGGAAATTCCCAGAAGCCTCACTCAGCTGAGGCCATTCTGGCTGCAGGAGCAGCAAAATCCTCAGCTTGGTGAGCAAAAGGCCACTCTTGGGGACCAGGATCAAAGGGTTGGGCAGCAAAAACTAGGGACTGGGAGCAAATGACAGTGTTTCACCCACATGGGATACAGTCGCTTGAATGTCTGGAGAGGCAAAGGAGCTGAAAGGCAGCACCTGTGATTTTTTGGCTCATTTTTAATGTGCTGGGGCGGCTAAAGCCTTTTCCCTCTTGATCTTGCAGGAGGCTCTGGAGATGCTGCTCTCAGAGGGGCCTGCAACACCTCAAGGCCATCCCATGGCTGATTATCATTACGCAGGTAGGCAAAGCAGAGCTTCTTGCGTCCCTGACAGATGCTGCCGTCCCCTTCATTGTTGTGGCAAGCGTTTCTGCTTCAAGAAATTGTGCTTAACACCAGCACAAGGTCTTGTCTCCTCTGTGGGTGGGCAAAGCACCAGCATCTAGTCCTTCAGCTTTACTTGTTTTCCAATCCTTCTCCCCGGGCAATGCCTGCTCTTGTCTTCACGACCTTCTGAGGGAGCAGACACGTACACCCACGTGAATGACGGCCTGCGACCGTTTTCTTTCGGCAGCCAGAGGAATCTACTTGGTGTGGATCAAGGGATCTGTTTACTAGCCGCTGCTTTTTATTGCCAGGCTCTGATAGATGGACACCTGAGGAGAAGGAGTCCTTCCAAAAGGCTTTCCACACCTACGGCAAGGATTTTCATCTCATCCAGAAGCAGGTAAAGCCACGGGACATTCTTTACCCGAGCAGATCAGCAGCAGGAAAGCTTGCTTATTTCTGGGAACAAGCACTGGGCTTCAGTCTCTCTCTTCTCAAGGAGCAAGTATCTTCAAGTAGTAACAAAAGGGGACATCAAAAGCCTGTGTCAAAAGGATGATCCTGCCTCTCCAGCCCTTTTCTCCAAGCTCTTTTGGAAGATGAAGCTTTATTCTGTCAGACTTGTGGCACAGGTCTGCTGCTGCTTCCACAAGACGCTGTGCTGGCATAACTGGAGTGAAGCGGGGAAAGAAGAACTGTGCTAGGTGGATTTGTTGTTGATCTGTGCATTGCGTGTATTAGCACCTAGCATCATACAGGGTTTAAGACATTGCATGATGCCTCTCTTTCTCCATGTTGATTTCATTTTACACCCTACTCCATTTACTTCATGCTTTTACTTCCTAGTTCACTCCATAGTCTACTTTTTCCCCAGTGCACCCGACACCATTTGCGATTCCTTCTTTTTCTCTTCACAACAGATCCAGACTAAGACCGTGGCCCAGTGTGTGGAGTACTACTACTCCTGGAAAAAGGAGCATAAACTTGCCAGCACTCTTGCTCAGGTGAGGGGCAAGAAAATGGAGAGGTGCCAGGAAGGTCGAGAAACTGGGAGAAGGGGAGAAAAGCTGCTGGCGAGCCATGCCAGATGCCCCTTTGCCAGGATCACATCGTCCCATGTGCTGGGAAAGGCACAGCAGATGCTGCCCGGGCCTTCCTTGTGCTGCTGCCCTGAAGTATGCAATTCTGGAGCCTAACTTTGACCCAAGAAAGCAGCACCGCCACCAAAATGGGCTTTGACTCTCTACAGATGGGCTTCTCAAGGGCTGGCACCCTCGCTGACTCCAATCAGACCCCAAATTCCCCACTGCTTGCTGACATCAGCAGTCCAGGCTGCCTTTGTGGATATGCTGCAGATTTTCAGGGAGTTTTTCTAGCATGCCAGCATAGTCCCCAAGAAGGAGCTGCTGGTGCTGTGGCTCCCCTAAAACTTTCCTTAGCGGCAAAGAGCAATTTGCTTCCCATCATGTGAGAGAGAGAGAGAGAGAGAGAGACAGGGAGGGAGATTATTTTGGGGACTAGAAAATGGCTAAGCATGTGTCTACCCTAATTGGACTGAATTGAAATGCCATTGCCTAGACATTTGTGGAGGAAAAGCAGAGAGAAATAGATGTTAGGCAGAAAGGTAGAAATAAGAAATGTAGAGCTCTAAATAGCCAGGTCTTTCTCCCACCCCTTTGGCCTGTAGAAAAGAGGAGTATTTTCCTCCAAGCTCTGGCTTGGCAGCCCGCCGCAGCCCATTGGCAAAGGCAGCCGTTTTCTCAGCTCTTGAGGCTTTGGAAGGATTTGCTTAGGCCGATAGATTTTTCTGCTGGATGCTCTGATTTCCAGCTTTGTGAGAGGAAGGAATCATTGATAAGGACTCTTTGATTTCCAGAGCGTGGGCAAAGCAAAGAGGAGCAAAAGCCCTCCCAGAAAGGAGAAGGGGGAGCCAGGGAAGAGAAGCCGCAAGAGGGCTCGCAGCGCCCAGTGTCCCTGCTGCCAACCGCGCCAGCCGCCCCCTTCGGCGGGAGGCCCCTTTCCCTGCGGGCAGTGCAAACGGTGCGCAAGTTCCTCCTCTTTCTGCTCAAAGCTGCGCCTTTGGACTAAAAGGGGCTGACCCTTTTCAAAGGCACCGCAGGGGAAGCTGGGGGCACTTGCAGCATCTCCCCCGGCAGCCGTGCTCAAGCTTAACACCCACCTCAATCCCAAAGAGCTTAGGTAAAACCCAGCCTTCACAATGAAACCTTGCCGTGCCCCAACAAGACACAGTTGATACAAGTAGGAATAGATCCATCAAAGCTTGGTTTGATGCTGCTGATCAAATTCAAAAGAGGATGCAGCAAAAGGAGGAAGACATTTCAAGGCATTGAAAGTAGAACCATCAGACTCATGGTGCTGATCCATTGACAAATGTGCCACTGCCCGAAAAGACAGAAATTCATACTCAAACGGAGATCTTGGCACTTGGTTTCATGGTGTGTACTAGCGTCAGCAATGGATGGTTTGCTTCCTATCTTGCAGGGTGTTTGAAAGCATGAAGGAAAGGAACAAACACAGCAGAAGACATCGGCCTCGGAAGACAGCAGAGCCTCTCCCCAAGAAGAAAAGACCAAATTAGACAACCCTGCAGGTTGTCCAGGGCTAGCAAGAGTTAGGCAGATTAGTTAGATAGGAATACAACTGTTAGATATTAGTTAGATAGGAATAGGACTGTTTTTTAAGCTTTTTGGGTTGTTTAATCTTCTACTTCGTTAGTTTACATGATAGTAACCTCCTCAATTTAGTAGTTAAGGTACATTAGTATTATTCAGGACTCATTAGTATTATTAGATTTATCAGTAAATGTCAGAGGTTGGGTGTTTTGTATGCTCTGCCATATGCTCTTTGTCATTTTGCCTTTGTTGAGACCTAATCTGTCTTTATCATTAAACCAATGTTTGTTCCATTTTGTCTGTTTGTCTGTATGAAAGCACTCCAGCAATGTTTGTTCCATTTGCCTGGTGTTGCAAAGACGGCACTTGCCCTGAGAGAAGAAGCTGGGCAGGCGCCACCTCCCCCAGGCCCAGCCCCTTGCTAAGCTGGCAGGACTTCCTGACGTGTGTCTCCTTTACTGCCAGTGAAATACCGCTGGGGCTTCAGCCTTTGATTCCTCAACATCTCAGCTGGGAGTGGAAAGGGAGGCTTTGTTTAATTCACTGAATTGCATCTAGATGAGTGGTCTGGTCTCCCCATATTTTCTGGCATAAAAGCAGCGGGTTGAGTCCTTTTTGGAGCCCAGACAGAAAAATTTCTTTCATTTTGGGGGACTGATGGAGCTGACCAGCTTGGAGGACGTTTCTAAGCCCTCCGATTCTATCCAATTCCTATCGGCATGCACCACAAAGGCATGGCTAGTTCAGTTGCAGTTTCTCCTGAAAGGACCAGTGTCCCGCTCTGGGCCTCCAGCAATCTCCTTAGCTAAAGCCGAGCGGGTGTGATCATTATCCTCTGACTTGTCACAGCTGGGGCACTTGCGCCAAAGAAGAATCCAAGTCACTCTTTTATGGAGGCCAGCAAATGGCCCTGCCTAGCAAGGCTTTGGTGGCAGGGGCTGTGGAGGGTGGATGGAGAGGGGGCGAGGGAGGGGGCAATTGGCAGGCTGCTTCTGGGAAGCCGAGGCAAGCTTGCCCTTGTCTGATGGAGCCGGTGCAGGTGGGCTTTGGAGGCTACAAAGTATCTGCCTTGCAGTGGGACTTGTTCCAGCTGCCCCCTCAGTTTGCTGGCCAGTGGGTAACATGCAGGCTGGGAAGGAAGCAAGATTGGGACTGAAGCAAGATTTGCTTTTCCTTAAGGACAGGCAGGAAAGCAGCAAAGCTGCCTGGCTTTTCTCATATCTGGGATCTAGGCGTTAAAAGCAATGTGAAGGCCAGCAGTGTGGAAAGGCAATTCTGTAAGTGTTGCTTCCTTAGAGGAATGCCAGAGTCTTTTGGGACAACCACCGAGCTTCTCCAAGGGAGCTGGAAGAGGGATCTAGAAATTCTGCCTGAATGTTTGCTAGAGAAATGCCCGTGTGCTGTCCCTGGGTGTGTGTGTGTGTGTGTCCCCATCAGTTGGCCTGAAAAACATCCTGTTTCTCCAAGTTTCAAGGGAGGAGTGATGAGGTGAGAGACCAGCTCAGAGGCCCAAAGGAGGGAAACCATGCAGTGACATTATTGGGCAGCAAAAGGAGAATTGAGAAAGGGGGCAGGATGAATGCCTCCACTTTGAGAGGAAGCTTTGGAGTTGGCTCTGCGCTAGGCAACTTGCAAATTCCAGCTCCTCTCAGAGCTGGAGGAGAGCCAGTGGGAGGAGCCCTTCTGGTTCTCCAGGGCAGGAGATGAGGTCTGGGCCCTTGCACAGAGGCAGGCTCCTGTGCACCTTCAGCTGGAGGCACCTTGCAGAGAAGCACCGGGAAGAGCCAGGGCTGTCCCTGCACTGCTTTTGCCCGTCTCATCAGACGACTGAGGAGAAAAGGCCCAATGGGAAGCTTCTCAGAGCAAACTTGCAGCAGAAGAAGTAGAAGGGGCAGAGGCGGCCCATGCCCCTTTCTGTCCCATGGCTCCCCCAGGGGTTCTAGATGGAATGTTGGGCTGTGCCCATAGCAACTGTCGTTGTCTCCTGCTCCTGCGGCCCTTGCTGGAACACTGGTGGAGCAGCGCTGGAGCAGCAGCTGCAGGATCAGCTCCTGGGCTGTCCCTGACCAGCCGCCTTCTGCACTCAGCGCCAGACCCGGCCTCTGCACCGACATCCTGGTCTCCTCGTCTGCCTCCGGGCATCCCCAGAGCACTTGGGAACCCTCCAAGGTAAGAAAATCCCCGTTTGCCCTCAAAGCACTAGCACAAGGGCAGGAGGCTCCAGCTGCCTCTCCCACCAAGCACGACACACAGGCTGCGTGCTCACTTTCCCCAGACGAGCTTCCACGTGAAAGCAGGGTGCAGCTTCTGAAGGAATTGTGTTGCCTCCAGGGGAAACACAGACCTTTCCAGAGAGGACCTAGAGAGGTGTCCCAGTGCAGTTGCAGATCCTCGTCCACGCATCACCTGATTAAACGTTCTTGGCACCCATTTCAGTCCTCAAACTATCTTGTGCTGACCCCAAAACAAATTGTTCCTGGCTGAGCAGGTCAGGGCTTCAGTGTCAACAAATCCCCTTATGCCCTGACTCTGCTCACACCCGCTCCAAAGCTTCAAACACCACAATGATGGCACTTCTCCTCTGGCATCCCTGTCGTTCAGGGCATGGAAGCATTTGACTGGGCTTCTCTGCAAACACAGGCTTTCAACTTCAAAAACCATCTGGGATCAGCAATTCTTATCTACTTACGTATTTACATCGCCTATAGATCCCTTCTATTTTAATATCTTTAGAGATTCTTTTTTCAGTGCACGTAGGGCTGGTTCTACCTCATGCTCAGGGGCGGCCGTCAAATGCCATCTCCTCAAGAGCACAATCACAGTAGCACAGAATTTTCTGCCTTGGAAGGGATTCTGAAAGATCACTGAGGCCAACTGCAGGGCCTGCCCGGGGCAGCCTCAACAATCACAGCCTGTGCCCAAGAGCAGTGTCCAAACACTTTTGGAGCTCAGTCAGCCTTGGTGCTGTGCCCCCTTCCCTGGGGAGGCTGTTGCAGTGCCCAAGCAGCCTGTGGCTGAAGAAGCTTTTCCTTCGATCCAACCTAAGCCTGCACTGGCACATCTCCCCTGCCATTCTCTTGGCTCTTCTCCGTGGCCCCGGGAGTGAAGAGAGTAGTGCATGGCCTTCTGCTTGCCCTCCTGAGGAAGCTGCTGACTGCTGGAGGGTCCTGCCTAGGACATGTCAAAAAGGCAGCAATGACAGCAAAGAGAAAGGAGCTGGGACACGGGAGCTCGGGCTTTGCAATGATGAGGATGAGAAGGAAGGCTACTGACACATCCTTGGCAGAAGGATTTTGAACTGGAGCATTGCTTTGATCTCTTTCAGGTGGAAAGGAGAGGCACAATGAAAAGGAAAGCAAGAGCCCAGATTCAGCCGTGAGTTTTGGCCTAGGGTTAAAGCACAGCAAACTGGAGGAATGGCGAGGAGGAGAACTGCTCTTTCAGAGTCAGGCTGGGATTGGTTCAAGCCTGTGGGTGCACAGCAAGGCTCTCTTGACCACTTGCCTTTCTCACCTCCACCTCCTTCTTCCTTTAGACACATCAATGTTGGCAGCGACTTTCAGGCTGAGCTCCCAGAGCTGCAGAACAGAGCACCAAGTGAGGATGAAGAGCCTGCAAGCCTGGTCTGGAAGCCCTGGGGAGAGGATGACTCTGACATGGAAAAACCTGACAGAGGTAGCTTTGCTTCAAGCTTTGCTTCCAGCCCTGAGCTACTTGGGTCTTGAAAAGGCTCCTTATGCCTAAAAAGGCAGCGTTTTGCAGGCTCTGCTTCTCTCCTTGTCTCGCCCATCTTCCCATGTAGAAGTGTTAGAGGCAAGGAGAAAGAGCAAGCACCTTGCTCTCCAAACTGGTCAGGGCCGTTTGCCACTGGAAGAGGGGAGATTGGCCCCCACTTCTTCTTACAGAAGCTGCTTTGGAGGGAGAGCCAGCACTGCGTGGGCCCTTGCTTCAGCTGGCTCTGTCTTTGCTCTCCTTTTCATGCTCTCTCTCCAAGCTGCTGTCTTTAGCTGCCGGCCTTTCCTTCTGCCTTGCATGGCAGTCTTTGCCCTTTGCTGGCCTCCAGGCTGACTTTCGGTGGGTTTTTTCTTGTGCTTGCAGTAAGAGAACTGTTGGACATGGCCAGCTCCCGTGGCATTCCCGGGGCAGCAGCTAACCTGGAGCGCGCCCTGCACTGCCTGCACCAGGCACGCGGCAGCGTTCCGGTAAGAAGCGGCTGTTTGGGCGCAGAGGAGAGGGCACAGGGAATGCAGAAGGCCTGGGCACTGGGACAGCCTTTCCTGGCTGCTCTTGGAAGAAGGGTCTTAACAGGGAGCAGAGCACTTGCTGCCTGCTGGGTCTCCTCCAGCTGCGTCAGGGCTGAGCCCAAAGGGCTCCAGCAGGGAGAATCTCCCTCCTGGAGGCGGCGGCGGCGGAAGGTCCTGCTGCCTTGTAAATGGCCTGGAGATTTGGGTTCTCTAAGACATTTGGAGGGGAAATTCCCAGAAGCCTCAGTCAGCTGAGGCCATTCTGGCTGCAGGAGCAGCAAAATCCTCAGCTTGGTGAGCAAAAGGCCACTCTTGGGGACCAGGATCAAAGGGTTGGGCAGCAAAAACTAGGGACTGGGAGCAAATGACAGTGTTTCACCCACATGGGATACAGTCGCTTGAATGTCTGGAGAGGCAAAGGAGCTGAAAGGCAGCACCTGTGATTTTTTGGCTCATTTTTAATGTGCTGGGGCGGCTAAAGCCTTTTCCCTCTTGATCTTGCAGGAGGCTCTGGAGATGCTGCTCTCAGAGGGGCCTGCAACACCTCAAGGCCATCCCATGGCTGATTATCATTACGCAGGTAGGCAAAGCAGAGCTTCTTGCGTCCCTGACAGATGCTGCCGGCCCCTTCATTCTTGTGGCAAGCGTTTCTGCTTCAAGAAATTGTGCTTAACACCAGCACAAGGTCTTGTCTCCTCTGTGGGTGGGCAAAGCACCAGCATCTAGTCCTTCAGCTTTACTTGTTTTCCAATCCTTCTCCCCGGGCAATGCCTGCTCTTGTCTTCACGCCCTTCTGAGGGAGCAGACACGTACACCCACGTGAATGACGGCCTGCGACCGTTTTCTTTCGGCAGCCAGAGGAATCTACTTGGTGTGGATCAAGGGATCTGTTTACTAGCCGCTGCTTTTTATTGCCAGGCTCTGATAGATGGACACCTGAGGAGAAGGAGTCCTTCCAAAAGGCTTTCCACACCTACGGCAAGGATTTTCGTCTCATCCAGAAGCAGGTAAAGCCACGGGACATTCTTTACCCGAGCAGATCAGCAGCAGGAAAGCTTGCTTATTTCTGGGAACAAGCACTGGGCTTCAGTCTCTCTCTTCTCAAGGAGCAAGTATCTTCAAGTAGTAACAAAAGGGGACATCAAAAGCCTGTGTCAAAAGGATGATCCTGCCTCTCCAGCCCTTTTCTCCAAGCTCTTTTGGAAGATGAAGCTTTATTCTGTCAGACTTGTGGCACAGGTCTGCTGCTGCTTCCACAAGACGCTGTGCTGGCATAACTGGAGTGAAGCGGGGAAAGAAGAACTGTGCTAGGTGGATTTGTTGTTGATCTGTGCATTGCGTGTATTAGCACCTAGCATCATACACGCTTTAAGACATTGCATGATGCCTCTCTTTCTCCATGTTGATTTCATTTTACACCCTACTCCATTTACTTCATGCTTTTACTTCCTAGTTCACTCCATAGTCTACTTTTTCCCCAGTGCACCCGACACCATTTTCGATTCCTTCTTTTTCTCTTCACAACAGATCCAGACTAAGACCGTGGCCCAGTGTGTGGAGTACTACTACTCCTGGAAAAAGGAGCATAAACTTGCCAGCACTCTTGCTCAGGTGAGGGGCAAGAAAATGGAGAGGTGCCAGGAAGGTCGAGAAACTGGGAGAAGGGGAGAAAAGCTGCTGGCGAGCCATGCCAGATGCCCCTTTGCCAGGATCACATCGTCCCATGTGCTGGGAAAGGCACAGCAGATGCTGCCCGGGCCTTCCTTGTGCTGCTGCCCTGAAGTATGCAATTCTGGAGCCTAACTTTGACCCAAGAAAGCAGCACCGCCACCAAAATGGGCTTTGACTCTCTACAGATGGGCTTCTCAAGGGCTGGCACCCTCGCTGACTCCAATCAGACCCCAAATTCCCCACTGCTTGCTGACATCAGCAGTCCAGGCTGCCTTTGTGGATATGCTGCAGATTTTCAGGGAGTTTTTCTAGCATGCCAGCATAGTCCCCAAGAAGGAGCTGCTGGTGCTGTGGCTCCCCTAAAACTTTCCTTAGCGGCAAAGAGCAATTTGCTTCCCATCATGTGAGAGAGAGAGAGAGAGAGAGAGACAGGGAGGGAGATTATTTTGGGGACTAGAAAATGGCTAAGCATGTGTCTACCCTAATTGGACTGAATTGAAATGCCATTGCCTAGACATTTGTGGAGGAAAAGCAGAGAGAAATAGATGTTAGGCAGAAAGGTAGAAATAAGAAATGTAGAGCTCTAAATAGCCAGGTCTTTCTCCCACCCCTTTGGCCTGTAGAAAAGAGGAGTATTTTCCTCCAAGCTCTGGCTTGGCAGCCCGCCGCAGCCCATTGGCAAAGGCAGCCGTTTTCTCAGCTCTTGAGGCTTTGGAAGGATTTGCTTAGGCCGATAGATTTTTCTGCTGGATGCTCTGATTTCCAGCTTTGTGAGAGGAAGGAATCATTGATAAGGACTCTTTGATTTCCAGAGCGTGGGCAAAGCAAAGAGGAGCAAAAGCCCTCCCAGAAAGGAGAAGGGGGAGCCAGGGAAGAGAAGCCGCAAGAGGGCTCGCAGCGCCCAGTGTCCCTGCTGCCAACCGCGCCAGCCGCCCCCTTCGGCGGGAGGCCCCTTTCCCTGCGGGCAGTGCAAACGGTGCGCAAGTTCCTCCTCTTTCTGCTCAAAGCTGCGCCTTTGGACTAAAAGGGGCTGACCCTTTTCAAAGGCACCGCAGGGGAAGCTGGGGGCACTTGCAGCATCTCCCCCGGCAGCCGTGCTCAAGCTTAACACCCACCTCAATCCCAAAGAGCTTAGGTAAAACCCAGCCTTCACAATGAAACCTTGCCGTGCCCCAACAAGACACAGTTGATACAAGTAGGAATAGATCCATCAAAGCTTGGTTTGATGCTGCTGATCAAATTCAAAAGAGGATGCAGCAAAAGGAGGAAGACATTTCAAGGCATTGAAAGTAGAACCATCAGACTCATGGTGCTGATCCATTGACAAATGTGCCACTGCCCGAAAAGACAGAAATTCATACTCAAACGGAGATCTTGGCACTTGGTTTCATGGTGTGTACTAGCGTCAGCAATGGATGGTTTGCTTCCTATCTTGCAGGGTGTTTGAAAGCATGAAGGAAAGGAACAAACACAGCAGAAGACATCGGCCTCGGAAGACAGCAGAGCCTCTCCCCAAGAAGAAAAGACCAAATTAGACAACCCTGCAGGTTGTCCAGGGCTAGCAAGAGTTAGGCAGATTAGTTAGATAGGAATACAACTGTTAGATATTAGTTAGATAGGAATAGGACTGTTTTTTAAGCTTTTTGGGTTGTTTAATCTTCTACTTCGTTAGTTTACATGATAGTAACCTCCTCAATTTAGTAGTTAAGGTACATTAGTATTATTCAGGACTCATTAGTATTATTAGATTTATCAGTAAATGTCAGAGGTTGGGTGTTTTGTATGCTCTGCCATATGCTCTTTGTCATTTTGCCTTTGTTGAGACCTAATCTGTCTTTATCATTAAACCAATGTTTGTTCCATTTTGTCTGTTTGTCTGTATGAAAGCACTCCAGCAATGTTTGTTCCATTTGCCTGGTGTTGCAAAGACGGCACTTGCCCTGAGAGAAGAAGCTGGGCAGGCGCCACCTCCCCCAGGCCCAGCCCCTTGCTAAGCTGGCAGGACTTCCTGACGTGTGTCTCCTTTACTGCCAGTGAAATACCGCTGGGGCTTCAGCCTTTGATTCCTCAACATCTCAGCTGGGAGTGGAAAGGGAGGCTTTGTTTAATTCACTGAATTGCATCTAGATGAGTGGTCTGGTCTCCCCATATTTTCTGGCATAAAAGCAGCGGGTTGAGTCCTTTTTGGAGCCCAGACAGAAAAATTTCTTTCATTTTGGGGGACTGATGGAGCTGACCAGCTTGGAGGACGTTTCTAAGCCCTCCGATTCTATCCAATTCCTATCGGCATGCACCACAAAGGCATGGCTAGTTCAGTTGCAGTTTCTCCTGAAAGGACCAGTGTCCCGCTCTGGGCCTCCAGCAATCTCCTTAGCTAAAGCCGAGCGGGTGTGATCATTATCCTCTGACTTGTCACAGCTGGGGCACTTGCGCCAAAGAAGAATCCAAGTCACTCTTTTATGGAGGCCAGCAAATGGCCCTGCCTAGCAAGGCTTTGGTGGCAGGGGCTGTGGAGGGTGGATGGAGAGGGGGCGAGGGAGGGGGCAATTGGCAGGCTGCTTCTGGGAAGCCGAGGCAAGCTTGCCCTTGTCTGATGGAGCCGGTGCAGGTGGGCTTTGGAGGCTACAAAGTATCTGCCTTGCAGTGGGACTTGTTCCAGCTGCCCCCTCAGTTTGCTGGCCAGTGGGTAACATGCAGGCTGGGAAGGAAGCAAGATTGGGACTGAAGCAAGATTTGCTTTTCCTTAAGGACAGGCAGGAAAGCAGCAAAGCTGCCTGGCTTTTCTCATATCTGGGATCTAGGCGTTAAAAGCAATGTGAAGGCCAGCAGTGTGGAAAGGCAATTCTGTAAGTGTTGCTTCCTTAGAGGAATGCCAGAGTCTTTTGGGACAACCACCGAGCTTCTCCAAGGGAGCTGGAAGAGGGATCTAGAAATTCTGCCTGAATGTTTGCTAGAGAAATGCCCGTGTGCTGTCCCTGGGTGTGTGTGTGTGTGTGTCCCCATCAGTTGGCCTGAAAAACATCCTGTTTCTCCAAGTTTCAAGGGAGGAGTGATGAGGTGAGAGACCAGCTCAGAGGCCCAAAGGAGGGAAACCATGCAGTGACATTATTGGGCAGCAAAAGGAGAATTGAGAAAGGGGGCAGGATGAATGCCTCCACTTTGAGAGGAAGCTTTGGAGTTGGCTCTGCGCTAGGCAACTTGCAAATTCCAGCTCCTCTCAGAGCTGGAGGAGAGCCAGTGGGAGGAGCCCTTCTGGTTCTCCAGGGCAGGAGATGAGGTCTGGGCCCTTGCACAGAGGCAGGCTCCTGTGCACCTTCAGCTGGAGGCACCTTGCAGAGAAGCACCGGGAAGAGCCAGGGCTGTCCCTGCACTGCTTTTGCCCGTCTCATCAGACGACTGAGGAGAAAAGGCCCAATGGGAAGCTTCTCAGAGCAAACTTGCAGCAGAAGAAGTAGAAGGGGCAGAGGCGGCCCATGCCCCTTTCTGTCCCATGGCTCCCCCAGGGGTTCTAGATGGAATGTTGGGCTGTGCCCATAGCAACTGTCGTTGTCTCCTGCTCCTGCGGCCCTTGCTGGAACACTGGTGGAGCAGCGCTGGAGCAGCAGCTGCAGGATCAGCTCCTGGGCTGTCCCTGACCAGCCGCCTTCTGCACTCAGCGCCAGACCCGGCCTCTGCACCGACATCCTGGTCTCCTCGTCTGCCTCCGGGCATCCCCAGAGCACTTGGGAACCCTCCAAGGTAAGAAAATCCCCGTTTGCCCTCAAAGCACTAGCACAAGGGCAGGAGGCTCCAGCTGCCTCTCCCACCAAGCACGACACACAGGCTGCGTGCTCACTTTCCCCAGACGAGCTTCCACGTGAAAGCAGGGTGCAGCTTCTGAAGGAATTGTGTTGCCTCCAGGGGAAACACAGACCTTTCCAGAGAGGACCTAGAGAGGTGTCCCAGTGCAGTTGCAGATCCTCGTCCACGCATCACCTGATTAAACGTTCTTGGCACCCATTTCAGTCCTCAAACTATCTTGTGCTGACCCCAAAACAAATTGTTCCTGGCTGAGCAGGTCAGGGCTTCAGTGTCAACAAATCCCCTTATGCCCTGACTCTGCTCACACCCGCTCCAAAGCTTCAAACACCACAATGATGGCACTTCTCCTCTGGCATCCCTGTCGTTCAGGGCATGGAAGCATTTGACTGGGCTTCTCTGCAAACACAGGCTTTCAACTTCAAAAACCATCTGGGATCAGCAATTCTTATCTACTTACGTATTTACATCGCCTATAGATCCCTTCTATTTTAATATCTTTAGAGATTCTTTTTTCAGTGCACGTAGGGCTGGTTCTACCTCATGCTCAGGGGCGGCCGTCAAATGCCATCTCCTCAAGAGCACAATCACAGTAGCACAGAATTTTCTGCCTTGGAAGGGATTCTGAAAGATCACTGAGGCCAACTGCAGGGCCTGCCCGGGGCAGCCTCAACAATCACAGCCTGTGCCCAAGAGCAGTGTCCAAACACTTTTGGAGCTCAGTCAGCCTTGGTGCTGTGCCCCCTTCCCTGGGGAGGCTGTTGCAGTGCCCAAGCAGCCTGTGGCTGAAGAAGCTTTTCCTTCGATCCAACCTAAGCCTGCACTGGCACATCTCCCCTGCCATTCTCTTGGCTCTTCTCCGTGGCCCCGGGAGTGAAGAGAGTAGTGCATGGCCTTCTGCTTGCCCTCCTGAGGAAGCTGCTGACTGCTGGAGGGTCCTGCCTAGGACATGTCAAAAAGGCAGCAATGACAGCAAAGAGAAAGGAGCTGGGACACGGGAGCTCGGGCTTTGCAATGATGAGGATGAGAAGGAAGGCTACTGACACATCCTTGGCAGAAGGATTTTGAACTGGAGCATTGCTTTGATCTCTTTCAGGTGGAAAGGAGAGGCACAATGAAAAGGAAAGCAAGAGCCCAGATTCAGCCGTGAGTTTTGGCCTAGGGTTAAAGCACAGCAAACTGGAGGAATGGCGAGGAGGAGAACTGCTCTTTCAGAGTCAGGCTGGGATTGGTTCAAGCCTGTGGGTGCACAGCAAGGCTCTCTTGACCACTTGCCTTTCTCACCTCCACCTCCTTCTTCCTTTAGACACATCAATGTTGGCAGCGACTTTCAGGCTGAGCTCCCAGAGCTGCAGAACAGAGCACCAAGTGAGGATGAAGAGCCTGCAAGCCTGGTCTGGAAGCCCTGGGGAGAGGATGACTCTGACATGGAAAAACCTGACAGAGGTAGCTTTGCTTCAAGCTTTGCTTCCAGCCCTGAGCTACTTGGGTCTTGAAAAGGCTCCTTATGCCTAAAAAGGCAGCGTTTTGCAGGCTCTGCTTCTCTCCTTGTCTCGCCCATCTTCCCATGTAGAAGTGTTAGAGGCAAGGAGAAAGAGCAAGCACCTTGCTCTCCAAACTGGTCAGGGCCGTTTGCCACTGGAAGAGGGGAGATTGGCCCCCACTTCTTCTTACAGAAGCTGCTTTGGAGGGAGAGCCAGCACTGCGTGGGCCCTTGCTTCAGCTGGCTCTGTCTTTGCTCTCCTTTTCATGCTCTCTCTCCAAGCTGCTGTCTTTAGCTGCCGGCCTTTCCTTCTGCCTTGCATGGCAGTCTTTGCCCTTTGCTGGCCTCCAGGCTGACTTTCGGTGGGTTTTTTCTTGTGCTTGCAGTAAGAGAACTGTTGGACATGGCCAGCTCCCGTGGCATTCCCGGGGCAGCAGCTAACCTGGAGCGCGCCCTGCACTGCCTGCACCAGGCACGCGGCAGCGTTCCGGTAAGAAGCGGCTGTTTGGGCGCAGAGGAGAGGGCACAGGGAATGCAGAAGGCCTGGGCACTGGGACAGCCTTTCCTGGCTGCTCTTGGAAGAAGGGTCTTAACAGGGAGCAGAGCACTTGCTGCCTGCTGGGTCTCCTCCAGCTGCGTCAGGGCTGAGCCCAAAGGGCTCCAGCAGGGAGAATCTCCCTCCTGGAGGCGGCGGCGGCGGAAGGTCCTGCTGCCTTGTAAATGGCCTGGAGATTTGGGTTCTCTAAGACATTTGGAGGGGAAATTCCCAGAAGCCTCAGTCAGCTGAGGCCATTCTGGCTGCAGGAGCAGCAAAATCCTCAGCTTGGTGAGCAAAAGGCCACTCTTGGGGACCAGGATCAAAGGGTTGGGCAGCAAAAACTAGGGACTGGGAGCAAATGACAGTGTTTCACCCACATGGGATACAGTCGCTTGAATGTCTGGAGAGGCAAAGGAGCTGAAAGGCAGCACCTGTGATTTTTTGGCTCATTTTTAATGTGCTGGGGCGGCTAAAGCCTTTTCCCTCTTGATCTTGCAGGAGGCTCTGGAGATGCTGCTCTCAGAGGGGCCTGCAACACCTCAAGGCCATCCCATGGCTGATTATCATTACGCAGGTAGGCAAAGCAGAGCTTCTTGCGTCCCTGACAGATGCTGCCGGCCCCTTCATTCTTGTGGCAAGCGTTTCTGCTTCAAGAAATTGTGCTTAACACCAGCACAAGGTCTTGTCTCCTCTGTGGGTGGGCAAAGCACCAGCATCTAGTCCTTCAGCTTTACTTGTTTTCCAATCCTTCTCCCCGGGCAATGCCTGCTCTTGTCTTCACGCCCTTCTGAGGGAGCAGACACGTACACCCACGTGAATGACGGCCTGCGACCGTTTTCTTTCGGCAGCCAGAGGAATCTACTTGGTGTGGATCAAGGGATCTGTTTACTAGCCGCTGCTTTTTATTGCCAGGCTCTGATAGATGGACACCTGAGGAGAAGGAGTCCTTCCAAAAGGCTTTCCACACCTACGGCAAGGATTTTCGTCTCATCCAGAAGCAGGTAAAGCCACGGGACATTCTTTACCCGAGCAGATCAGCAGCAGGAAAGCTTGCTTATTTCTGGGAACAAGCACTGGGCTTCAGTCTCTCTCTTCTCAAGGAGCAAGTATCTTCAAGTAGTAACAAAAGGGGACATCAAAAGCCTGTGTCAAAAGGATGATCCTGCCTCTCCAGCCCTTTTCTCCAAGCTCTTTTGGAAGATGAAGCTTTATTCTGTCAGACTTGTGGCACAGGTCTGCTGCTGCTTCCACAAGACGCTGTGCTGGCATAACTGGAGTGAAGCGGGGAAAGAAGAACTGTGCTAGGTGGATTTGTTGTTGATCTGTGCATTGCGTGTATTAGCACCTAGCATCATACAGGGTTTAAGACATTGCATGATGCCTCTCTTTCTCCATGTTGATTTCATTTTACACCCTACTCCATTTACTTCATGCTTTTACTTCCTAGTTCACTCCATAGTCTACTTTTTCCCCAGTGCACCCGACACCATTTTCGATTCCTTCTTTTTCTCTTCACAACAGATCCAGACTAAGACCGTGGCCCAGTGTGTGGAGTACTACTACTCCTGGAAAAAGGAGCATAAACTTGCCAGCACTCTTGCTCAGGTGAGGGGCAAGAAAATGGAGAGGTGCCAGGAAGGTCGAGAAACTGGGAGAAGGGGAGAAAAGCTGCTGGCGAGCCATGCCAGATGCCCCTTTGCCAGGATCACATCGTCCCATGTGCTGGGAAAGGCACAGCAGATGCTGCCCGGGCCTTCCTTGTGCTGCTGCCCTGAAGTATGCAATTCTGGAGCCTAACTTTGACCCAAGAAAGCAGCACCGCCACCAAAATGGGCTTTGACTCTCTACAGATGGGCTTCTCAAGGGCTGGCACCCTCGCTGACTCCAATCAGACCCCAAATTCCCCACTGCTTGCTGACATCAGCAGTCCAGGCTGCCTTTGTGGATATGCTGCAGATTTTCAGGGAGTTTTTCTAGCATGCCAGCATAGTCCCCAAGAAGGAGCTGCTGGTGCTGTGGCTCCCCTAAAACTTTCCTTAGCGGCAAAGAGCAATTTGCTTCCCATCATGTGAGAGAGAGAGAGAGAGAGAGAGACAGGGAGGGAGATTATTTTGGGGACTAGAAAATGGCTAAGCATGTGTCTACCCTAATTGGACTGAATTGAAATGCCATTGCCTAGACATTTGTGGAGGAAAAGCAGAGAGAAATAGATGTTAGGCAGAAAGGTAGAAATAAGAAATGTAGAGCTCTAAATAGCCAGGTCTTTCTCCCACCCCTTTGGCCTGTAGAAAAGAGGAGTATTTTCCTCCAAGCTCTGGCTTGGCAGCCCGCCGCAGCCCATTGGCAAAGGCAGCCGTTTTCTCAGCTCTTGAGGCTTTGGAAGGATTTGCTTAGGCCGATAGATTTTTCTGCTGGATGCTCTGATTTCCAGCTTTGTGAGAGGAAGGAATCATTGATAAGGACTCTTTGATTTCCAGAGCGTGGGCAAAGCAAAGAGGAGCAAAAGCCCTCCCAGAAAGGAGAAGGGGGAGCCAGGGAAGAGAAGCCGCAAGAGGGCTCGCAGCGCCCAGTGTCCCTGCTGCCAACCGCGCCAGCCGCCCCCTTCGGCGGGAGGCCCCTTTCCCTGCGGGCAGTGCAAACGGTGCGCAAGTTCCTCCTCTTTCTGCTCAAAGCTGCGCCTTTGGACTAAAAGGGGCTGACCCTTTTCAAAGGCACCGCAGGGGAAGCTGGGGGCACTTGCAGCATCTCCCCCGGCAGCCGTGCTCAAGCTTAACACCCACCTCAATCCCAAAGAGCTTAGGTAAAACCCAGCCTTCACAATGAAACCTTGCCGTGCCCCAACAAGACACAGTTGATACAAGTAGGAATAGATCCATCAAAGCTTGGTTTGATGCTGCTGATCAAATTCAAAAGAGGATGCAGCAAAAGGAGGAAGACATTTCAAGGCATTGAAAGTAGAACCATCAGACTCATGGTGCTGATCCATTGACAAATGTGCCACTGCCCGAAAAGACAGAAATTCATACTCAAACGGAGATCTTGGCACTTGGTTTCATGGTGTGTACTAGCGTCAGCAATGGATGGTTTGCTTCCTATCTTGCAGGGTGTTTGAAAGCATGAAGGAAAGGAACAAACACAGCAGAAGACATCGGCCTCGGAAGACAGCAGAGCCTCTCCCCAAGAAGAAAAGACCAAATTAGACAACCCTGCAGGTTGTCCAGGGCTAGCAAGAGTTAGGCAGATTAGTTAGATAGGAATACAACTGTTAGATATTAGTTAGATAGGAATAGGACTGTTTTTTAAGCTTTTTGGGTTGTTTAATCTTCTACTTCGTTAGTTTACATGATAGTAACCTCCTCAATTTAGTAGTTAAGGTACATTAGTATTATTCAGGACTCATTAGTATTATTAGATTTATCAGTAAATGTCAGAGGTTGGGTGTTTTGTATGCTCTGCCATATGCTCTTTGTCATTTTGCCTTTGTTGAGACCTAATCTGTCTTTATCATTAAACCAATGTTTGTTCCATTTTGTCTGTTTGTCTGTATGAAAGCACTCCAGCAATGTTTGTTCCATTTGCCTGGTGTTGCAAAGACGGCACTTGCCCTGAGAGAAGAAGCTGGGCAGGCGCCACCTCCCCCAGGCCCAGCCCCTTGCTAAGCTGGCAGGACTTCCTGACGTGTGTCTCCTTTACTGCCAGTGAAATACCGCTGGGGCTTCAGCCTTTGATTCCTCAACATCTCAGCTGGGAGTGGAAAGGGAGGCTTTGTTTAATTCACTGAATTGCATCTAGATGAGTGGTCTGGTCTCCCCATATTTTCTGGCATAAAAGCAGCGGGTTGAGTCCTTTTTGGAGCCCAGACAGAAAAATTTCTTTCATTTTGGGGGACTGATGGAGCTGACCAGCTTGGAGGACGTTTCTAAGCCCTCCGATTCTATCCAATTCCTATCGGCATGCACCACAAAGGCATGGCTAGTTCAGTTGCAGTTTCTCCTGAAAGGACCAGTGTCCCGCTCTGGGCCTCCAGCAATCTCCTTAGCTAAAGCCGAGCGGGTGTGATCATTATCCTCTGACTTGTCACAGCTGGGGCACTTGCGCCAAAGAAGAATCCAAGTCACTCTTTTATGGAGGCCAGCAAATGGCCCTGCCTAGCAAGGCTTTGGTGGCAGGGGCTGTGGAGGGTGGATGGAGAGGGGGCGAGGGAGGGGGCAATTGGCAGGCTGCTTCTGGGAAGCCGAGGCAAGCTTGCCCTTGTCTGATGGAGCCGGTGCAGGTGGGCTTTGGAGGCTACAAAGTATCTGCCTTGCAGTGGGACTTGTTCCAGCTGCCCCCTCAGTTTGCTGGCCAGTGGGTAACATGCAGGCTGGGAAGGAAGCAAGATTGGGACTGAAGCAAGATTTGCTTTTCCTTAAGGACAGGCAGGAAAGCAGCAAAGCTGCCTGGCTTTTCTCATATCTGGGATCTAGGTGTTAAAAGCAATGTGAAGGCCAGCAGTGTGGAAAGGCAATTCTGTAAGTGTTGCTTCCTTAGAGGAATGCCAGAGTCTTTTGGGACAACCACCGAGCTTCTCCAAGGGAGCTGGAAGAGGGATCTAGAAATTCTGCCTGAATGTTTGCTAGAGAAATGCCCGTGTGCTGTCCCTGGGTGTGTGTGTGTGTGTGTCCCCATCAGTTGGCCTGAAAAACATCCTGTTTCTCCAAGTTTCAAGGGAGGAGTGATGAGGTGAGAGACCAGCTCAGAGGCCCAAAGGAGGGAAACCATGCAGTGACATTATTGGGCAGCAAAAGGAGAATTGAGAAAGGGGGCAGGATGAATGCCTCCACTTTGAGAGGAAGCTTTGGAGTTGGCTCTGCGCTAGGCAACTTGCAAATTCCAGCTCCTCTCAGAGCTGGAGGAGAGCCAGTGGGAGGAGCCCTTCTGGTTCTCCAGGGCAGGAGATGAGGTCTGGGCCCTTGCACAGAGGCAGGCTCCTGTGCACCTTCAGCTGGAGGCACCTTGCAGAGAAGCACCGGGAAGAGCCAGGGCTGTCCCTGCACTGCTTTTGCCCGTCTCATCAGACGACTGAGGAGAAAAGGCCCAATGGGAAGCTTCTCAGAGCAAACTTGCAGCAGAAGAAGTACAAGGGGCAGAGGCGGCCCATGCCCCTTTCTGTCCCATGGCTCCCCCAGGGGTTCTAGATGGAATGTTGGGCTGTGCCCATAGCAACTGTCGTTGTCTCCTGCTCCTGCGGCCCTTGCTGGAACACTGCTGGAGCAGCGCTGGAGCAGCAGCTGCAGGATCAGCTCCTGGGCTGTCCCTGACCAGCCGCCTTCTGCACTCAGCGCCAGACCCGGCCTCTGCACCGACATCCTGGTCTCCTCGTCTGCCTCCGGGCATCCCCAGAGCACTTGGGAACCCTCCAAGGTAAGAAAATCCCCGTTTGCCCTCAAAGCACTAGCACAAGGGCAGGAGGCTCCAGCTGCCTCTCCCACCAAGCACGACACACAGGCTGCGTGCTCACTTTCCCCAGACGAGCTTCCACGTGAAAGCAGGGTGCAGCTTCTGAAGGAATTGTGTTGCCTCCAGGGGAAACACAGACCTTTCCAGAGAGGACCTAGAGAGGTGTCCCAGTGCAGTTGCAGATCCTCGTCCACGCATCACCTGATTAAACGTTCTTGGCACCCATTTCAGTCCTCAAACTATCTTGTGCTGACCCCAAAACAAATTGTTCCTGGCTGAGCAGGTCAGGGCTTCAGTGTCAACAAATCCCCTTATGCCCTGACTCTGCTCACACCCGCTCCAAAGCTTCAAACACCACAATGATGGCACTTCTCCTCTGGCATCCCTGTCGTTCAGGGCATGGAAGCATTTGACTGGGCTTCTCTGCAAACACAGGCTTTCAACTTCAAAAACCATCTGGGATCAGCAATTCTTATCTACTTACGTATTTACATCGCCTATAGATCCCTTCTATTTTAAGATCTTTAGAGATTCTTTTTTCAGTGCACGTAGGGCTGGTTCTACCTCATGCTCAGGGGCGGCCGTCAAATGCCATCTCCTCAAGAGCACAATCACAGTAGCACAGAATTTTCTGCCTTGGAAGGGATTCTGAAAGATCACTGAGGCCAACTGCAGGGCCTGCCCGGGGCAGCCTCAACAATCACAGCCTGTGCCCAAGAGCAGTGTCCAAACACTTTTGGAGCTCAGTCAGCCTTGGTGCTGTGCCCCCTTCCCTGGGGAGGCTGTTGCAGTGCCCAAGCAGCCTCTGGCTGAAGAAGCTTTTCCTTCGATCCAACCTAAGCCTGCACTGGCACATCTCCCCTGCCATTCTCTTGGCTCTTCTCCGTGGCCCCGGGAGTGAAGAGAGTAGTGCATGGCCTTCTGCTTGCCCTCCTGAGGAAGCTGCTGACTGCTGGAGGGTCCTGCCTAGGACATGTCAAAAAGGCAGCAATGACAGCAAAGAGAAAGGAGCTGGGACACGGGAGCTCGGGCTTTGCAATGATGAGGATGAGAAGGAAGGCTACTGACACATCCTTGGCAGAAGGATTTTGAACTGGAGCATTGCTTTGATCTCTTTCAGGTGGAAAGGAGAGGCACAATGAAAAGGAAAGCAAGAGCCCAGATTCAGCCGTGAGTTTTGGCCTAGGGTTAAAGCACAGCAAACTGGAGGAATGGCGAGGAGGAGAACTGCTCTTTCAGAGTCAGGCTGGGATTGGTTCAAGCCTGTGGGTGCACAGCAAGGCTCTCTTGACCACTTGCCTTTCTCACCTCCACCTCCTTCTTCCTTTAGACACATCAATGTTGGCAGCGACTTTCAGGCTGAGCTCCCAGAGCTGCAGAACAGAGCACCAAGTGAGGATGAAGAGCCTGCAAGCCTGGTCTGGAAGCCCTGGGGAGAGGATGACTCTGACATGGAAAAACCTGACAGAGGTAGCTTTGCTTCAAGCTTTGCTTCCAGCCCTGAGCTACTTGGGTCTTGAAAAGGCTCCTTATGCCTAAAAAGGCAGCCTTTTGCAGGCTCTGCTTCTCTCCTTGTCTCGCCCATCTTCCCATGTAGAAGTGTTAGAGGCAAGGAGAAAGAGCAAGCACCTTGCTCTCCAAACTGGTCAGGGCCGTTTGCCACTGGAAGAGGGGAGATTGGCCCCCACTTCTTCTTACAGAAGCTGCTTTGGAGGGAGAGCCAGCACTGCGTGGGCCCTTGCTTCAGCTGGCTCTGTCTTTGCTCTCCTTTTCATGCTCTCTCTCCAAGCTGCTGTCTTTAGCTGCCGGCCTTTCCTTCTGCCTTGCATGGCAGTCTTTGCCCTTTGCTGGCCTCCAGGCTGACTTTCGGTGGGTTTTTTCTTGTGCTTGCAGTAAGAGAACTGTTGGACATGGCCAGCTCCCGTGGCATTCCCGGGGCAGCAGCTAACCTGGAGCGCGCCCTGCACTGCCTGCACCAGGCACGCGGCAGCGTTCCGGTAAGAAGCGGCTGTTTGGGCGCAGAGGAGAGGGCACAGGGAATGCAGAAGGCCTGGGCACTGGGACAGCCTTTCCTGGCTGCTCTTGGAAGAAGGGTCTTAACAGGGAGCAGAGCACTTGCTGCCTGCTGGGTCTCCTCCAGCTGCGTCAGGGCTGAGCCCAAAGGGCTCCAGCAGGGAGAATCTCCCTCCTGGAGGCGGCGGCGGCGGAAGGTCCTGCTGCCTTGTAAATGGCCTGGAGATTTGGGTTCTCTAAGACATTTGGAGGGGAAATTCCCAGAAGCCTCAGTCAGCTGAGGCCATTCTGGCTGCAGGAGCAGCAAAATCCTCAGCTTGGTGAGCAAAAGGCCACTCTTGGGGACCAGGATCAAAGGGTTGGGCAGCAAAAACTAGGGACTGGGAGCAAATGACAGTGTTTCACCCACATGGGATACAGTCGCTTGAATGTCTGGAGAGGCAAAGGAGCTGAAAGGCAGCACCTGTGATTTTTTGGCTCATTTTTAATGTGCTGGGGCGGCTAAATCTTTTCCCTCTTGATCTTGCAGGAGGCTCTGGAGATGCTGCTCTCAGAGGGGCCTGCAACACCTCAAGGCCATCCCATGGCTGATTATCATTACGCAGGTAGGCAAAGCAGAGCTTCTTGCGTCCCTGACAGATGCTGCCGTCCCCTTCATTGTTGTGGCAAGCGTTTCTGCTTCAAGAAATTGTGCTTAACACCAGCACAAGGTCTTGTCTCCTCTGTGGGTGGGCAAAGCACCAGCATCTAGTCCTTCAGCTTTACTTGTTTTCCAATCCTTCTCCCCGGGCAATGCCTGCTCTTGTCTTCACGACCTTCTGAGGGAGCAGACACGTACACCCACGTGAATGACGGCCTGCGACCGTTTTCTTTCGGCAGCCAGAGGAATCTACTTGGTGTGGATCAAGGGATCTGTTTACTAGCCGCTGTTTTTTATTGCCAGGCTCTGATAGATGGACACCTGAGGAGAAGGAGTCCTTCCAAAAGGCTTTCCACACCTACGGCAAGGATTTTCATCTCATCCAGAAGCAGGTAAAGCCACGGGACATTCTTTACCCGAGCAGATCAGCAGCAGGAAAGCTTGCTTATTTCTGGGAACAAGCACTGGGCTTCAGTCTCTCTCTTCTCAAGGAGCAAGTATCTTCAAGTAGTAACAAAAGGGGACATCAAAAGCCTGTGTCAAAAGGATGATCCTGCCTCTCCAGCCCTTTTCTCCAAGCTCTTTTGGAAGATGAAGCTTTATTCTGTCAGACTTGTGGCACAGGTCTGCTGCTGCTTCCACAAGACGCTGTGCTGGCATAACTGGAGTGAAGCGGGGAAAGAAGAACTGTGCTAGGTGGATTTGTTGTTGATCTGTGCATTGCGTGTATTAGCACCTAGCATCATACAGGGTTTAAGACATTGCATGATGCCTCTCTTTCTCCATGTTGATTTCATTTTACACCCTACTCCATTTCATTCATGCTTTTACTTCCTAGTTCACTCCATAGTCTACTTTTTCCCCAGTGCACCCGACACCATTTGCGATTCCTTCTTTTTCTCTTCACAACAGATCCAGACTAAGACCGTGGCCCAGTGTGTGGAGTACTACTACTCCTGGAAAAAGGAGCATAAACTTGCCAGCACTCTTGCTCAGGTGAGGGGCAAGAAAATGGAGAGGTGCCAGGAAGGTCGAGAAACTGGGAGAAGGGGAGAAAAGCTGCTGGCGAGCCATGCCAGATGCCCCTTTGCCAGGATCACATCGTCCCATGTGCTGGGAAAGGCACAGCAGATGCTGCCCGGGCCTTCCTTGTGCTGCTGCCCTGAAGTATGCAATTCTGGAGCCTAACTTTGACCCAAGAAAGCAGCACCGCCACCAAAATGGGCTTTGACTCTCTACAGATGGGCTTCTCAAGGGCTGGCACCCTCGCTGACTCCAATCAGACCCCAAATTCCCCACTGCTTGCTGACATCAGCAGTCCAGGCTGCCTTTGTGGATATGCTGCAGATTTTCAGGGAGTTTTTCTAGCATGCCAGCATAGTCCCCAAGAAGGAGCTGCTGGTGCTGTGGCTCCCCTAAAACTTTCCTTACTGGCAAAGAGCAATTTGCTTCCCATCATGTGAGAGAGAGAGAGAGAGAGAGAGACAGGGAGGGAGATTATTTTGGGGACTAGAAAATGGCTAAGCATGTGTCTACCCTAATTGGACTGAATTGAAATGCCATTGCCTAGACATTTGTGGAGGAAAAGCAGAGAGAAATAGATGTTAGGCAGAAAGGTAGAAATAAGAAATGTAGAGCTCTAAATAGCCAGGTCTTTCTCCCACCCCTTTGGCCTGTAGAAAAGAGGAGTATTTTCCTCCAAGCTCTGGCTTGGCAGCCCGCCGCAGCCCATTGGCAAAGGCAGCCGTTTTCTCAGCTCTTGAGGCTTTGGAAGGATTTGCTTAGGCCGATAGATTTTTCTGCTGGATGCTCTGATTTCCAGCTTTGTGAGAGGAAGGAAGCATTGAAAAGGACTCTTTGATTTCCAGAGCGTGGGCAAAGCAAAGAGGAGCAAAAGCCCTCCCAGAAAGGAGAAGGGGGAGCCAGGGAAGAGAAGCCGCAAGAGGGCTCGCAGCGCCCAGTGTCCCTGCTGCCAACCGCGCCAGCCGCCCCCTTCGGCGGGAGGCCCCTTTCCCTGCGGGCAGTGCAAACGGTGCGCAAGTTCCTCCTCTTTCTGCTCAAAGCTGCGCCTTTGGACTGAAACGGGCTGACCCTTTTCAAAGGCACCGCAGGGGAAGCTGGGGGCACTTGCAGCATCGCCCCCGGCAGCCGTGCTCAAGCTTAACACCCACCTCAATCCCAAAGAGCTTAGGTAAAACCCAGCCTTCACAATGAAACCTTGCCGTGCCCCAACAAGACACAGTTGATACAAGTAGGAATAGATCCATCAAAGCTTGGTTTGATGCTGCTGATCAAATTCAAAAGAGGATGCAGCAAAAGGAGGAAGACATTTCAAGGCATTGAAAGTAGAACCATCAGACTCATGGTGCTGATCCATTGACAAATGTGCCACTGCCCGAAAAGACAGAAATTCATACTCAAACGGAGATCTTGGCACTTGGTTTCATGGTGTGTACTAGCGTCAGCAATGGATGGTTTGCTTCCTATCTTGCAGGGTGTTTGAAAGCATGAAGGAAAGGAACAAACACAGCAGAAGACATCGGCCTCGGAAGACAGCAGAGCCTCTCCCCAAGAAGAAAAGACCAAATTAGACAACCCTGCAGGTTGTCCAGGGCTAGCAAGAGTTAGGCAGATTAGTTAGATAGGAATACAACTGTTAGATATTAGTTAGATAGGAATAGGACTGTTTTTTAAGCTTTTTGGGTTGTTTAATCTTCTACTTAGTTAGTTTACATGATAGTAACCTCCTCAATTTAGTAGTTAAGGTACATTAGTATTATTCAGGACTCATTAGTATTATTAGATTTATCAGTAAATGTCAGAGGTTGGGTGTTTTGTATGCTCTGCCATATGCTCTTTGTCATTTTGCCTTTGTTGAGACCTAATCTGTCTTTATCATTAAACCAATGTTTGTTCCATTTTGTCTGTTTGTCTGTATGAAAGCACTCCAGCAATGTTTGTTCCATTTGCCTGGTGTTGCAAAGACGGCACTTGCCCTGAGAGAAGAAGCTGGGCAGGCGCCACCTCCCCCAGGCCCAGCCCCTTGCTAAGCTGGCAGGACTTCCTGACGTGTGTCTCCTTTACTGCCAGTGAAATACCGCTGGGGCTTCAGCCTTTGATTCCTCAACATCTCAGCTGGGAGTGGAAAGGGAGGCTTTGTTTAATTCACTGAATTGCATCTAGATGAGTGGTCTGGTCTCCCCATATTTTCTGGCATAAAAGCAGCGGGTTGAGTCCTTTTTGGAGCCCAGACAGAAAAATTTCTTTCATTTTGGGGGACTGATGGAGCTGACCAGCTTGGAGGACGTTTCTAAGCCCTCCGATTCTATCCAATTCCTATCGGCATGCACCACAAAGGCATGGCTAGTTCAGTTGCAGTTTCTCCTGAAAGGACCAGTGTCCCGCTCTGGGCCTCCAGCAATCTCCTTAGCTAAAGCCGAGCGGGTGTGATCATTATCCTCTGACTTGTCACAGCTGGGGCACTTGCGCCAAAGAAGAATCCAA